>NC_089746.1:4029887-4072387 GCF_040412425.1 Macrobrachium rosenbergii | reverse complement strand
AAAACTATTGCTTGTAAGCTCAGACTTTTCAATAGCCTATACACATGGACGGTTTTGAGAGTGAACTTTATTCCTGTGATCATAGAGGCCTTATTTATCGTAGATTTTGGTGGTGGTCAAGTCTTTCATGTCACAGACTGGTGGTATAATCCAGCTGTTCAGCAAGTGCAAAGATAAACAATCTCGCCTTCTATATGATAGAAACCCCTAATGAGAAATAAACATTCACATTGATTGTAAGGGTATAACCAGAACTTTATGAATACTTTTGTACTTCACAATAACCTTCTATTATTTCTGGCCTTAAGGAATTTATATATATATATATATATATATATATATATATATATATATATATATGTATATATATATATATATATATATATATATATATATATATATATATATATATATATATATATCACATTACCACGGGTGAAAAATAAGAGACGGGGTGTAGGTCCTGACCGGTTTCGATTTCATTTCGTCAATGGCTTGGAAATGAAGTCGAAACCGGTCAGGACTTACACCAAGTCACTTGTTTTTCACCTGTGGTCATGTGCGATAAATGAATCATGTACAAAAGTGATTAAATGAATCATGTACAAAAGTGATTATAATCATCATGTATATATATATATATATATATATATATATATATATATATATATATATATATATATATATATATATATATATATATATATATATATATATATATATATATATATATATATATATATATACTATTCTTTCATCATACACCTTTTACCCTTTGGAGGGATGGGCGCCAAATAGCTACAAACTTCCGATATCTCAGTTTGGGGATGAGTTTGTGAGCCCCACATCCTATTTCTTGGCCTAGGCAGACTCGGGTACCTATTTACAACTAGCGAACTGTAGGCCGGGAGCGAGCCACGAACCTGACAAATTTGAGTCGAGATGCATCACTTGGCTACGATGACTGCATGATTGCACCCTTCAATAAACACATCAGTGCATACACACCTTCGTAGGAGAATATTGCCGTCAGTGCACCTCATGCGGTGCACTGTAGGCGTTACTTAAAGTTCTTTGCAGCGAGCATTCGGCCCTTGGCTGCAACTCTTTCCATTACTTGTATTGTGCCTCCGTTCACATCCCTTTTCGTCCGTCTTACTTTCCACCCTCTCCTAACAATTGTTTCATAGAGCAACTACGAGGTTTTCTTCCTGTTACACCTTTCAGGCCTTTTTATCTCAATTTCTCTTTCTATGCTGAATGGCCTCGTAGATCCAAGTGCTCGGCTTTTGGACTAAATTTTATATTCCGTTCCACTCCAGTACACACATATTTATTTATGTTATATATATATATATATATATATATATATATATATATATATATATATATATATATATATATGTATGTATATATATATATATATATATATATATATATATATATATATATATATATATATATATATATATATATATATATATATATTATGCACACAAATAAACCTGTGTATTGGAATGGAATGGAATGGAATGTTGAAAGTGGAGAACTGAGGTATCGACGATGAAGCGCATTGGACTGAAACCTTATATGTAAATATATATATATATATATATATATATATATATATATATATATATATATATATATATATATATATATATATATATATATATATATATATATATATATATTCTCCCTGATTAAGTCTACAAAATCAAAATTATCATGATATTCACTACATTTTTCGAAATTTAAGCGTGGAGATGTGAGTTCCAATTGGAATGTCCAGATAAAAATAGATAATTTTGATCTGGAAAACCAAAGCATTGATAACACTTGGGAAGTGATCCTCTGCTAAAGTAACAACATTAGAGACGCTACGTCTTCGCACAATGGTCAAGCATTTCCACGGTCGTTGTAATTCTTGCTGGGGGCGAGAGATGGGTTTACCAAAAGGAATTGTCTTACCCATACTTGGACTGCTGAGGTAAAGTGAGTACCTTCGTAACAGACTCCAAGTCTTTTCGTAGCGAACTTAACAAGCAAAACTGTCCTCAACAGGTGCAACCATGCATGGATCAAAGCGCCTGACAATACGAACACTTGCTTATACAATATGGTATGGTATGTTATTGGTCTTAGAGAAAAACAACAGAATTTCACGGTGGATTCAGTGATCGTTATAGATTGAAAAACTGTTATGGCGTGTTCTCCTTTATACGAATACTGGATGCTTCTTATAAAGAGCAAAACCTCATCCAAAATTCTTTGCAATAAGGTTATCTCTCTTTCACTCCCGTTGTACGCGTGTACGCGCTCGAGAGAGAGAGAGAGCATGTGAATGTGTGTATGTATGCCGTATAACGTTTCGCATCCATGGATTTTTCCTAGAAGTAAGATATGGCAAGTCATGAAAATCAAGCAAGTCATAGGAGAGGAAGGATGGCAAACTTCCAGATTCCTCGAGAAGGATCCGGAGCACAATATGGCGGAAGACATTAACTGGAGAGATAGGCAGAAAAGGGAAGGGAACGGGGGGAGAGAGAGAGAGAGAGAGAGAGAGAGAGAGAGAGAGAGAGAGAGAGAGAGAGAGAGGGACGGGAAATACGGGATCTTTGCAAAACCATCTCTCTCTCTCTCTCTCTCTCTCTCTCACACACACACACACACACACAAAGCATAATCTCGTTAGTGTTATAGTAATATTTTTCTAAAGCATACTATTAGCGAAAGAGTTCCTGATTTTGGGAGCAAAAGCTGTGCAGAAACATTATAAACTTATATGCAGTCCCTAATTCAAAGATTTTAAGAAGAGTTATTACTGTCTTTTCTGTAAGCAAAACTCATCCTTTAAATTCTTTTATGGAATCTTAGTGAAACGAATCAATCAATCGATCTTTTGTAAGTCGAGATTTACGGGGTTTGGGTGTCACTCAAAAAAATTATTTTCCTTTTTTTTCGAGCTAACAGTAAATGTCTATCCATCGCGGGTGTTAATGAAGCTTCTATCTTGTTTCTGGTTGACCGATGTGTCAGATCTGTTACCCCAGTGGGTGGTAACAAGCATAATCTTCTGCCAATGACGATTAGCTTCAGTGACAAAGGCAGCGGATTTCTAAGTCTTCTCAAACAAACAGATTATAGCTTGTGTTTTCAGCTGATTCTGCTCCATAATCCTCATATTTCTAAATGAAGGTGTCATTCGCAGAGTGACTGCTTTCTCTGCTCGCTACATTGTGGTTATTTATGCACAAAAATTTGCATTCATCTGTCCTTTCTCTTGTTTTCACTTTTTTTTTTATTGAAATCGTTTGTGAGCTAATAAAATTTACCTTGTTGTTCATGCAGTTGTGAGATTACACTTTGAAAAATAAAACCAAACATAGAATATTTATGATAACACTTGAATTCTGGCTAAAAGCAAAGTATGTACAGTGCTTGTTCATTTACTGTTTTTATTTCCAGTAAATGACTTCCAGGAGGATCCACGTGTAACATCTTGGTGATTATATCCTGGCTCCTGAAACTGCGACGATCCTCATTAAGTTATAGCTCTTTTAATGTCTAATTTACAGTACTGTGAGTATTGTTCAATATTGTTAGTGTATCCTTTCATTACAATATATGTATGCCACATGCTCTATTACGTTATTATTTTTAGCATTATTTTCAGTGATGTTTTGAGTATGAATGTTTAAGTTTTTCGTACTGTATTTTAGCATTGCCTCTATTGAAACTGCACATGCCCCTTATCTATTATTATTATTATTATTATTATTATTATTATTATTATTATTATTAATAGGCGTTTGGCTTCAAGTTCTCCCAGATAGTCAGTGGAAGTTGTGAGTCAAGAGCATGCGACTGTCTCTTCCTTAGCCTTAAAAGAGAAGGCACTCTGACCTATTGTCTGGACCCTGCAGTCTGCCTCTGCGTGAGAGACGTTTGTAACACCAATGAAGAAAATCCCGGACATTCCGATACTTTCTTATACATCTTTTTCTTCCGCCAGTTATCGGAATGGATTTGGTTCTTTGCCCATCTCCTCTTTGTCAGCGTTAACACGATTCCAGATAATCCTCCCTCAATGATAGATCAGGAATCAGCGCTACCATGACAGAGGAAGCCATCATCAAAAAGCAAAATGAAATTAATGTGGCTTTTTTCAAGAGTCAAGAGTGAGTGAAGTGCTGGTGGACTTCGGGCCAAACCGCTCTTATCAACAACGTCGGGGTGTTCACCCCTTCTCACCGAAGAGAGCCTGCGAAGGGTGGGGAAGGGAGCGTCAGCAGGACAGAACCGAAGAACTTAGCAGCAGCAGAAGTTATCTCTCCTCGTGCCCGTCGAAGCTCCCCACCGCCACTGCACCCTGGGCCCGAGAGCAGTAGTAAAGGAGGGCGAGTGAGGGCGTCGTTTGTCTCTTCCGCACGGATGACACTCAATGGGCTGACTTACGCCGTATCAACACACCCACCCGTCAATTCATATGTTCCCATCACGTCCACTTCCCCGCGTCCACCGGCAACCACAAACCTTCCCCAGGCCATCTATTGAGACATCGGCGAAATAGAGACAGCGCCATGTTACTAGAGATAAATTGAAAATCTTTTCAGCTCATTTTTGACCAAGCCCTTGTCATTTTCCATACCACTTAATGGATGGTTAGATGATCTTGTTTTACTGGTTTGCACTTGGCCTTCATTTGTGGTCGTTCGTCCTTAATAAGATAACAAAAGCAGACTATTAAGAAAATATTACATTTCAATCATCTAAGGGCAAACCTCGGGGACTTTCTGAACACATGACAGATAATGTTCTATTGTGGTACTGTAATCATTACGGAAACTTTGATCGACTCTGGGACGAAGCAAAATTGTTTCTTTAGTAATGGATATTCAAATCATCGAAAACATCTTAAATACAGACAAAGGAATAAATTTATGCTGAATATATTTAGAGGGATAAAGCAAAAATTATCATTTCATGCAACTTCTCCGGAATAGGTTTAGTGATAGCATAACATGCATAGTCTGCCAATTCTCTTTGAATACATGACACTTTATACATACGTGTCAATGTACTTGAACTTTTATTCGTGTATCAAAAAGATTTGCCTTAAAGAGACCATACACTCCACGTTTCTAAGTCATAAGCTTCTTCTTCTTTAGAGTTACTAAAGTTTGATATCAGACTACTTTATTCAAGGCAACTTGAATATATATATATATATATATATATATATATATATATATATATATATATATATGTGTGTGTGTGTGTGTGTGTGTGTGTGTGTGTGTGTGTGTGTATTTGAACTTCTTCATATTTCCCTTTTCCGAAGTCGCTTGAATTAAACTCCTTAAGTCGATGACGCCGCTGTTAAATCTAAAATGGCATTTCTCTCTCCGGCCTTTTTTTCCACAAGTACCATTTCGCCAACCTGAACAGAGGACAATAAGTTACAGGGTCTCGAGTGGACAAAGAGCTATGTCTGAAACGAGCCAACTAAAGAAAGAACAGTGGGAAGAAGTCGACCGGACAGGACTGAGGGCGGGAAAGTGTCGCGAAATCAAAATGAGCACACAAAATAAGGAGCCCATCAAATGAAAGACTCTTTTTAGATATATATCACCATCGACTTGGTCTACATGGGCTCACATGTGAGCTACTAAATGCTACGTCAGTTTGCTACTATGCACAGCGCAAACGATTGGCCTTGTTGACATCAAAGTTCTCATTTTAAAGATTCGGGAAGCCCTCTGCTTTAGAAATGCCACGATTCTTGAGCACAGAAACAGAGCTAATTCACATTCTGAAGTTATAAAAAAAATTTCGGCTGGTTTTATCTGTCTTCATATATCTTATGACATTGCTCCTACACCAAGCGCCAACTTACCATTGGCGTCTTTGTCTTTATCTTTTCCTTCTTGCAATCACTTGCAGTACCCCCGGGGTACCGTCAGGTTTCAAAAAATCCATTTGGAACTGATGAAGAGCCCTGTCGCACCTCGACAAACTTTCTTTACGTTGGTCCAATTCATCGCATGTCTGAACAACCCTGCGATAAGTTCCTAGCCCGTGCTGCTAACGACTTCGTCATACACCAAAAAAGTCACAGATAAAGAAATTACCTTCATAATACGTACAATTAACACAGAAAGGTCATAGCAATACACCCACGCACACGCTGACACACAAGCTCACACACACACACACACTATATATATATATATATATATATATATATATATATATATATATATATATATATATATATATATATATATATATATATATATAAAATGTAAAAATTGTTCGATGAAAATAACAGAAAATAAACAGATACGTGTACCCATTGAGTGTTTTGTCTGGACTGAGCCATTTGTTCCTTCATGTTTGGTTTACTCAACGACCAATCCTCCCCGCATAACGTCGTGACGTAATGTTGTTTCCTTAATACAACCATAAGTTTTATCAGGAGCTAATTCGGCAACATTCGGCTCATTTTACACAAACATTGTTGCTTAGTAAATTATTTCCCTTTGTAACGTGACAGCCATTCCATCAATCCAGCACTTTATGTCAGTACAGCAAAGCGTGTCACTCATTCCTTGTATTACATGTCTATAACATTTCTCAATAAGTCCATATTACAAGGGCAGAGTATACTTTACTCGTTTAGTATTTTTTGTTCTGTACTTCCAGATAATATTCCCTTTCGTATCGCTTCGGCTGCTGTTTTTTCCACATCTCATCTGCAACATTTTCATCCTCTCTCTTTTGATTAATTGTGGAAACGCCATATTGATTGTCTGATTGTAGTCATTCATTTTCCTGTCACACACAGCTGGTTATCTTTAGTGAGCTATTTACTTCTTACAAAGTGATATTACAGTATATGCTATTACACATTTCTGCCCCGCTCGTTAGGCCCGAGTTCGACTCTCCGGCCGGCTAATGAAGAGTTGGAGGAATTTGTTTCTGGTGATAGAAATTCATAACACGCCAGACTCTACTACCCTACGTTCCCGTTCTCTTCTCTCTGTCTCTCTGTCTTCTCCTTTCCCCTTAATAGTGTTCGGATGGTGACATTTTGATACGTAACAGTTCGTGAGGTGTGTCGATTACGTCATTGTTCACCAGTCTCTTCGGTTACCTTACTCTTCACTAACTTCCTCCATTCACCACTTCACCATCACCAATTATTACTTCACATTTCCTGTCTTTCGATGGCGAGTTCACGAAAGTCAGTTTACAAAGCGTTTATTGCTAGTTTATCGTAATTGGTACTTATGACACAGTCTGTCACTACCTGGCTAGGAACAGTTGTAAAATTTTGTTTTGTCTCAGCTCTTGCATAACACTGCCCACTTCCTTTCTCCAGTGTCTGATTCATAACCATAAGATCACATGTCTCGCTCTTTATGATAGTCTTAATACTAGTTTCTATAATAGTCTCTCTGTGTTTCTATAATGCTCTCTATCTCTCACTGTAGCAGTTTCGGTCATGCTATCTAGTTGACTCCGGCAGCGTCTAACTAAACTAAAGCAAGATGATATTAAAAACGAGGGCTCCTATCAGTACACATATCAGGCACAAATCACAAATTTACATATTTCACAAAGTCAAACTTCAAATGTCAAAGCAAACACAAGTTGAAATGTAAATTCAGACAAATATATATATATATATATATATATATATATATATATATATATATATATATATATATATATATATATATATATAGAGAGAGAGAGAGAGAGAGAGAGAGAGAGAGAGAGAGAGAGAAAGAGAGAGGACAAAAAGCATCAGAAGGAGACGTTTCATGGCATTTCATCTGTGTGTATACATTATTCATTGACCTTACCAGGCCTGGGCACATGTGCCAAATTTCCATAATATTGCTTAGACGTACGACTTTGATCATTGTTAGAAAAAATAATCAAAATATACTAAACCAATTATAAGGTTTCCTTTTTAATTACAGAGTATCCATTCACAACTAAAAAAACGACGCCTAATCATTTCATTGAACCAGCCCGAGCTCAGTTGTTTTTGATTTTCTGTAAACAATGGTTTCTTAGCAGGAACATGATGAAATGCCTTGGCTTCGTGCAGCATGTTGAGGATGATTTGCTCATTCACTTGAAGCTTAATATGCCTCTTGGTCCCAGCAACTGCTGCCAGGAGTTCACATGAGCCAGTCAATGATCTGCTGATCTTGATGAAAATCAGCACAATGTAGTACGTAGCGTACTCTCGTATCCCCTTCCTCTCTTCCGCTGTGTCCATATTCATGCAGTTGTTCTCTTGATCCTAAGCTGCCAGTTTTCCATGTCATTTTAGTTCCTCGTTGGGCGAGTGGGTTCCGTTCTCAGTAGCATTCTGCTGGCCGCGCGTTTGAATCTCCGACCGGCCAGTGAAGAATAAGAGGAATTTATTTCTGGTGACAGAAATTCATTTCTCGCTGTTTATCCAGGTATTACTGTTCTAACCGTCAGTTTTATCCAGATATTACTGTAGTGACTATTCCTTTTATCCAGGTATTACTTTATTGACTGTCCCTTTTATCCTAGTATTACTCTGGTGACTGTCCCTTTTATCCAAATATTATTGTGGTGACAGTCCCTTTTATCCAGGTATTACTGTGGTGATTGTCCCATTTATCCAGGTATTACTCTGCTGTTAGTCCCTTTTATCCAGGAATTAATGTGGTGACTGTCCCTTTTATCCAGGAATTTCTCCACTGACTGTCACTTTTATCCCGTTATTACTGTGCTAAGACTAAACACATCCCCGCTAAACCTAAACACAACCCCCACTAAACCTAAACACAAATCTGATACAGAATTATTAATCACAGGAGAGAAAAGCATTCTCAATAACATATTTCTATGGTATCGAGTACATGAAATGAGGTATGATAAACCTGTAGAGTTTATTTACCACATAAGTTACAAATGTATGGGGGAAGAGGATGGAGAAGGGGGTAAGGGTTTGAAACCTACCCTATTATCGAAGTTGGGTTAAATATGGCCACGTGCTAAATTTTGTCTAGATCGGTCAAGCGGTTACCACATAAGTTGGAAATGGTCCACCACATAAGTAACGAAGGGAAGGAGGAAGGGGGAAGGAGGATGCGGGAAGGGGGAAGGGGATATGTGTTTGAAACTTACCCTTATTATCTAAGTTGGGTCAAATGACGGCCACGTGCCCAATTTTGTCTAGATCTGTCAAGTGGCTTGGATTTCTAAAGCACACAAACATACAAACAAACATTCACTTTTATATATAAGATATATATATATAAACATTAAGCTACAAATGTCGTTTAATATCCAATTGCTCCCTCAGGGAATAATATATATATATATATATATATATATATATATATATATATATATAATATATATATATATATATATATATATATATATATATATATATATATATATATTTATATGTAGTATATATATATATATATATATATATATATATATATATATATATATATATATAATATGTATATATATATATATATGTATATGTGTGTGTGTGTGTGTGTGTGTGTGTGTTTGTGTGTGAGACAGAGTATTCATGAGAGTATTCATAAGAACTATTCATAAATCTATAATAAAGGTGCATGAGCTTGTGGGTATAAGTCACACACACACAGAGAGAGAGAGGAAGTGAGTGGTCTAGATCAAATGCTAAAAATAAAACAAAATTTCTTTCCAAACGGTTTTGTTGCTGGACAGAAACAAGCAAATGTCATCATTTTAGAGCATAAAGGAAAGGCCACTTCTAAGAAGGAATGGGATGTTGAATAGAACAGTGAACAGTGAACCATGTGAGAGGGGGTGAACAAGGACTTAGCAGATACACCTCGGACCATGATGTCACGGTTGTCACCAGAAGCAAACACTGTAAAAGGGAGAAAGAAGAAGAAGGAGTTGCAGTAACAGTAAGAATAAGAGCAGTCAGTCAAATAGTGTCAGAGCAGATGGAGGAGTGTGCAGGTGTTGCCCATGTCGCGGTAACGGGACTTAGAAGTTTTACAGCTCTCTCGTGCTTTGTGTTTTCCAAGTCCAAGTTTGGACGTAGCGTATCTCAGTCTCGAGTCCAGCCGACTTCCCAAAGAAGCAGCAAATAGCCCCAGGTGGAACATTTATTCTTAAAAGGAGATAATAAAGAAAAACCCTATGTTGTTGTCTACGAGAAGAACCCAAACGCCTCCTCGATCAGCTATCATAGTCTCGGCAAAGAAGGAGGCCTGGAAAAGTGGTGCCAGCTTTAGTGGGATGCAAGGAAGAAGAATTGCTCAACGAGAGAAAAAACAACATGCAGTGTTTTTCCACCGAAATAACTCTGCTCCCGCTATGTTGACATAACAATAATACACATCGCTCTGCAAGAAAAATGAGAGAGAGCTTCGTCCTGTTTGAAAGAAGAGAGAGATTTTCACCGACTCTACACGCTATAGAAAAAAGTGACATTCATCATAATTTCAGTGAAGTGTATTGAAGAAAGAAGATAACTTGAAGACAGAAGAATCAGTGAATATTGACAAAATAAGAAAATTAGAAGAAAGAAGAACCAGTCAAGAAGAAAGAATATTTGAGGCATAAATAAGTGAAGAAGATGCAACAAACGAACGACCAATGACGTCATCTCCGACAAGGAAAACGCAGTTGACGAAACTTTGATTCGTGACTGCAAAAAGTAAGAAAAGGACATCCAGTTACACTTACACATATACACATAAAGTTCTTAAAAGTTAAAATTTTAAAACTGATTTGATATGATAGTTCCTTTAGATATTTCATTTGAAATACAAATCTTCCACTTGAATTAAATAGACATACAATTAATTTTGGCAAAACTTTTTTTCTTTCTTTACTAATTATTACTAACCATTTTACTAAGCATTATTCAAGTATAATTATTGTATTGACAAACTTGTATTTTGTTTCATATTATTTTATTTCTCATTTAATTAATGGGAATAATCTAGAAATATTAAGATTTTTTTGTGTTTGACTATTTTGTTTTTTGGGGGGGACGTTTCTTCCAGCACTTACGTTGCTGATTAATTCCTGATGTGTTTTAGTGCCTTTTTAGGATTGAAATGAAGCTGAGGTTAGTTATCATTGAATAGTTAATGCTAAGAAAAGCTACCTATATTGAAGAAAACAAACCCTTCAGTTCTTACAAGAAGCCAAACACGTAAATTAAAATATCAACCTCTCCAACTCCTCCAAGTACATCAACTAAAGTTATCCATAAAATACATGTGAATAGCCACATAATTAAATTTTGGGGAAGGAAAGGAGAACATGAGGCCAGCAACTTAAAAAACTGGATTTGAACAACTTGAAACACACCTTAATAACATGACTAGAAAGGACATTGAGAAGTTAAATGAAGCCAAAAGTTACCTTGATCAGTCGACAGGAGATATAGGATTTTATGTCCATTCTGATGCCTATAGAAGAATTAAGAATTGGGAGGAATTAAAGCAATTTTTTCTATGAGGATTAGTCCCCTGTAGGAGCAACTGATCCCGTTATCAACCTCGCAAAGATAGTTCAAAGTTGGAGATTGGATAAAAGAAATTACCCCAGAATGGGTCCCCATTTAAGTAACTTTTTAAATGAATGGGACCATTTAGCTTCAACCACTCCGTGGACATCAACAATGGGAGATCAAAGGGTAATAACAGTCGACAATTGTAAAAACTTGTTAAGGTTATCTTTGTTATTGGGAAGTTTACCGTCAAAAGCTATTGAAAAGATGACCCGTGTTTGGAAGTTAGAAGATGATATTATTGAAACCGAAAATGAAGTAAAAAAATGAGGCAGAAACCCCGAAGGAAATAATCCATACAGACCTTTAGTCACCATAGGACAAGATAGAAAAAGGCATAACAATCAGGGTAGGTCTATGACACCAGCTAGAAATCAAAATAGAAACCTAGGTAACTCATCTCAAGGAAAGTCTCAGAAAGTCACTTGTTATAATTGCCAGAAAAGGCGCCATTATGCAGTTGATTGCCGTGGAGCAGCTTACTGCTCCTATCATAAGAGGACAGGACAGAGTGTTCGAGATTGTAGGAGTAGCCCTAGACAAACAGTAGAACTCAATCACAAGCTAGAGGTAGAGATCGTAATCAGTTTCCACAAGCTAGGAGGAACAGGGATCAAAATACTAACCAAGCTGCAAACTTAACGTACCAACAAGATCAAGCAATATGAACTGAATCAATGGTAAATATCCACACCACCAGTATCATAGACATTCCTTCATAACAGAGGAAAGTACAGAACGTCCGACTTAAGCCGTCACGAATGTAATAAAATTAATATAGGAGATGAATCTAGCTATAGACCTGTATTCCATGCATATGTTGGTTTAGAGAAGCCTATTGCTGTATTCTTTGATACGGGTTCACCCAAAAATATAATCTCTCAAAAGGTACATCAGACATATTTTTCTCACTTAGGTTTGAACTCGGCAATAGACTGCAGAATCACAGACGTTCTCGGTAATGGAATCAAAATAGTAGGACAAACTGATTTCCCTTTTAAATTAGGAAGAGTTTCACTTAAGGAGAAGGTTCCAGTTGTAAGAGGAATACATTTAGCATTTGCACATTTGTTAACTGGTTATCAAACTGTGGCTAGACAAAGGATCATTATTGGTGCACCTAGAGAGCAGTTAGTGATTAAAAGGGGACTCAACAAAACTCTTCGTTGAAAGGCATTCTAAAGAAAGAAAATACAAGGGAAAAGTATTAGATATGCAGCACAAATTCTCAACAGTTCAGTGACAACTTGGAATCTAATCAAGAGACTTACTCAAAATTAGAAAGAGATTTAAGACTTGAACCTGGAGAACGCATTTGGATAGAATGTACAGTAAATCCAATTTTTGAAGGGAAGGAAATTCTTGCACTTACAGAAAGATCACAAGTGAATGGAGTACGTTACTCTTCCATTCTACATGAAGTTAGTTGGGCAGTGTAACTTTACAGGTTATAAATAACAGAGGGGGAAAGGTTAGGCTATCACAAGGTACAGAAATGTCTAGCAGAAGTATACGCTATCCCTATTCAAGTTGTAGAGAAGGAAACTATGGCATCAAACAATATAGAGAACGAAAATTCAACTCATGAAACATAACTGAGAAGAGTTAAAATACGGACTCACTTGAAAAAGAGAAACTCACTTGAAAGACAGAAACTCATAGATCCACTGAGTGAGTATAAGAATGTAGTTGCCATCGATGGAGACACACTTGGCAATACAGATGAGATAGCCCATAGAATAGATATTCCACAAAATACCAAGCCAATCTATATACCTGCCTATAGAGTAGCACATTCCCAGAAGGAGATTATTGAAAGAGACATCCAAAAAATGGAAAAGGAAGGAATAATAGAACCATCACAATGGCCATGGTCTTTTCCACTTCTGTTGGTTCCAAAAAGGACAAAACTTACAAAGTAGTGGTCAATTTCAGAAAGTTGAATAAGATGAGAGAAAATTATCTTTATCTAATGCCATCCATGAGAGATCTTATCACATCTACTGGAACCAAGAGATACTTTATCACAATAGATCTGATACAAGGATTTCTACAAATCCCTTTGGATGAAGAAAGTAAACCATTGACTGCTTTATCCACTAGTAATTTTAGATATCAATACGTGAGAATGCCTTTTGGTTTCAAATCAAGCCCAGTGATATTTGTGAGATTAATGGATAAAATTTTGAGTGGTTTACTAAGCAAAGATGTACATCGTTATATTGATGATTTGACAATAGCCACAGACACCACTGAAGAACATACAAAACTGGTCAGAGAAGTCCTAAAGAGATTGAGGAGAGCAAATCTAAAGTTGAAATTAAAGAAATGCACTTTCCTTAGAAGGAAAATAGATTACCTGGGACACAATCTAAGTGAAGGAGGTGTGAAAGTAAACGACTTGAAGATTAAGCCAACTAAAGAGTATCCTACACCTCGATGTAGGAAAGATATGAAGCCTTTCTTGGGTTTAGCAGGTTTTTACCAGAAGAATATAAAGAATTCTGCAACCATATCTGCTCCACTAACAGGAACACGTATCATTCTTGTGGACAACCAGGCAGCAGAAAGCATTCGATGAATTGAAAGAAAGACTAATACATTCACCAGTACAGTTCTTAGTTTTCCAGACTAGTAAAGAATTCTTTTTAACCACAAATGCAAGTTCGACTGGTATAGGGTCATGCTTAATGCAAAGACATGATGATAAATACTATGCTGTAGCTTATTACAGTAGAAAATTAAAACCCACAGAAGAAAACTACTCAGTAACAGACAAGGAGTCTCTAGCCATGATTGATACTTTAAAGCACTTCATCAAATATATCTTATTTGGTTATAAGATAATTGTCCTCGCTGATCATTCTGCTGGGATAGAAATACTCAAGAATCCGAACTTTTCCGGACGTAGAGCTCGTTGGTTTATGATTGCCCAAGATTATGACATAGAATTAAAATATGTTCCAGGGAAGACAAATAGGTAGCAGACGCATTATCGAGATATATCCCCGCAAGGAGATAGTATAAATATAATAAGTCAAGAAGCAAAATCAAGTGAGCCTATAAGTAGCCTAATATATTCACCATGCACTATACAGAAGAGCTTTCCATGTCAAACTTCATAAGGGAACAAGAAAGTGATGAAGATTGAAAGGGAGCTTCAAATTTATGAAAAATAAAAGGAAATTTGATTATGAGGAACAAACAGAATTAAGCAAGAGGGTTGGATGCCCCATTGACGAATAGAATATAATAGACGATGTACTAATCTGCATGTGTCAGGAACTTGACCCATTTAGATCATTTCAAGGTGTGGTCTATAAAAAGCTAAATTTAGTACCTAAGAGCCTAAGAAGTAAAGTCATTGAATTAATGCATGATGATCCCATAAGAGCTCACCCAGGACGAGATGAGACAGTTAGACTAGTAAAAGATTCTGATGATGACACAGAGTTCAATAACTCACTAGTTCAAGAAATCTGCGATGCATTCAAAGTTGAAAAGGTAACAATACAACCATATCATCAAACTAGTAATGGCTTAGTAGAAAAGGATGACAGAAAGGTCCTGGATGCTTTAAGACATACCGTAGGACAGGATCCTGAATGGGATATCAATTTACCTTTAGTCCAATTGTCATTAAATACTAGATATCATACTAGACAAGTCCAACGCCCAGAAAAAGAATTTAATCTGGAGATAAGCACCAAGACTCGCCATAATGCATGGCTGAATCAGCTAATCCAGCCCAATTACTCTGAAGACATTATGAAGATAAAGATTAGTAATTTCAAGATAATACATAAACAATTACATAAGAACCTGGAAGAAGCCCAGAAGATCATGGTAGACAAGTATTAAGAAAGACTAAAGCCAGTAGATTATAAGTTGGAGATTAAGTATTGATAAAGGGAATAGAAAAGAATTCTAGTTATGACTATAACGTACTACCAAATTCACAGGGCTATTCAGAATCATAGAAGTTAAAGAGACCAAAGTGAAGGTGAAGAAAATGAACGACTTAGTTCTCTGAATCATTAGAAGACTCAGGATTTTTGGTAAATAAAGACGAGGTTAAAAGGACGGAAGAAGTTAAGGAAACAGAAATAACAAGAAATAGGAGAAGAGGTCTCAGAAGAAAGAACTAGATATAATCTAAGGAACAGAAAAGACACATTTCAGAAAAGTTTATATGACTGATAGATTCGTTCCTATTGTTCCCTATATTTAATTTCTTTATTGCTAGGTTTACTTCGTTGGTTGACTTAGTGGTAAAACTTTTCCGTTGCTGTTGTTGCAATTCTTACTTTAATTAGTTGGTTTTGTAGCAAAATTCCGGAGTCAGTGCACAAAATCCAGCTTTTCTTTAAGTAAAAGAGGATTATTTAGGAAACTAAAGATAATGTAGAGTCAAAAATACATAAACAATATTATCATTTCAAGAGAACTCTTCAAAATGAGGTAGACATTATTGAAATAATAGTCATGTAGATTGCAAGTTAGACAAATTCAAGCTTTAACTAATGCAATTAAAAGTCATTATCAACTTTAATACGTGGACAAAGGACAAGTAAACTTGATAGATAGAAGTATGCTGGAAAAAATTCAGTGTGAAGGCAGAAAACCTGAAAAAGTCAATTAGGAATCTGATTAGAGGAACTAAATTTTTTTAGTAACTTAAGACTCAGAAAAAACCCAAAGTTATGTAAACAGAGACAGAAACATTGGAGAAGAATGTAATCAGGAACACTTCAAGAAATATAATAATTAAATGTGAACAGAACAGACAAGAGCCGAGTAAAGTTTATATGCTGATTATTTCCAGGAGGCTTGTTAGTCATTTTGGAATTTCTAACTTTAACTACTGTTATATCTTTGGAGAACTTCAATGGAAAAAGAAGGATATGAATATACAAATTGTTGACATTAAAGCAATATACTTTAATTAGTTGGTTTCCTAACAGAACTGAAGAACAAAGACAAACTTAAGACAGTTTACTTTTCATTTTAAAAAAGAAGCCCAAAATTGTTTCCAAACACTGAATTTAATATTTACTGTAATAACCCTAGAAATAGAGATAAAGAGAGCTTATCATTTCAAGAGATTTTGTCAAAGTTTAGTGGAACTTTTTGGAATTTCAAACCTGTTACAACTGAAAGACTTGCAAGAAAGTTTAGTGACAACTTGTCAAGAGAAAGGAAAAGAAAACCTGAATTACCATTGAAAGACTTAAAGCAATATAGTGACAATGTCAGAGAAAGTCCTGTAAGAACTGAACCATTGAAAGACTTGTTAAGACAGATATTAAGTGACTTTCAAAAAAAAGTCTCCAAAATTGTTTCCATTGAAACACTTGAATTTAAAGTTTACTGTGACAACTTGAAATAGAGATAAAGAAACCTGAGACGAATTTGAAAGATTTTGTCAAGAAAGTTTAGTGACAACTTGTCAAGAGAAAGTCTCTGCAAACCTGTTACCATTGAAAGACTTGCAAGAAATAAGTACTAACGCCAAAATTAAATCTAATAAATACCCCATATTTCCCATTGAACTAATACACTTACTCTATCCATTTCTTACAGCTGTTTTAACTAACGAAGGCTTGCTAATTACTGTTCCAGTATATAAAACAAAAAAATTTATAAGTATTACTCTTTTACCCCTTTTCCTACGTGTGTTGCAAATCATACTTTAGAATTGGATACTGAACATACATGACTCCTTATACAGGAAGACACTCACATTTACACTGAAGAAGTCAAAGAGAACTTACACAAATGTGTTACATATTTCAACCACACGATTTCTGATGCAAACCATTTAAATATAATTCACAAGCCTAAAACATCTTGCTTATACACTCTTATACATAATCAGAATATCCATTCATGCCAGTTTCAGGAAGTACAGATTCAAGAAACTAAGATCACCAACCTGCAAGGTTTTATTGGTGTTTTTAATCCCAAGAAGGGGCCTTTTTGAATTAAATGTGAAGATGTTGCATAATCAAATGATTGGAATTTGAAGATACACCATGGATGCGAAATTAGTTCTGCAGATGTCTTCATCCCAGAAACAAAAATAACAGAAGAACATCGATTCAAGTTGATGAACAAAACCTTCAAAATTCCAAGACTGTATATCCAGACAATAGAAGAAAAGAAGCAATTCAACATTATCAGGAACTACATCACTTTCTGCTTAACTGTGGTAATGACTCCAACAATAATCATCATAGTCCCTGTCATCATTCGTCGAAGAAAGGAGAAAAACAAACTGACAGAAGTCCCAGTCCTGAAAATTATTCACATGGCAGGATAGGTAACAGCCAATTCCACCTAATAGGTAGGACCGAGGACTAAGTATAGCTGATGTAACTTGGACAGTAAATCCTGTTTAATTATTTTGAGAATTTAGAGTTATTTGAAGTAGTTTCTGGTATGCTTGAATTTTGCTATGACATTTAAGATTGCTTACAGCTTTACATTCACGTTATATTTCAACTAGCTTGAATTAATGTTTGCATATGCATTTGCTTTAACATTTGAAGTTTGATTTGTGAAATATATCAATTATACCTAACATGCATGTTGTTAGGATCCTCGTAGGTAATATTACCTTACTTTAGTTTAATTAGACAATGTCAGAGTCAGATAGATAGCCTGGCTGAGACTGTTACAGTGAGAGTATTTATTAAAAGCTATTCATGAATCCATCATAAAAACACGTGAACATGTGGATATGAGTCACAGAGAGAGAGAGAGAGAGAGAGAGAGAGAGAGAGAGAGAGAGAGAGAGAGAGAGTATTGTTAATCAAGCGCTAAAGACAAAACAAAAGTTTAATGGGTTTTCAAACGATTTTCGTTACCAGACAGAAACAAGTAAGCATCAGCATTTTAGAGCATAAGGGAAAGATGAAAGGTTACCAGAACACTTCCGCCACTGCTAAAAAGGGGCATGGGGTGGCGAAGAGAAAATGGTGAACAGGAAATGGTGAACCGAACAGTGAACAGTGAAGCAGGTGAGAGGGGGTGAGCAATAACATAGCCGACACACCTCGAACCATAACGTCACGGTTGTCACCAGAAACAAACACTATAAAAGGGAGAAAGAAGGAGAACTAGTAGCAGTAACAGTAAAAGTAAGAATAGCCAGACAGAGAGTGTCAGAGCAGACCGTGTACGTGGAATGTGAAGGTGTTGCCCATGTCACTTAGATTTTTAACAGCTCTCTCGTACTTAGATTTTTCCAAGTACAAGTTTGGACTTGACGTGTTTCAGTTTCGAGTTCAGTCAACTTCCCTGAGAAGCAGCAAATAACCCTAGTTGGAACATATATATTTACAAAGGGATAGTAAAGAGAAACCTAAGACGTTTTTGCATCAAAAACCCCAAGAATAATTATCTTCATTTGTTCCTAAGATTATTGATGCCAGATGCCTCCTGACCCTGCTATCTTAGACAAGGTTAGAAGATAGCCTAGAATGTTTTATATATTATATATATATATATATATATATATATATATATATATATATATATATATATATATATATATATATATATATATATATATATATATATACAAGCTGCCCTACCCAGCACTGCCTGGGAAAACTCTAAATGACAGTCTACGTGTAGGGGAGGGAAAAGGAAAGGGGAGGGGAGGGAGATGGAAGAGGGAAGGAAGAGGGGGAGGGTGAGGGGAGGAGAAGGGAGAATGGGAGGGATTTGTGTTGACAGTCTGACTGACAGTTCTACGTTTTCATTCGAATGTTCACCCTTCGAACAGTCGTGGGTGAACTGCCAGGTATTACTGAGGTGACTGTTCCTTCTAGCCTGAGATTACTGTGCTGTCTGTCCCTTTTATCCAGGTATTACTGTGATGACTCTCCCTTTTATCCAGAAATTACTGTGGTGACTATCCCTTTCATCCAGGTATTACTGTGGTGACCATTCCTTTTATTGTAGTGACTGTCCCTTTTATCCAGGCATTACTATGCTATCTGACACCTTTAACCAAGTATTACTGTGTTGTCTGTCCCTTTTATCCAGGTATTACTGTGGTGACTGTCCCTTTTATCCATGTATTACTATACTGTCTGTCCCCTTTAACCAGGTATTATTGTGCTGTCTGCCCTTTTATCCAGGTATTACTGTGGTGACCGTCTCTTTCATCCAAATATTACTGTGTTGACTGTCCCTTTTACCCAGTTATTACTGTGCTGTCTGTCCCATTTATCCAGGTATTACTGTGGTGACTGTCCCTTTTATCCAGGTATTACTGTGTGACTGTCCCTTTTATCCAGGTATTACTGTGGTGACTGTCCCTTTTATCCAGGTATTACTGTGTGACTGTCCCATTTATCCAGGTATTACTGTGGTGACTGTCCCTTTTATCCAGGTATTACTGTGTGACTGTCCCTTTTATCCAGGTATTACTGCGCTGTCTGTCACCTTTAACTAGTTATTGCTGTGTTGTCTGTCCCTTTTATCCAGGTACTACTGCAGTGACTGTCCCTTTTATCCAGATATTACTGTAGTGACTGTTCCTTTTATCCTGATAATACTGTGGTGACTATCCCTTTTATCCTGATATTACTGTGGTGACTGTCCCTTTTATCCAGTCATTACTATGGTGACTGAAAAGCATTTTCAATTATATATTCCTCTTGTCTCGAGTGCAAGAAATAAGATATGATAAACAACCTTTAACCAGCTGTCTAATGTTTTATCCAGGTATTACTGTGGTAACTGTCCCTTTTATCCAGGTTTTACAATGCTATTTTTCCCCCTTTGACCAGGCATTACTGGGCTGTCCATCCCCTTTAACCAGGTATTACTGTGCTGTCTGCCCCTTTCATCCAGGCATTACTGTGGTGACTGTCCCTTATAGCCAGAAATTTCTGTGTTGACTGTCCCTTTTATCCTGGTATTACTGTTTTGTCTGTTCCTTTTATCCAGGTATTACTGTGGTGACTGTCCCTATTATCCAGGTATTACTGTACTGTCTGTCACCTTTAACCAGGTATTACTGTGGTGACTGTCCCTTTTATCCAAGCATTACTGCGGTGACTGTCCCTTTTATCCAGGTATTACTGTGCTGTCTGTCACCTTTAACCAGGTATTACTGTCGTGACTGTCCCTTTTATCCAGGTAGTACTGTTGTGACTGTTCTTTCGTCCAGATATTACTGTGGTGACTGTCCCTTTTTCCAGACATTACTGTGATGTTTGTCCCTTTTATCCAGGTATTACTGTGGTGACTGAAAAGCAGTTTCAATAATATATTTCTGTGGTCTTGAGTTCATGAAATGAGTTATGATAAACTTGTGGACTTTATTTACCACCTAAGTTACAAAGGGAAGGGATGGGGATGGGGAAGGTGAAGGGGCAGGGGACGGGTTTGAGATTAGGGTCACGGGATTTCTATAGAGCACAAACATACAAATATGCAAACATTCACTTCTATATTACATATAAATATATATAATATATATATTGTCAGAGTACCTGGATATTACACAACCTCAAAATTATTCAGCCAGACACCTGTCGGAATTACGACTGAGCACTTTCGGATCCCTTAAAAAACTTATTAATCACTTGGTTTGGTATCAACAATTAAACAAGAAATTCTAGTAGAGTCACTCCATCAAACATAACAAACATAAAAGAACAAAACAAACATGCAAACATTCACTGGTGGTCAATAAATGAAACACTGTTTTTCTAAAAATATTAAATACAAAAATTTATTTTTTTAAATTCAAATTTTTAATAAATCTGAAAAATATATTGAAAATCAAAACTTAATTAATTCTTGAATTAAATTATGAAACAAAACTAATTAAAAAACTTTATGGAATTTACATTAATCAAGCAAAATTACTACAATCAAACTTGATAAATGAAAAATTTGGTCTCGTAAATAAAAATCACAAACAGAATGAATGAAAATACACATAGATACACATAAGATTTTGGGCAAAATTTCCTAATTTATTTCCAGTAAAAATTCATGTTACTTTCACAAATGAAATCATCATTCCAACTGGCACTTTTTTGGGTATGGAACAGTTAATGCAAGTGACCACAAAAAGTTTTAAGAAAGGACTGAGGTGAATGAATAGATTTTCATTCCAGCAAAACATTTTTTGAATGAAAAGTTCTAGAAGGAAGGTGTGACATCACTCCAGCAAAACGTTTTGAATGCAATCTTACAAAACATGACGTAACTGATCAGGACATGTTACTCTTTCTCTCAAAGTGGCGTACGTGACTCGAACAATGCACGTAACAATGCGAAATCACTCGTGTTATTCTCATACGGAGCAAATCTTTTACAGAAACCTCTACACAACCGAAACATACAGCAATCAGCTAATTATGATTGACGTGTTTTATAAACAAGACGAAAAACTGAGTTGACTTCCTGAACGAATCGGCAATTGTTATTCCAAACTGTCCTCACGTTAACCCCAAACAAAGCACTCTCTCTTACCTCAACTGATGACAACTGAAATGAAACAAGCCTTTGCTGAACACACACACACACGTTTTGCTCACACTATGTTACTATTAAAATTGTTTTATCAATTCTGAGTTATGCTATTAAGTTATTTAAATCATTAATTCTTTTGAGATCTATTATATTTCAATAATAATTATTATTACACATAATACATGATAAATAAATTATAGGAGGATATATGTATTACAAGGCAGTATCATGAAAAAAAAATATATATGTATATATACAGTATATACATATATACATATGTGTATATATATACACATATATATATATATGTATATATACATATATATATATATGTATATATATAAAAGTGAATGTTTGCATGTTTGTATGTTTGTTTGTATGTTTGTGCGCTATAGAAATCCAAACCGCTTGACCGATCTAGACGAAATTTGGCATGTCGCCATTATTTGACCCAACTTCGATATTAGGGTAGGTCTCAAACCCGTACCCTGCCCTTCCCCTTTCCCCATTCCCCATCCCCCTTCCCCTTCCCTTTGTAACTTAGATGGTAGATAAACTGTACGAGTTTATTTACGGATATATATATATATATATATATATATATATATATATATATATATATATATATATATATACATATATATAGCTCTGCTAACCTAAAAAATTAATTAGGTACCAGGTGATTAGGTGAAAGTGGTGGTTCATTGTGAGTCGCATCCCAAAACGTAAGGCTAAACGCCAAAAGGTTAAGACCCTCTGAAGCTGCCCCTTTCCCAAGAGAAAAGGTGCAGATGGATACATAAAAAATTAATGAGCTTGATATTAAACTGAAGGTGTTGTTACATTGTTAACTATCGCTTTCAGGCATCAGTAGTAATTCTGTATCCGAATCAAAGCCTGAAGTAACTGTGATATTTACAAGAACTGACGAAACACATAGGACGAACAGAGTCGAATGACAGTGGAATCATTCTCTCTCTCTCTCCTTCTCTCTCTGTCTCTCTCTCCTCACCCAGGACCTCTCCCTCGATTCCTGGCTGAAATATGGTCGTTTAAGGACTCATAATGGGCAATAAATAGCCAAAAGGCACAAATACGCGTAATTTGCCTCCAGAATGACAAAGCGTCGGTTCTGAGAGGCGATGAGAGTCCGGAGGTCCTTATGGTTTCGACGAAGGGCTCTCTGGGATGCCTACCCCGACGGGAACATCGGCAGGAGGTCCTGCAGGTAATGCCGAGCGGGAGAAGGGAATGATATGATCTCTGTCTCTGTTTGAAGAGCGGGTTTTAGGTGGCCCTGCTGTGTGTGTAGCTTATCCAGAACTGGAAATTTTGTAGATTGTGTATGTATTGCTGTATCGCCATGAAAGAGAACAAGAAAGAGGCAAAGCAGTGAAATTAATTGAGTCAAGGAAAACGCTATATGCCCCTGAATGAGTATAAGAAAAATGAACCAAATTTTAAACATTATCTTCCCCAGACTGATTACAGTATGTCAGTCTTCTTATAGACAAGAAAGAACTAAGACAACATCTAAAATGGTAATCATGTTAAAAAAAGGTCTGAACGGCTTTGGCATTGTTGAGAATTTTATTAAGAGCTCTTTTTTTCCTTCATGACTCAGAATCACAGGTCGACTCTTGAACTAACACACCTCCCAACTTGCAGCTTGTTATTGCCATATTCGCATTACAAACGGTATACAGTACTTTTATCTGTCTCTCTCATATATATACAGTATATATATATATATATATATATATATATATATATATATATATATATATATATATATATATATATATATATACATATATATATTTATATATACAGTATATATATATATATATATATATATATATATATATATATATATATATATATATATATATATATATATATATATATACTCGTGTGTACTTGTATGTATACGAATAAATGTGTAAAGAGAGAAGATACATAACGTGCAAGTCTATACAGATATAAAGCAAATCTATAGCTACGCAGCGTTTATCCATCGTCTTTGTCGCAGGAGTGAAACAAACCCTCCCTCGGCTATTACAAAGTTATGTAATAATAATTTCCATGAATAACCTCTGAGAATCATCAATAAATGTCACATATCTCAATAACTGTCAACGACAGCAGGTAATAGTTATCAAAACACGTCACTGCTCTTCAATAACAGTCGTTAAGCATCGCCGCTGCCAGTCAACGTCATTTAACAGTAACTACTGATAAGAGTAAATTCTGTTTTTACAAATGTCGTTTCAACTTTTGACCAGTTTTCCATTTTCATCTTTTAGCCGTTGTATTTTAACGGATATTTAAATTTAGCGTTAAGTAACAAATTAATGTAAACAGCGCAAAGCCTTATGTTCGTCAGGTTGTTTAGATTTTACATGTAAAGAAGGAAGTCACGTCAATAAAAATCCAGTTCCACTGAACAAAAACCTTGTTATCGACGAGTTCCAGATCGACGCAGGTTTGGTTCCGACGGTTCGAGTGTTAATAAGGCAAATGATCGAGCAGGAACCCAGTTACCACGTCTTTCTCTACTCGGAGCTGCAGATCAACTGTGCGACACCTTTTACATTTATCATGTTTTGAAGTTTGTCTTGGCTTGGTTGAAAAGTCTGCCATTGCTAGTTAGTTTTCTGTAAAAGACAACTATTGAGATGGCTATTTGTCTGTCCGTCCGCACTTTTTCTGTCCGCCCTCAGATCTTAAAAACTACTGAGGCTAGAGGGCTGCAAATTGGTATGTTGATCAACCACCCTCCAATCATCAAACTTATCACATTTCAGCCCTTTAGCCTCCCCAGTAGTCTTTATTTTATTTAAGGTTAAAGTTAGCCATGATCGTGAGACTGTCAACGCTTTACGATAGGCCACCAACGGGCCGTGGCTGAAAGTTTCATGGGCCTCGGCTCATACAGCATTATACCGAGACCACCGAAAGATAGATCTATTTTCGGTGGCCTTGATTATATGTTGTACAGAAAACTCGATTGCGCTAAACAAACTTCGGCGCATTTTTTATTTGTTTTATCATTATTCGCACTTTGCCATAAACCTCTTCGTGTTTTTGAAACATTCTTGTCTGAGAAACGTGTTCAATTAGGTTTTTTACGTATTTACATTCTTGTATGAGAAACCATGTTCAAGGGTGTTTTTTATGCAATTGCATTGCTGTATGAGAGATCGTGTTCCACTAGGTTTTTCATATATTTAGATTCTTGTATGCGTGAGCGTGTTCAGCTGCGTCTTAATCATGAATTTATATTCTTGTATGAGAGAACGTGTTTAACTAGTTTTTTCACATTTCTATTTTTGTATGAGAAAGCGAGTTCAACTAGTTTTTTTTCATGAATTTGCATTCTTGTAGGGATAGAGCGTTTGACTTGGGTTTTTTTCATCCATTTGCATTTTTGAATGGAAAGCGTGTTCAACGAATTTTTTTTTTTTATGAATTTACATTCTTGTATGAGAAAGCGTGATCATCTAGGTTTTTTTTCATGCATTTCCTTTAGTGTATGAGAAAGCATGTTCAAATAGGTTTTTATCATGTATTTACATTCGTCTATGAGAGAGCGTCTTTAACTAGTTTTTTCACATATTTGCATTCTTATTTGAGAAAGCATGTTCAGCCAGGTTTTCCACGAATTTACATTCTTCTGTGAGAAAGCTTTTCAACTACGTTTTTTTGTATGTATTTGCATTCTTGTACGAGTTCAGGTTCAACTTTTTTTTCATGAAATCACATTCTTGTATGAGTTCAGGTTCAACTTTTTTTCATGAATTTACATTCTTGTATGAGTTCAAGTTCAACTTTTCTTCATGAATTTACATTCTTGTATGAGTTAAGGTTCAACTTTTTTCATGAAATTACATTCTTGTATGAGTTCAGGTTCAACTTTTTTCATGAATTTACATTCTTGTATGAGTTCAAGTTCAACTTTTCTTAATGAATTTACATTCTTGTATGAATTCAGGTTCAACTTTTTTTTCATGAAATTACATTCTTGTATGAGTTCAGGTTCAACTTTTTTTTCATGAATTTACATTCTTGTATGAGTTCAAGTTCAACTTTTCTTAATGAATTTACATTCTTGTATGAATTCAGGTTCAACTTTTTTTTTCATGAAATTACATTCTTGTATGAGTTCAGGTTCAACTTTTTTTTCATGAATTTACATTCTTGTATGAGTTCAGGTTCAACTTTTTTTTCATGAATTTACATTCTTGTATGAGTTCAGGTTCAACTTTTCTTCATGAATTTACATTCTTGTATGAGTTCAGGTTCAACTTTTTTTTTCATGAACTTACATTCTTGTATGAGTTCAGGTTCAACTTTTTTTTATGAATTTACATTCTTGTATGAGTTCAGGATCAACTTTTTTTATGAATTTACATTCTTGTATGAGTTCAGGTTCAACTTTTTTTCATGATTTTACATTCTTTACGAGTTCAGGCTCCACTTTTTTTTTTTAAGAATTTACATTTTTGTATGAGAAAGCGTGATAACGTAGGTTTTTATCATGAATTTACATTCTTGTACGAAATAGGGCGTTTAACTAAGTTCTTTTCATGCATTTGCATATTTGAATGAGAAAGCGTGTTCAACTCAGTTTATTTCCTATTTACATTCTTGTATGAGAGAACGTGTTAAACTGTGTCTTTTCACATATTTATATTCACGTAAGAGAGTGTTTGTTTAACCACGTGTTCTTAAGTACTTGCATTTTTGTATGAGAAAGCACTTTCAAATCTTTTTTTTTTTACAGATTTCCATTCATGCATGTCAAAGCGCTTTCAAATAGGTTTTCTTAATGTACTTACATTTTGGTATGGAAATCAGGTTCAACTAGGTTTTTTTTCAGTATTTACGTTCTTGTATGAGGCATCATGTTGACATATAGGCTTTGTTCATGTATTTATATTCTGGTATGATTGAGCATGTTCAACAAAGTTTTTTTTTTTACATATTTGTATTCTTGCTTGCGAAAGCGTGTTTAAATAATTTTTTTTCGTATCTATAATCATGTGTGAGAAAACATGTTAACCTAGTTTTTTTTTTACGTATTTGCATTCTTGTATAAGAAATCGTGTTCACGTGTTTCTTTTTTTACATATTTGCATTCTTGTATGAGTAAACGATTGTCCAGAGACTGATGAAAAGGTGAACAGGTACCATGCATAAGTTGTCAAGTTTCAGTTTATCAAAACGAATTATAAGATATTTATTATCTTGAGACCAAACTCTTTTTCGTTGGTAAGAATGCGCATATATATATTGGCACACGCAAATATGTATGTGTGTATATATATATATATATATATATATATATATATATATATATATATATATATATATATATATATTACATTTTCACGTGACCTTTTTGCACCTATAAATCTTAAGCCACAAATGCCTTCTGAAATTGGATTCCCTTTACCTTGGGAATAATTGACACCCATAATTAACTACATGATAAGTGAATATACCCCGGCAAGGACGCGATTCGAACTTCTGCTTCTGGGTTCAACGCACAAGTAACATTGGATTTATCTCCTAATCTGTATCGTTCAAATTCTCGGCGGGCCAGAAACACTCATCATAATTATTCAATTCACTTCTTTTGTAAGTTATTCCTAAGGTAAATTGAATTCGATATTAACAGTTTTTTATTAACAGTTTTTATATATATATATATATATATATATATATATATATATATATATATATATATATATATATATGTGTGTGTGTGTGTGTGTGTGTGTGTGTGTGTGTGTGTGCGCATGTGTATTTGTGTGAACGCAAAGAGATTGTGACTCGGTTCTGTTTCTTCAAAGACGCATACAGTAACAATGTGGGGGTTGACAGTCGAATGTATCCCTGAAGAGAAGTAAACAAGGACGCTGTAGTCACTTTTAAAAGCTTCATTGATATATCTTTCATGGAATTCATAATAAGACAAAAGACCGGAAAGAGAAACACCCATCGCTCTCTCTCTCTCTCTCTCTCTCTCTCTCTCTCTCTCTCTCTCTCTCTCTCTCTGGCTTCTCATGGAAAACAAAATCGAATGACATCAAGATGACATCGAAACCCACCTTTTATCGTCTGCTTCTTCTTATCTTTCCCTCTTTCTCCCTGAACGTCTTTCCATCATTTCAAGCTGATTCAATCACGCCAGGTAAATCCCCGGCCTTAATTCCTCTCCTTGGGTCTCTCGAAACGAATCATTTTGGAAGAGAGACGAAGCGCTGAGAGACATCTTCAGCCACACTCCAGTTCCCCATTTTGCTATAAAATCCCGGGAATGCTGCCATCTCTAATGTCCAAGGCCATTATCATCTCCTTTAATATTTTTCTTTCCCAGTTTGATTCCGGAGTTTAAATGCACCAAATCGAGTTTTTGATGGAGCGAGAAGTCATTAGCCGAGGATTCGTTTCCTCGCGTCCGACTCCGGCGACGGTTTAGGTTTTTGGGACGGCGTCGTCGTCGTCGGTGGTGGTGGCGGGAAAAAGGCGATTCAGAAAGTGATGGCGATGTTGCTGCAGTTTGTGATGATGATGATGATGATGATGATGATGATGATGGTGTTGGTGGTGGTTCCATTGTCGTGTCAACTGGCCATCGATATGACACACTTGTCATACCAGTTCATGGCTGCCTTATTTCTGGTTTACAGTGACAATTGAAATCATTAGCAGATCAGTAGAAAATGTCCCATTTTCTCCTTAGATCAGAGTTTAGTCTCAGTATAAAGATAAAAAAAGTTTGGGGGGGGAGGGAAGGCAGAAAAAGCGAGAAAACAAAGTCAATCCGAAACTTTTGCAGTTTGTAATTTGCCGGGCCACTCAAGTGAGCATTTTCTTATTTCGCTTTTATTTTTTTTTTACTTTGCTGTGTTTTCTTCCGAAGAGAAAGCCATAAAAGACAGATATCTTCCTTTTTTCCCCGTCTCCAAGCAACAGACAAATCAATCAAGTCGCTTGGTGGTTCTGTCATTAGAGGCAAGAGACGGACCCTTTGTTAGAGCAGATCCGAGATGCTGCCACAAATCCACACGTCTCCTAGAAGCCATGAAGGGGAAAACAGTTTTATACTTCCTCACACATAATACTGGAAAGGGTGCTCTTCCCTCTTCGGTCCCCCACCCGACCCTCGGTTGTATTCACGATAAAGTAAGCAGAAAGTTCAATGACGTGGCTACTTCCAGCAGCCAGAGCAATAAAGACATTAGAGCATCCTGGGTAAATGTAGTGCTGGTGTGGATGACCTGTTAGCCGCGCTATAACCCTCCTGAAATCTCCATAACCCGCCAGAACGTGCCGTAACATACCAGCGCCCGCTATAACCCGCCAAAGTACACTCCCTTTCTATACACTTTTGTGTTACGATGATTACCATTTGAAAACGACCACCGCCTGTGTAATGCTTATCGTTTCCTGGCAAACGTGGGTCCGTTATTGTTGGCCATTTGAAACCCAAATCGTTTTAAACCTCATAAAAGAAGGTCATATCCGGCGTCAAGTGGCAAGCGCCTCACCGGCAACTCCCAGTTGGCGGGCCGGCTGTGGCTTCATATTTTCTCTTTATGAAGATACATTTTATGAATTCTATATTGTATAACCGGTAATCACTGAGTTCTTGCGCGGTACTTTAGGCAGCTTTAGTGCGCATTCCGCTGTGTCACAGAGGCTTTCGGGGTCTTTATAAGGGATTCTTGAAGGAAAGCAGACGCCCATAAAGAAATCAAAATTCCCATTATTGCAGAAGTAAGGGTTGCCGATAAGAGAAGGAAGAGCTGGGAATGATGGAATCGCCTGTTTCAGGGGCAATGCCGTCAGTGCACCTCACGGGGTACACTGTAAGCATTACTAAAGGTTCTGTGCAGCGTCCCCTCGGCTCCTAGCTGCAACCTCTTTCATTCCTTTTACTGTACCTCCATTCTTATTATCTTTCTCCCACCTTGCTATCCTCCTCTCCTAACAATTATTTCATGTGCATCTGCGAGGCTCTCCTGTTACACCTTTCAAATCTACCTACTCTCAATTTCCTTTCCAGCGCTGAATAACCTCATAGGTCCCAGTGCTTGGCCTTAGGCCTAATTATAGCTGCTACCCGGTTCTCTCCCAGTCTTTCCTTTTATTTCTTTTTTTCGGAAGAATTTCCACATTAAAAGGAACCAGCGTGAACATAAACGTTTTACCGGACTTGACAATTTTATATTCTTTGAGTAGAATGTCTGGACAAATTGTCTTTCTTTTAAATGTCTTAATGGCTGAGCGAATCTTTTGAAAGGCAACCCTTGCTCTGGTTGCCACTTCAGATGGGAGGGTAAACTCAAGCTTCTGATCTGTGGTAACGGCTGACTGCGTCATTCCAACGATGGCGTTGAGGAACCAACGAAGATGTATTGTGCTTTTTGTCCTGCAGATAATTTATACATCTACCAAGACGAACTTTATCGTTATGCCTTTTTACCCTTGCCCGGTTACAGTGCCAATACTTTAGCTTAAATACATAACAACATACGCTCGCGCATACGCACTCACAAATATATATATAGGTTATATATATATATATATATATATATATATATATATATATATATATATATATATATATATATATATAATATTTATATATATACATATATTATATATATATATACTGTATATATAATATATACAGTATGTATATGCATATATATATATATAATATATATATATATATATATATATATATATATATATATATATATATAATATTTATATATATACATATATTATATATATATACTGTATATATAATATATACAGTATGTATATGCATATATATATATATATATATATATATATATATATATATATATATATATATATATATATATATACATACTATATATATATATATATATATATATATATATATATATATATATATATATATATATATATATATACAGCATCTAGAAATCTTAAGGCCAAGTGGAACATTTTATCATTCGAGCCTCGAGATACATCAGGCCGACATTATTGCCATAGAAATCGTTGAAAGAATAATAAAATGAATATTCTTACTAAAAAATAGCAAAATGATTAAAACAAATAAAAAGGAATACAAATACTGAGAATGAAAATGGAACCTAAGATAAAAAAAGTCTAACAAAACAAAAACTACAACGTAAACACAAAAAGGAGAGGAAATAATACCAACTAAAGCTACTAATATAATGTAGAGTGAAATGGCTGTTGCCTTGTTGCTTATCTTATAAAAAACAAATTATACGACTGCTGAGTCTACACCGGACAAAATGTATTTCCAACGACTTCGATGATGAGGTGATATGTCCCAAAATCTTGAATAAAGTCTTTTACTTGGCATTGGCAGTATTATTCAACGTTAAGTTATACCACAAACACACACACACAAACATATATATAGTAGTATATATATATATATATATATATATATATATATATATATATATATATATATATATATATATATATGTGTGTGTGTGTGTATATGTATATATATACGTATAATATACATATATATAATATAGAAATACATATATATATACACACATAAATATAGATAGATAGATAGATAGAGAGATGATTTAGTAATGTAGGTAAGACTAGGATTGTCTCGATTTACCTGAAATTACATCAAAGCCTATAGAGGATTCCCTCAGCTGAAAACTACGAAAATACAATTTAACTGCCTGAGGGAGGCGATGCACTCACTTTATTTACTACCATCTTCAACTAGTTTGTGACCAGTCTATTTTCAAGTCTCTTTTCCAGTTTTTCTTGTTTCATTCAATTACCTTCATTGTATTGATAATAGTCACTTCTTCGATACCACAGACCATGGTCGATGACAAGTAAAATAAGTAGCACTTGAAGAGCCTCTCTCTCTCTCTCTCTCTCTCTCTCTCTCTCTCTCTCTCTCTCTCTCTCTCTCTCTCTCTCTCCCCTAAGTTCTTTTGTCTTGATCAGACGACGCTCAACAGTTTCTTTTTGGAGACACATTCTTGTAATGTCAACCAGGTCATGTTCACTTGCCCATAATTAAATTCTAAGAAAATAACAATGTTCTTTGAATACAATTAAAAGGTGTATAGACACAGATAATTTTGGGAGAGAGTGAGATCTGTCGTTCTCTGAAAAATTTTTTTATCTTTAAAAATTCTTTGTAGGAAATAATATGAAATTATTTGGCTCTAGAACTGCCTACATCATCACACCGAATGACCTATTTGGTCCCAGTGCTTGGCCTATGGCCCAGACCTGGTACAATATTTCATTCAAGTCCTTCGGGCCAGCCCTATGAGAGCTGATAGTCAGCTCAGTGGTCTGGTTACACTATTCTAATAATAATGATTAAGACCAAAGTCAGAGTCATAACTACAGTATATTAAGATTTTGAAAACTAATAACAGTTACCAAATTACTGTTCATACATTATGATAATGAAGGACAATATGCTGGAACGAAACTTATGTATCAACTTCAATAATTCTAAAAGTTGACCAAATTTAAAGGCAACAGATGCTGAGTGTTAAGTAACCGCTTATTTTTTTACTCTTTAAAGGTTCAGTCGTTAACCAAAGCTGCGGATACTGCATACCATTCCCTAAGCTGATCAGCTGTGTGAAAAGGAAGGTTTGCCTAAAAGGACTGCCGATAACGTTAGCCTCTGCAAAAATTTATTTCATTAAGGAGAAAGGTCAGTATGCAACCATTGCTATCATAGTGCTAGTTGCGGCACATTATTTCAAAACTGTAAAATTCAGAATACCCGTTCAGAAGCGATTCCTCCTTCTAAGGACTAAGTAAACATAAATAGTAATTCAGTGTAAGAGTAGAGTATGAAGTCTGTATATACACATGAATAGTACTTCATTATAACAGGAGAGTATGTAGTCTGTATGTAAACATAAATATTAGTTCATTGTAAGAAGAGAGTATGAAGTCTGTATATAAATATAAATAATAGTTCACTGTAAGAGGAGAGTACAAAGTGTATTTATAAATTAAATATCTATAAACATAAATAGTACTTCATTGTAATAGGAGAGTAAGAAGTCTTTATATAAACATAAATATTAGTTCATTGTAAAAAGAGAGTACGAAGTTTGTATATAAACATATATAATAGTTCGCTGTATGAGGAGATTATGACGTCTGTATATAAACGTAAATAATAGTTCAGTGTAAGAGAAGAGTAGGAAGGTTGCATGTAAACATAAATAAAAGTTCATTGGAAGAGAGGAGTGTGAAGTCTGTTTATAAACATAAATAATATTTAATTGTAAGAGGAGAGTATGAAGTCTGTATATAAACATAAATAACAGCTCATTGTAAGAGGAGAGTATGAAGCCTGTATGTAAACAGAAATAATAGTTCTTTGAAAGAGGAGAGTATGAAGACTGCATGCAAACATAAATAAAAGTTCATTGTAAAAGGAGTGTAGGAAGTCTGTATGTGAACATAAATAATAGTCCTTTATAAGAGGAGAGTATAAACTCTATATATGAACAATAAATTATAGTTCTTTGTAAGAGGAGAGTTTGAAGGTTATATAAAAACATAAATAATAGTTCCTTGTAAAAGTAGAGTATGAAGTCTCTATGTTAACATAAATAATAGTTCTTTGTAAGAGGACAGTGTGAAGTCTGTATAGAAGCATAATAGTTCTTTATAAAAGGAGAGTATGAAGTCTGTTTATAAGTATAAATGATAATTCATTGTTAGAGGAAAGTATAAAATTTTATTGAAAGAAGAGTGAATGAAATCTGTATATAAACATAAATAATAGTTCATTGTAAGAGGAGAGTATGAAGTCTGTATGTATAAATAAATAATAGTTCTTTGCAAGAGGAGAGTATGAAGTCTGTACATAAACATAAATAATAGTTCATTATAAGAGGAGAGTTTGAAGGTTATATAAAAAATAAATAATAGTTCTTTGTAAGATTATGTTATGAAGTCTGTATGTAAACACAAATAGTAGTTCATCGTAAGAGGAAACATGAAATCTGTACATAAACATAAGTAATAGTTCATTGGAAGAGGATATTACAAAGTCTGTATATAAACATAATTATTAGTTCGTTATAGGAGCAGAGTATGAAGTCTGCATATAAATATAAATAATAGTTCATTATAAGAGGAGAGTTTAAAGTCTTTATATAAACATAAATAATAGTTCATTGTAAGAGGAAAAATGAAGTCTGTATATAAACATGAATAATAGTTCATTGTAAGAGGAGAATATGAAGTCCGTATCTAAACATAAATAATAGTTCATTGTAAAAACAGACTATGAAGTCTGTATATAAACATAATAGTTCATTGTCAGACTATATAAATATAAATAACAGTTCAATGTAAGAGGAAGAGTGAAGTCTGTGTATAAACATAAATAATAGTTCATTGTAAAATTATATATGAAGTCTGCATATAAATTTAAATAATAGTTCATTATAAGAGGAGAGTTTGAAGTCACTATATAAACATAAATAATAGTTCATTGTAAGAAGAAGCATGAAGTCTGTATATAAACATGAATGATAGTTCATTGTAAGAGGAGAATATGAAGTCTGTATATAAACATAAATAACAGTTCGTTGTAAGAGGAGTGTATGAAGACTGTATATAAACATAAATAATAGTTCACTGTAAGAGGATAGTATGAAGTCTGTATATAAGCACTTCCTGTGTCATATTATAAGAAAAAACTGTCTCTATCAGCGTGCAGTAAACCATGCCTCACTATGAGGACATTTTTCAATTGAAATTATCCTTTCGTCTCAGATCACAAAATAAATTTCAGTCAGAACTTTGAAGACTACCTCTTCTTATACTAATGAATGAATGAATTAATTAATTAATTGAGCAGCCAATGCTGCAATATCAGGTTGTTACAGACCCATGTTGCTTCGCTGAGTTACACAGGGCCTGCTGAATCTAAAGGGTATTCACCATCATCATCATCCAGGTACCATATCCCCAAGGACGTCGGCAATCATGGCTCGCCACTCCTCTCTATTTCCGGCTCTCTGCAGCAGCTGAGCTGCAGACATTCTTCCTCCAGTCATTCTCACCATTCCATCCATATATTTTTGTCTAGGTCTTCCTCTCGGCCTCCTTCCATTGATTTTACCAGTGAGAGAGAGATGTTCTAGTTCTTGTCTTCTCACTATGTGACCCACAAACCGCATTTGTCTACCTCTCACTGAAGCCAAAAGTTCTCTCTCAATGCCTACTCTCTCTAATACTTCCTCATTAGTTTTCCTTTCTGTCCATGATATTTTCAGCATTCTTCTCCAAAACCACATTTCTGCAGCCTGTAATCTCTCCTCGTCTGCCTTCCCCAAGGTCCAAGTTTCACAGCCATACAGCAATACAGACCAAACGAAACATTTCACAAACCTCATCCTTAGATTCATAGATATTTTCGAGTTGGTGACTAATTTCTTGATCTTGCCAAATGCATCTTTTGCCATGGATATTCTCTTCCTGATCTCTTTATGAAGGCTAAAATAAAAGTTCAGTGATGTAAATAAAAATTCAGTAGTGCTAAACTGCTCTACATCATGACTAAGACCAAGGAATATAATGCCTTTTGACTGCAGGAGAGATCACCCAGGCTCACGTTACTCGAACGTAATGTATTTCATACAAGCTTCTATCGAAGCGTAACTGACTTTCACTTTTTGAATAATAAATTCGTGAGGTCATATCCAGACATTACTGTTTGCCAATGATTAGATATGCAGTTATGGATGATGAGATCCTATTCTGCAGTAGGTAGCAACAGTTTTTATGGCATGACAGGCAAGATATTCCACAGGAATGTCTTTGAACATGCATATTACATCTATAATAAGATTAAATGATTCCCAAAAGACGGAATACAAAATGCTTATAAGAAGCAATGTAATGCTGCAGTCATACACACCACCTCAGACAGGAAGCAGCAAGTGACCCAGGAAGAACAGGTGAAAATCCGTGGGAACAGCTGTGGTGATTATTAAAGTAGATCAGAGATGCGGTTCTGATGCACAGTTTGGCGAATCGCTTTCACGCCTGTGAGAGGCAACCACACAAAGCTAAATATCATTCTTCAAACAATACATGGAAGTCATAGTTAAACGCGAAAATTTTGCATTTAACATCCAGAGAATAATCAATGATTCAATTACTAGTAACTTAAATATCCCAAGTTGTGAGGACAGCATATTTAGATTCATATCGAAATCAGATGCAAAACAGTGCCTTCTCACAAAATGTTTCTAATTTTAAAGCGTAGGAACTCTGCTTCACAACCGCACATGTAGAAGAGTAGAAACGGGGCAGTACAAATTGGTGGCTTCTATCTGACTCTGATGGCCCAGCAAAAAGCAGTGTTACTGGACATTTTACACATTAAGATAGATAACGTATCTGAAGCAATATATTTCATAGTACATGTTTCACAAAAAATCAAGACGTCGAAAGCATTCTCAAATCTAGAGTATGTCAATTGAGTCGACTCATTCATAGCACCCGCATTGTAGTTTCTCATCCTAATGGGCATCTGACTTCGATTATATTATTCTGAAAGATTTTTGTATTTACCTGAAAGACTCTCGCGTCATCTCATTCTTAGAAACAAAAATCTATCCTCCTCTGGGTGAACTTATGGTCCCAACTCTTCTGCCTTATACAACAAAGCACATTGTTTTCTTTTGTGCGTCCGCACTGTACTTGAAGTGTGACAGGTTTTCCTTCAGTTATGGAACTAAATAGAAAACAATAACGCTGAATCGAATCATACCCCATTTAGGCATTTCCAGTAGAATTTTCCTGAGAGCCAATGCTTCTCATTTCTAATTTGTTGTTGTTGTGTGTATAATCATGACCCTATAGCAGGGTGAGGCTGTGGAATTTTATCTTCGGGAAAAATGAATTCAGTATCCGCCGATCATGTGTTTTTCTTTGAAGTTGCCTCCTATCACGAAACGAATTTTTGCCAAAAAATAAGAAAAGGATAAAAGCGCTTCCGCATGACTGATTATGCATTTTGATAAACACTGTTCACAAATTTATTTTTTGCTATGTTTTCCATCTTTGCCTTTTACTCAGTTAGAACTCTTGGCGATTTTTCGATTAAAATTTTACGAAACTGATTACCTTGAACCGATGTGGTCTGAGGCCTAACGCCACAATAACGACTGTATTTCAATTTCGAAAGATATGTCAGCATAAAGGCCATCTAATTATTTCTGTTAACCTTTCACGAAACAATATCATTGTAATGTTGAAGATTCACGGCATTTTCTTTATCTATTGTATAACTCTCAACTCGGTCGAGCAATAGAGAAGAAATTAATGGGCATCTTTATGAATGGCTATTCTGTTGTGATAAGTTGCACGATTATAGGAAACCTAACATCGATATTTTTCTAAGAATGTAATACGACTCTGCCTAAACTTGCTGTTGTTGTTGCTTCTGCTGCCTCAACTAAACGGTTCTTTCCCTCTTTGTTGTAAACTCGTTGCATCTTTTCACTGAAGACTGTAACGTTGTTAAACAAAATGCAAATTTCAAGCCCTAGTTGTGACCACCAAGCACAAACTGCGTGGCAGAGTTCCAATAATTTTTTTTCAAAATCGAATAACCCGCCTGGTATTATGAAAATGTGCAACCTATACTAATTAGAATGATGCTAATGAACCCAGTTTACTTGTAATGTATCTCTCAAGTATGTTCATTAGATCAGTTGCATTCGTCTCCCAGCGTCCAAGAAAAGAAGAGTTTGCACATTCAAGAAGAACTAGGCTTCCTCAGACTTTCATTCATATGAATAGAAATGTTGTCTTAATCAAAGGTAGATATCAACAAAAGGATCATTTTTGTCATTCTGGGTTTCAATGTGGAGTGTCACTGTCTTTATTACATTAATTTTACTAATATATCCTCTTTAGAAGTGTCTACTACGATACAAGAATAATCTAGGTTCATTTTCTTCATGACATTTTTGACAAAAGCATCGCAAACACTCGGTTCTTTGATTTTCTTGAATGCTTATTTTACAATTTTGAAATTTAAGTGGTTACTACTTCTACAACTATACTACTGATTACTATATCTATCAATACTAATTTTACATTTGTGTGAAAAAATATTTGTAACTGCTATCTGTAGGACAATGGACGACTAAACTGGATATTTCTTTCATATGTAGCGGAAACCCGTTATATATATTTTCAAACACTGAGTTGGCGAGAGCAGTCTATAACTTTCCTTGTGGAAAGTATCTGCCGAGTCATGGCTATCAATTTAATTCGAATGCGGAAAACTAATATAACTTTATCTATGCTATTTTTCACGACTTACGAACACAAAATTTATATTAAGTGGTTAATAAGACAGACACTGAAAATATGAAGGCTTGGTCATTGATACTCAACCATTTATTGACAGCAAAATGTACATTTTACTACAATAGCGGTTAAGTGCTTTAAACCCAACAGTTGCAAGGAGCCAAACTCGTAACTTGACTATGGCAGAAAATACTCAAAATACCGTGGTCACACATACGATAACCCAAATTCAGCCTAGCATAATCAAATTTTGGGGGAGGAAAGATGATGGGGATGCCTGTAATTTAGAGACGTGGATCGAATAGGTTGACGCTCATTTAAGTCGTTAACCGGGAACGACGAAGACAAACTAAATGAGGTGAAAACATTTTCAGACCTGTCTTCAGGCGATTGAAGTTGAAATTAAAGAAATGTTCCTTCCTAAGGACAAGAATTGAATACTTAGGACATACCCGAAGTGAAAGAGGCGTTAAAGTAAACAATTTAAAGTCAAGCCAACAAGAATCATTTTTTAGCAGGTTTTTTACCTGTTCATCAGCAACAAATTCAAGTTCTGGAATTTGAATGGAAGTCAAGAAGCTTTTGAGGTACTAGGTCAAACCCTCCCATTTTGTCCTTTATGCATTTGAAAACAGGTAAAAATTCAAGTTCTTTATCATGCCTTATGCAGAAACCAGGTAAAAATTATAGTTTTATTCAGTAGAAAGCTGAAGCCAACAGTAACTGATAAGAAATCCTTAACAGCTATAGACTCCTTGAAGCACTACAGACATAGCTGTCTTAGAGATGCTGAAGAATCCAAATTTCTTTGGGCACAGAGCAAGTTGGTTCATGACTGCCAAAGATCATTGAGCAGATTTAAAGAATGGAAGACAAATAAGGTTAAAGATGCATTATCGAGATATATTCCTAAAAATGTCAGTATAAGCTTGATTAATAAGCGTGTTTTCCTAACTTATTGACTTAGCAGTGACACAAATGACAGCATTTTATACGAATTTTCACTTCTGGTTGAATATAATAGAAACAATCAACACTCAGAAGGGATAATTCGAATGAAATGCTGTCAATTGGGTCTCTGCTGAGTCTAGAAGTTGGGGAAAACATGTGTGTTTTCCCCAACTTCCCAACTCAGCAGTGACCCAACTAATAGCATTTCATTCGAATGATCATTTCTGAGTGAATTTGATAGAAATAATCAACATTCAGAAGGGATAATTCGAATGAAATTCTGTCAGTTTGGCCACTCCTGAGTAAAGAAGTTGGGGAAAACACGCGGTAAGCGAGGCAGTTAACCTGCCTAAGTAAAACCTTAGGTACAGTTGTACTTAGGTTCCAACTTCTTTTATGACGTATGTAGTTTATTTGACAGCGGTCTTCCCATTCAATTGAAAGACATGGGTTCGGTCCTGATGTGAGTCAGAAATTTATTTCTGTTCCACACGTGATTGTGATGATTATTTCTACAGTTCAACCCTATCATCCTGCAAGTAATGGACTGGTAGTAAAGAATAACAGAAAAGTATTAGAGATTCTGGGACATACAGTTGGACAAGATCCAAACTGGGATATCAGCCTACCTTTAGTACGATTGCCATTAAATGCGCGCGAACATATAAGTAATTCAAGCAACCCCTATGAAAGCTCTAATGGGATATAAACCAAGACTACCTTGTGAATGGTTAAATCAACCAATCCAACCTAAGATGTCATGAAAATACAACTTTAAAGTGATACATAAACTGCTGAATAAGAACCTGAAGGAAGCACAGAAGGCTGTTATAGAAACACACCAGGGAGGATTGAAACCCACAATTTATAAGATTGGAGATGAAGCGTGCATAAAGAAAGAAGTGAGAAGTGGAATAAATTGTTAGCTAGTAACAAGGTTTGCAGGCCCATACAAAGTAACAGAAGTGCAAGAAATTAAATTCAAGGTAAGGAAAACAAGTAACTCAGACCCTTCTACAAGTGCAGATTCATTAGAATTTTGTACATATAAATACAAAGTTAAATGAACTCAAGAAGCTACTGATACAGAAGAAATTGATAAATGCATTCAAGGAGACTTGTCGGATAAAATAAGATACAATCTGAGAACAAGAAGAGTTAGATTCGAGTAAATTACTTTATATAATTACTTATTGCCCATTAATATTCCCAATATTTGATTTCTTTATTGCTGAGTTTACCTACTGTAATTGATTGACTTAATAGTAAATCACTTTTTCTTCGTTGTTGCATTTCTTACTTAAACCAGTCGGTTTTGCAGCAAAATTCTGGAGTTAAGGGATGCACCAACTTCAGAATACTTTTCCTTTAACTAACATGGGAATATTTAGGATCACCTAACTAATAACCACAAAGAAAATTCTGAAATCAAATTACCGTTTCTGGTAATGCACAAGATGAAAATACAAGTCTTGATGATACTCGCTCTATGTAAGAACCACGTGCAGTTACCAGCAGTCGAAGCTACTGTAACTGCAAGAAGTATCATACAGGGTAAGGGACAAGTTATCCTGATTAACGAATATGCCAGAATTAAGATGGATTGCAACGATATTCAAGACCTCAGCAATCAAACAAGACATTCGCACAAGGAACTGAAGAGCATAGAGTCGACACTAGATCAAAAAAACCAAAAGAAACTATTATACTATGAAGAAAACAGATTAAGATCCAGAAGAAAGGAGCATATAACACAGAGAAACTATAATACCAAGATCCAGAAGTCAAATCTAGTCGCAAGTCTCTGCAAGGGAAAATCACTACCATAGAGGGGAAAGAGTAGATACAAAAACCAACCTGAGAGACACCCAACAAGCCTTATTTGAGTTAAAACCAAAAGAAGAATCGCTGAGACAAACGTTTGAGACATTTGCTAAGAAACGCAGACTGTTATCCAAACAACCAAGTTTTTTTACGATAATGAATATTAAATCAGAGGTAAAGAAACCAAGATATAAACTGAAGGCCTTTGTCAACAGCCTAGTTACCCCTTCTCAAGGAAAAGTCTGTGCAAATCTGTTGCCCTTGAAAAAGTCAAGGAAACAATGGTGGAAGCCAAACTGAAGTTTAACAAGTTTCCTATTTTTCCCATTGAGCTAACGCACTTGCTCTATCCTTTCCTTAAAGCTATCCCTTAATAAAGGCTTGCGTATCACAGTTCCTAATAATACAAAAAAAGTTTAACATTATTCCTTTATCCCTTCCCTACATGTGTTACTAATCACACCATAATACTAGACACTAAACACACAGAACTTTTGCTTAAAGAAGACACGCACACTCACGTCGAGGAACAAAAGGAAAACTTGCAAAAATGCCCTACAGTTGTGATGCTAACGACTTAAACATAACACATCAACCAAAACAATCCTGTCTTGACACATTACTGCATGATCAGGTATTCGATCGTGCAACTATAAAGAAGTCGACCCACCACAAACAACAATCATCGGGATGGAGGACAGTACTGATATTTTTAACCCAGAAAGAACCAGCTTGAATGAATGCAACCTCCAGACTCATCGTGGATATGAAGTAATGTCAAAGGTAGTTTCATCCCAAGCAGCAAAGTCAAGACAATGGCAAATATGAAAAGGAAAGTTTATACAAATCTTAACATACCCAAAATTCGTGATTCAGGACATACAAAAGCAAGAAAGGGACGGTGAGATTACAGAAGTAATGCTTTATTAAACTTTTATGTTATTTTAATAACGTTGCCAGTCGTCGCCGTAATTACCAGACTTGTCTGGAAACAGAAGAAGAACTTCACCAAAGATAAAGTGAAACACATGATCCACATAGCTGGTTAGTTTAAAGGAATTCCTCCTTTAGCTTGGACTGAAGACTAAATCAAAATCCTGTAAGTGGATTAGTTTCATGTCATTTTTTGCTGTATTCATTTATCATTTGCTTTTGATACAAGTACATTTATAAGTTGAAATATGTATTCATATATATATATATATATATATATATATATATATATATATAT
>NC_089746.1:3987387-4027387 GCF_040412425.1 Macrobrachium rosenbergii | reverse complement strand
TTGCAGGACTAGTTATTCGTCCTATACACTGAAAAGTACATTTCCAGTACATGGCTTTCTCAGATTATAGCCGATCATGAGCTAACTTAACTATAACACCTTTTGTGTTAGCGAACAGCTCATCCACTGCCTCCCGACTCTCACAGATTTTACCTCTCATGAGATTTGCAGCGACCATGGCAACCTGAGACCATTGTTAACCATATCATATTTCATAGCGGCAGAAACAAACAGTAGTGGATCAGCTTACCGCCCTAGTAATCTGGTCGTTTGTTATTCCGACTTTGTTTCTGCCGCTATGAAATATGATATGGCTAACAATGGTCTCACGTTGCCAAGACCACCTCAAACTTTCATGAGAGGTAAAATCTGTGAGAGGCAGGAGGCGGTGGATGAGCTGTTCGCTAACACAAAAGATGTTATAGTTAAGTTAGCATGATCTGCTAAAATCTGGGAAAGCCAGAGTGGACTATCATACTGAGGACACTGGTAAGATACATCGGGGTTTTATCCTGAAAACGTCTGAAATGAAGGTTTATCTTACGATCATCGCAAACGATTTTCCTTAAAGTAAAAGCGTTTTAAACATGGTTAATACAAGAATTTACCTTAGTGAATAACGTATTTTTGTAGAATAGTATTATTCGTCATCATCGCCTCAAATGCCGTGTGACGCAAAGGGCATTTGTGAAATTCTGCCGCTTATCTTTTTTCCTGTGCTTTATCCTCCACAAATCTCCACTTATCTGCAGTTATTCTAAAACCTACGAGAAGGGCAATTAGCAAAGGTGAAATAACATTCCCTTGTAGCACTCCACTATTTACTGCAAATTCACCTCACAAGACCCCCATCAACTTTAACTTTGCGTCTATAATTACAACTAGGTTCACAAATTTTCATGGGAATGCCATAGTAGACATTATCAAATGCATTCTCAGTCAAGAAAAGCCATCATAAAGGAGTGTTTAAATTACATACTGTGCGGCACAGTAAGTCTCAACACAAAATATTCGATCTGCACAATCTTGCGTTTTTAAGACCCGGTGCATTTTACCCATTTCTTTCTCTAGTCCATTGAGAGTATGTATGCTAAATATTTTCATTGCAAGAGATGCAATTGCAATGGCTCTAAAGTTACCACATTCAATCAAGTCACCTTTCTTTGGTACTTGTGCTATGCCTTACAACTCCTGATAATCAGGCTTCGTTTCCTCTTGTCCTATTTTGTAAAACAGTCTAAAATGCGGAGTGTCGTTTCTGTTAGCTAAAATCAACTCCGTAGTGATTCCATCATAGACTGGTGTTTTCCATCTCCTCGGTCTCATTGCTGTTGATTTCACTTCAAAAACTGTTTTACCAGCTACTGGTATGTCAGTCAAATTATCCCCCTCATATCTCTTGTTCTGAGTTCACAAAAATGAAATGCCAGGCAGTGATTTGCTTTTTCTTCTGATATCATTGACTTAGTACACTTTTCAACAAGTATTTTCCGCTTTTTCTTTCCCCCCAAGGATATTTCTTTAAGAATTCTGTGGGCTAAAATAACGCCAATACCACACCCTTAAGTACGTGGCTCTTGCAATATAATTAGTCTGTTTGTCCAAACATTCTCTCTTATCACTTCTTGATTTTCGTTTAATTTCTCTGCAAAACTTGAGTACCTAGGACGTTCAACTCTGTTTTGCTTATTTCCTCCCTGAAATTTGTCGGCATGTGCTTTTGTTATCTTTATTATATGCCAATCTTCAACCATAATCAAAGGTTTGTGTATTGTTACCCCATTTCCAGTACTTCTTTTTCACAGAATGATGTTAAATCAATCCTCATTCTTCATCTGCTCCTTCTCAGAAAAGGGTTCTAGGGCTGCAAATCCATCTTGACATTCAGTTGCGAAACCCTCCCGCTGTTCATCTTCTAAAAGCTCTGTAGTGTTAAATCTAGTTACTTTGCCAACTTTTTGTTGGGTGTTGTTAATTTCAGCGTTAATGTAGCAATGATGAATTGGTGATCACTGCCAATATCTACTCCTCTGCAGTTTCTGAAATTCGTTAGTGTTTTTTCTCTGTGTGAGCTATCTGGTTTCTACAACGACCACCTGGAGAAGCACGCGCATATTTATGGATGTCCTTTCGTTGGAAAAGAATACTTTTGTTTACTTAATTACTGGTAGCACAAAATAATATATTTCACATTTTCATTTGCAGCCTTTCCTCTGCCTTCTTTGCCCATTATACTCTCCATATTTTCATTGTTCTTACCAACTTTCGCATTCAAATCACAGATAACATTATAACATTCTGCAGTTCTCTATAAACGTCATCTTTTCCTTTTTTGAAGTTCATTCGTTGGTGCATAGTTCACTATAATACTCATATTGCACTATTTTTATACAATTCTTGCAAGCAGTAATATACTGGTCGCTACTCTCCAATCAGTCATTACCTTCTCTATATTTGGTGTTAAGATTATGACTACTCCTTCTTTAGCAATTCATCTGCCCTTCCTGAAAATTATACACATTATCCCATCTAACCTCTCTTTCTTTTCCATATCTCTTTTACTCATTTTCTACCTGTTCTTTCTAAATTGCTTCTGGGTTCTTACCTTCCAATTTACCATTATCAATATATCGGTAATATTCATAAACTGGGGAATTCCTTGCGCCCTCATAGGTCATCAATTAATGTGACAGATCCTTAGAGGATTCATTACCTAAATGCACAAAAGGATAGCTAGTTCTTTGCAGTGTGGAATCCTTAGCTAACTAAGGCCCAGTGATTCATGCGACTGTTTACTGGCTTCTAACCAAGGTCATCTGCTAGGCGTCTAGAGTTGGAGACAAAGCCCTCAACACCTGCATACTGTCCGTCAACCCACTGCCAATGATTCCTGGTGTTCATCCTGAGCTAGGTCGCGATTTTCGACGGTGGCTATGGCCTTTGCATAATGAGGTTTCATTGTCTACAGAGAACTCTACAACTGGTAGAGTTCGTTGTTTTGATCTATAATGTTGAAATTCAGACAAGTGACATTATTTCTTGAGAAAAGTTGGATTAGGAAAAATTACAATGCCTCACCAAACAAGAGGTTTTTCGGACAGGGTACGAACTGAATGATTAGCCAGTCCATTCAGTTTACTCAATAACTTTGTTTAGAAAAAGTTATCTTATTTCCACATCATACTTATTTTCTTCACCTTTGTCTCCTGAAGTTGGCCTTACACTTATGTGTCTCTGTTTCAGTCTTTTATGAGTTAGATGGTTCTTGTTTTGTTCCTTTTCAAAGTTGTGAAACCAAGAACAGTAATTAATCTTTGTCTCTGTGGGTTTGGAAGAGTCCAAAGGGTCGCATCAGTCATCTTATTCCCTTCAACACTTATCACATTTGGACTCCTGTTCAGTTCAGAACAATGGCTTCATTCTCTTAGGCCACTAAGTGATAGTCATAGGAAAGCGCTTCCTTCATTGACTCTACAACGGAGACGATTACCATGATCATTGATTCACCAATTTAAATATAATTAATCAAACAATCACTAGAACCATCTGAGAGTTTCTTGACCGTTTCTCCCCTTGCGCTGCTAAGATTTCGAATTCTCCCCTTCGCCTGTTTTGCATGATTGCTGTTGTATGACCTTCCCAGTTTTAATAGCATTTTAATTCCAGATTAAAGCCCAGTATTTCCCTCTCTCTTTTCGATATTTTTTCAGACCATATCAAAGGTATTTGAGGTCCCCCCGACCTTCCTCTCAAGTCGATTATGCAATCTTTCCAAGGATCTGAATATCAAAATAATGATGGTATAATCCGGTTTTTCGATACTGGGTTTTCGAGAATATCTCAATAAGTATTTGTAATGCTGTAATTAATTATTTAGAAACATTATTGGTAGTTCTTTCTCAATAGTTCATTTCACATCTGGCAGACTGCCTTGCAACACTGCTGGGATTGGCTACGTCCTCTCGCCTTGCCGTTTAGAAATGACAGATCTCGAGATAGAGGAATCTGTGATGTTCCTTCCATTTTATCTCTACTCTGTGAACATGTATCACTTCTTTAGCCTTCTTTCGTTTGTTAGACCGTTATAAAACTACTAAAAACTTCATGTTTTCTATCTTATCCTTCTCCTTTCTTATTTTACGTTTTTGTTCATTTGCTCTCTTGTTCGTGAGCACATTTGGCTACCCGATTTATTTAGGTCCCCATACGTTGAAATAAATTGTGAGGAATACTACTTTCGATATTGGTTAAACTGAGTATTTTCTTAACAGAGAGAAACTGAATAACAACAACTTTGCGTTTTATGCAATCCGCTTTCCAGGACATGCAGTTGTGAAGAAATACGGGCTACCAACATGAATCAACGGCACACTCCAAATTGCTCAAAAACACCTCTTCAGGAGAACGAAACAAATCTTTTTGTGTAATAGTTGTAATTTTAAATCAACTCCCGCGCCTCGTCTGTGGGGTCAGTGATATGCCTCTCAAATCATCAGTACTTGATTTCGTCCTTTTTCATATTTTCATTATGTGGCTTCCCACAGTTTCGACTGCCTTTACTTAATCTTTGTTCTTCTTCATGTTAACACGAAGCTCCTGTTTCAGTGATATATTTCATATGGATCTTCTAGTTCATTCAGATATCTACCGTTAGGATCACTGATTTCAAAATTGGAAAACCATCACAACATACAATATAAAAGACTCGCTCGTTACGATATTCGTCCTAATAACAAACCTCTCGTAGCAAAACGAAAGCAACGATGATTATAGCAGTGAAAGCATCACGACCCGTGACATACTATGTTCGGTCATTCAGGCTTTCTGAATTCTTGCAGCGCCAAATTGATAGCTGCGTGTTTCCTTACAGTACGTGTGATGACCTGAGGAATCATTTTATGCGAAAATGTGCATCATCCGCGCGATTCTTGTTAGTTAGGCAGATTTTATTACTGACCTCTTTTCTAATTAAGATTTCTGTAAAAGAAAACTATTGAGATGGCTATTTGTCTGTCCGTCCGCACATTTTCTGTCCGCCCTCAGATCTTAAAAACTAGAGGTTAGAGGGCTGCAGATTGGTATGTTGATCATACACCCTCTAATCATCATAAATTGCAACCCTCTTGCCTCAGTAGTTTTTATTTTATTTCAGGTTAAAGTTAGCCATGATCATGCGTCTAGCACCGTTATAGGTGCCAACACAGGCCTCCACCCTGCCATGGCTGAAAGTTTCATGGGCTTCGGCTGAGAGTTTCACACAGCATTATATGCTGTACAGAAAACTTTGATTGCGCCGAAGAAACTTCGGCGCATGTTTTACTTGTTAATTATCATTCCTGAATAAAACAATGACTACTATTTATATTGTAACCTTTTATTTATCGAAACGTTTGGAAACTGTTAAATTCAATCAGGTATTTAATCCTTTGGTGACAACATATTTTCCTTCGTTATTATTTTATCAATCTCTTTCGCGAATAACGTAACCACTTGCTATATCCTTCTAATTTTGTTCAAGTGACCTTGACCTTTCTTTTAATTTTGTAAAGACGACCGAGAACCTCCTTTTTATTTTGTCAGAGTGACCTTGAATTCTCTGGTAATTTTGCTAAGATAACCTTTAATTCCTTTTCACTTTTGTTTAGATGACCTTGAACTAAATGAAAGACGCTCTCTTTCTATTCTATCCTACTTTTTGTCAATTCTTTCATTCAAATTTGGTGAAATTGCGATAGTAAGAATATGTCAAGTGTTTTGACCGTCTATATATTAGCTTCTTGATAATACTACAAGTTCTTCTAAGTGGCGTTGATAAGTGATGAACTTGTACGAAATATGTATTGTTACATATTTATACCTTCAGTATGACGAAAGCCCTGTTTAAAGATGTTTATAGATAAGTCAGATGCAAGAAAAGTTATATCTACTAATGCAGAAGTGATCGGTGTACATGTTCATGATGTGTACATGCAAGTGCCATTTCCAGTTGCCGTTAGGCGCTTTGGTCCATGGGACGAGAAGATACATTTAGAATCTGAAATGTGGACACCTTTGATGCTAATGGTAATGTACCTGACGATAGAAATGGAAGCAAGGACTTAATGCAATTTTTTAGAAGCAGTATAAAAAAAAATTGAGCCTGCTATATATCGTCTTACCAGCCTGGGAGATAGAGTGAACATCCCGAACAAAAGATCCGAGTAACGGAAACGAAAACAAAATTTTGTCTTATTTTGTCAAGAGAAGCGAAGAGGAGAGAGGACCCTGAGAGCAGGTCTAAAATGGAGACTGCTAAACAGACTTAACAAGAAGAAATTTATTTGATGGAAATCTGGCCCTTCGTCATCATCATCATCATCCAAACATTTCCCCAGACAGAAGAGAAAAGTTGAAAGCAGGACGCCTTCGACTAAATGGATAATTTAGGGCAATTTCGGAACTTGTTTGGGTCGTTAGTGACCAAAGGATTAAATGCAAACACCGAGATAACTTCATCCAGGCACTCTCTTTACAAGCCCCGGATTTAGTGCCATGATTTCACGGTCCAGAAGTGTTCGGAAAAAGACTCCAAAAAGCGAACTGCTGCAAAGGGGAAAGACATCGAAGGCTGACGATGCCCAGGGAGGGGGGGAGGGGGAAGAGGGGGAGGAAGGGAGGTAGGAGGAGGAACCTACTGCAAGAGGCATTAGACAAAATCAGCCGTAATATCCTAAGCTTCTGACATCCTCCAGCGAAGTTGAATCCTACAGGATGATAATAACTCTTTCAGTTCGTGCCAACAAAATTTGCCTGTAAAGACAGCGTGAAGTGTGCCGTAAAATAAGACTAATGCACTGTTGACACGGCTTAGCGGAGCGCACTCAACCCTACCGAGGGCAGAACTCTGCTTCTGATGAGGAACACGACGAGAGGGAGAGGAAGAGAAAGAGATAGAGAGATTCATGTGCAAGTGCTTATTGCGATAAATCTGCCCCGTTTGTCATCCGTTTTCAGAACTTGACGTCGCATGATTTAGACGTCTCTAACGTCTCTGTGCCAGTTACTCACATCACTCATTTTTTGTTTTGGTCTCTGGTTTTTTGCGAAGACTTTTTGTATTTGTGAAGCTGGTTCTCGGCTTTTGAAAATAAATGATAAAAAGAGCATCCCTTATTATATATGCGTAAAACATGGATGTGTCTGCAAGCGCTGCTTAGAGGGTTTTTGGCTCCAAATATAGGTATCCTTTAGAGTTGTAAAATTACTGAATATCTGTTGAATCAAGACATGCCTATGATTATTACGATCGGCGAAGTTCCTTAAAATATCAGGCACTTATTACTATACAATCGAAGTATTGCATCCATACTGCGGAAGGCGTATAAGAAATGTATATATCCAAAGTAATACAATGCCACCCTACACTTTGAAACAACTACATCATTGCAGCGAAAACCGAATCTGTCAATGTTTCTGTCTTGCACTGTCTTCATTAAGATGTAGGCCTTTGTATAATAATAATAATAATAATAATAATAATAATAATAATAATAATAATAATAATAATAATAATAATAATAACCGCTAGGCAAACACTAGGAAAGGACTTCTAATAGGAAACGGTTCTTGAGCAAATGGGTCAGGGCGCAAATACATCTGCATATACATAAATTCGGTGCTCTGAGATATTCCACATTCCAAGTAGTTTTATTTCTGCTTTTAGTTATCTTACTCTGCCGTCCTCAGCAAATTTTGTTTTCCTTTACTGCTTGTGGCATAGCTGCGAAAAGATGTGCGGAACGTCGAAACCACTACATAATAGACTGGAATTGCTAATTTTTTTTGTTTTTTGTAAAAGAATACTATTAGATGGTTTTGTCTGTCCATCCGCACTTTTCTGTCCGCCCTTAAAAACTACTAAGGCTAGAGGGCTGCAAATTGGTATGTTGATCATCCACCCTCCAATCATCAAACATAACAAATTGCAGCCCTCTAGCTTCAGTAGTTTTTATTTTATTTAAGGTTAAGGTTATCCATGGATCGTGCGTTTGGCACCGCTTTCTGGAGGCGTCGCCGACGCACCTTCACGTGACTGCATCTGGGAAGCAACTGAGCGCTGCCCGGTCGGCATATTCCCCAACTGTATTATGGTTCGGGACCTTCCCTGAAAAAAGCGGGACGCAATATCTTAAAAATTAACCATAGAATCTTCTTGAAAATAATCTCAAAATGTTTACCACGCCCATTAAAACATGAGTGCCAGCTGTGTGGGCGTGTTTAATACATACCCGTTAGAGATTGCCGTAAAAACAAACAAAAGACTGAACGCTCGGCCGTTCTCACTCATCTGGCCGAACCATAATACAGTTGGGGAATATGCGCCCGGTCGTAGCTGAGAGTTTCATACAGCATTATACACTGTACAGAAAACTCGGTTGCGCCGAAGAAACTTCGGTGCATTTTTCACTTGTTTTATTAATGTCCCTCATTATCCTCATTTCCATCTCCTCTCTCTCCCACCTTTCTTTCACTGCCATCCCCCATTAAGTTGTACGCCCCAGGAACTCTCATGGAAGTTTTCGTGCACTCCTGTTACGAACAGGTACTTGAGAGGCAACAGAGTTGTGACCGGGAGCCTAAATTGATAATGTGCTGTCAAAATTTTGAGACCTATGGCTCTATGCTTCAGCTGTCCGGGTGGGGGCATTAGAATTTTCTGCTATTCGGTTCTGACATTCTCTCTGAATACGGAGGATTTTCTTTGCTATGACCTTCTCTGTACCCATGTCAGGCGTGATGATTTCGTCACAGCAAATTATAAAGGCAAACTCTTCTTTCCGATACCGGAATGAACGCACACACACAGAGAAGAGAGATATGGAGCGAGGAGAGAATTTATTAATTGAATTTGTTGAATACAAGACCCAAAGTTTGTCATGTGATATTCAAATTTTAGTTTATTAAGCTTCTACCACAAACTGTCAAGACAGACCAAAGTTATGTTTCAAAAACTATATCTAGATGATTTTACAAATAATTCGAAACTAGAATCTTTCAATTCGAAAGAGGCTGATGTTTCTTCTGCAAGCTTCACCCGGAGAAACTGACAGTCAAAGAAGCCCGGAAACAAGACAGGCTTTCGGTTTGGTATTAGCTCCCACCTGCACACAGGTATGTATTTCGTTTTCCCATGAAAAGTTTTTTTTTTTTTTTTTTTTTGCAATTGTCAAGTTTTGTTCCCCAGTATGGATGCTAGTAGCATCCCAGGATCTTTATCATCTGGACAAAATTACCGAAAACACTGGCTTCCTTTTCATAATGGTAGTTATATGGACCACCGTCCACAATTGATAGTTCGAAAGAGAACTTCCACGATCACGATCATTTTCAAAGCTGCGCCTTATAAATCAATAGTGCACGTGGCTTTCATTTCACAGGGCATTTACATACATTTTTTAAGTGCTCCTGTACCACACTGCCCTGACCAGGGGTCCAATCTGTATTTCCAGCACAAAGCTGTGGAAAAGTCTTACCTGGCCAAGTAATAGCTGTTGATGTTCTCAACTTTGAGAAAGGCTATACGCTCTTTTAAGCTTACAGTACTTGTGGCCATTTCCGTAACATTTTCCACTCTTCCAGTTTTGTACACACACACACACACACATATACATATATATATATATATATATATATATATATATATATATATATATATATATGTATATATATATATATATATATATATATATATATATATATATATATATATATATATATATATATATATATATATATATATATATATATATAAAACAATTATCAGACAAGGTTCGTCCATCGCAAATAGTCAGTAAACCAGCCCTTCCCCCTTTTACTTAAACTCCTTAAAATTCCATTTCTTTAAACTTTAACTCCTTCCTCCACGAAGCAATCCTACTTTGTACGAGTCCTGCCTGCCTCCCATATCTTGCCATTAATGTGGCTTGAATTTAAGTAAATATCCCGTGCTAAGTATCAATTATCCCTCCCCGCAGTGCAATTTAAGGGCAATTTAGGCTAAGAAATACAAGTGTTAATTTTCTTTTTGTGTGAGTGCGTGTGCTTGTGTTAAAAGCCCAATCAATTACGATTTCCATACTGTGCTTACGTGATTTCATCATAATTATCTGCTGGGCTACATAGTGGTTAATATTTACTTGTGTAAGTATCCCCATTTACAAGGGGGATTCCATTTCCTTCTGTGTGCCTCCATTGTTAATCTGGGACCTCTCTCTCAGGAGAGACAAGCTGGCCTATCGCACTCCGTGCCCCCATTATTTAGCCTGCCACTCCACAATCCTGAATATTCCTGGTCGCAGTTGATATCAAGTCCGTTGTGGCCCGAAAATGCGTATATGAATTATTTTCCCATCCTGGAGTTCCATCATTTGCATCATCTGAGACTATTTCGTGTAATCGGGGCATGACTAACTATTATTATTATCATTGGACTGATTGTATTGCACATTGGCCCCCTTATTAATCAGCTTGCTGGTTGCCAATCATTGCATTATTGTTCCATGGTGTCCTATTAATGAATCTGCCCATTGACTATCACGTCGTATTGTTTGTCTCCTTGTTTCATTGCTAAAGTCTCTGTAAATAAACCCCTGTAAATTTGTAAAAGAATTCTAATTCCAAATGGCGACCTTTCTCATTCACTTGTAACCCAGGGAAAATCTGAGGTAAGTTCTCAAATAACTTTTCCTTTTGCTCATAAGCTGGGCTTTCTTGGTTTCGTGGCAGCATCAATATAAACCTTGTTTCAATTTCTCCCCAACCAAGACGTCCAGTTTATGACAATATATATATATATATATATATATATATATATATATATATATATATATATATATATATATATATATATATATATATATTATATATATGTATATATACATATGTGTGTATGTATATATATGTATGTATGTATATATATATATATGTATATATATATATATATATGTATTTATATACACATATATATACTATATAAATATACAGCACTGGCGTGACATGGGTGGACCGAGAGTTACCCGCCTTACCTCAACAGCGAGAATCCTGCCACTGATCCAAGGCAAAAACGTGAGTAAAATACTGTAAATTAAATTAAAAAGTTATGTTTCCTAGGGTAAGTAGGTACTTGGTAGACAGTCGATTTCGTTAGGTTACAGCCAAGTGGAAAAGTGATTGAAGCTAGAAACCTCATCCCAAAGAGATTTGTTGATAACCTCCTTGAGTCATTCCTTCCATAGAGACTGATGGGCTGTACACTGTTCACTGACACAACTACCACTGGTCTGATGCCGATCCTTAAGTTGCGAAAAGGAGTAGAATTATTCTTTTCATTTTCTTTGGAAATTGTTAATCAGTGCTTCAAAAACAAGTTTTAATTTCTACAACGCTTTTTCTATTCCTTTAATACTTTGATTTTTCTTTCTGTATCACAAATTGTGATGGATTATAGCTTCCTTTCTTTGTAACTAATCACTGCGTTAAAGGCTTTCTCTTGCAAGAAACGTAGGTGTCTTCCAAAAGCGTTGTATACCCGAAGTTGACCATGTTACTATTTGACAGAAGAATGTGGAAGATTTGTGCTCTGAACGGAGTTCTTTTGGGCAGAAGTACAATGTCTTCCCTTGTACAATTAAAACCCAGATATAATCAAAACCCGGATTACTTACCTGCGTGGTTCCTCGAACAGAAAGAAATAAAACGTATTTTCTCGACTCTGCTGGACGCTGACAAAAGAAAACGTGTTTAAAATCACGCTGCCATTTGTTTAGCAAACCAAGAAAATAGGCGGTAAATGTACCGTCATGCCCAGTGTAAATCCCCAAAGAGGACAGAAGATGGAACGGTTATTCCCCGAAGGGAGAAGTAGGAAAAGCTCTTTGCGCATCACAACTCGGAGTCCTTACCTAAACAACATTTAAGAAATCACGTTATTAGTTTTGCTAGTAAAAGCAGGGTAAGTGAAAATGATATAATTTCATATTGGAAATAGTAGTTGAAGGAATGCGTCTGGCAGTCAATATAATAGATGGCAAGTTATAGACTAAAACTGCAAATCATTCATCGACACATTTATCATTAGGTTTAAAGAAATCATTAAAAGCTTTAATGAGTCTGGAAAGAACACTGACTATTTTTATTTTTGTTCGTTGAAGCAGAAGCTGAATGAACATATTAAAGTGCATAGATTGTGTGAATTGCTAATAAAACTGTATACATATATGCACAAAGTGAATTGTAACATCATGCATATACATCCAAGTGTGTATTGGATAGAGCTTCCTTGCGTAAAATTTTATGTAATTCGATAAGCCTTCATATGTACTGTGTTCGATGAATTTTGCCATCATAAATGACAGAAAGGAAGTTCATAATCATCTTTCACGAATACCACATCTACGGCAGTTTCATCCTGACGTTCTGACTTTTCACTAAATATGTGGTCTATAGTATGTGCATACTATAGTTTGAATCTTTATACACACGAAAACACACACATATATACACGCAGGTGTGTGTGTGTAATTTCTCTTGAGTGTAAGTTACTCCCAAGGTATAGTGAACTCGATATTAAACGATATTTATTGTTTAATATTTACGAATATAAAAAGTCACGTTTGTATAATGACAAAAATTCATATAATTATATATATATATATATATATATATATATATATATATATATATATATATATATATATATATATATATATATATATATATATTATAATTATGTGAATATATGTATAGGCTAAATATGCGTGTGTGTGTGTTTGTGTGTGTATTTTCATGTGTATGTATAAAGATTCGAACTATAGCATGTACAAAACCTCAGATTTAGTGGAAGGTTAGAACATCAGGGTGAAACTGCTGTGGATATGGTATGAAATATCGTTTAATAGTGATTTCACTATACCTTGGGAATAAATTACACCAAATGTGAATTTATACGTACACATACACACACACACAAACACACACATACATATATATTTATATATATATACACATAAATGGATGTATGTGTGTGTGTACTCGTATGTTCCAGAATAACTGAAATACACTGGACAATTTCAACGAAACTTGGTATAAATATGACTTACTACCTGGAAAAGAATACTGTGGGGATAAGATATCTCTAGCCCCAAAAGGAGTGGGGTTGGGGAGGGGGTGGGGTGGGAAGGGGGTGACATGTAAAAATAACCGAAAACGACAGATATTAGTGTCTCATCCATAGTTTTCGAGGTCACTGAGATAAATAGTGACACTCCCAATGCCCTTAAAGTCCAAGTTCAGTCACGAAAGAAAGAGGGGTTAAGAAGGGTTGAAAAATAAAATGTCAAAAAAGACAGATGTTAGGGTCTCATCCATAGTTTTCGAGGTTGCTGAGGTGAATAGTGACATCCTGATCTCCTTCAAGTCCAAGTTCAGCACTGATAGGAAGGGGGGTGAGAAGAGGTGAAAAATAAGATGTCAAAAATGTCATATATTAGTGTCTAATTCATAGATTTTGAGGTTGCTAGGATGATTAGTGATACTCCCAATGCCCTTTAAGCCCAAGTTCAGCCCCAATAGGAAATTGGGGGTTAAGAAGGGCTGAAATATAAAATGTCAAAAATGTTGGGCAATGTAACTGAAGCAACTTTCTTAACAGGAAAGAGAGAGAGAGAGAGAGAGAGAGAGAGAGAGAGAGAGAGAGGGGTGTTAGGGGTGAGAGAGAGAGAGAGAGAGAGAGAGAGAGAGTTTATCGGTTGCCATTCAGAGTTTTCCCAGACAGTGCCAGGTTGGTCAGCTGATATATATATATATATATATATATATATATATATATATATATATATATATATATATATATATATATATATATATATATATATATATATATATATATATATATATATATATATGTGTATGTATATATGTATATAAATACATATATATATATATATACATATATATATATATATATATATATATATATATATATATATATATATATATATATATATATTGTTACGTAAACAGTGCTTTTTTTTGTTTACAGGATTTTAACTGGTCCGTCTTTCGGTCGGAAATGGTATACAGGCGGCTGATTATCAATAAAAGGGTGGAATTTCTATCTTATTTCACAGTCAGGGCTCATTCTGAATTTCTTAATGATACACTCCAACTGAGATTGAATTAGAATTAAATAACTTCCGAAGTTACTCTAGCATGCTTTCCAGGGGCTTCACAGTTCCCATGACCTCGATGAGCTTATATAAGTACTCTTGATCTTCCTTTCTCTCAGCCACATATCTTTCACAGATGTCTCTGGGGATTGAATTTCTGATCTCTTAGACTCCAGGGCATTTCAATTGCATTTCTACAGTGAGAATTTAAAATTCAGTTTTTATATACAAAGGTATTTTTCTTGATTTACTAAGGTGTAGGAACAGAGGCTGTAATCTTACTTTGCTAATTCAGAATTAACCAAGGACTTGGAATAAATCACTGGTTAACAAACATTAACGATTTACTCAAAAAAATTAACAACGAGTGGTAATAATCACTTTAATAGCAATAATAGCAAAAGAAAAACACACAGCCATGAACTGGACAGTGGGTTAGCAAACACAAACAACAAAATAGATAAATGATACCAACTAACAGCCATAAGATAAAAGAGCAAACAGCAAATGAAGCAAGAGATCACACAATAGTTGAATTAAGATTACTTGACTTCTGAATTAAACTGAGTTTAGTTACGGTAACCACGCGATCCAAGGTATAATTAGAAAGCAAAAGTGAATGACATGAAGGAGTATGAGCCTCTCTCTCTCTTAAAGAAGAAGAACAAGATGAAACTCCAACTCTACGAAAGAGCAGTGGGCAATGCACAACAACGACGCATTTTCCTTGAGGAGTGAGAATGCAAACGTCTCATATTTATAACTATATTTAGACGCTAGTACGATGTCAGGCAGGGCAGCCGATCGAGACTACGGTCTACCCCAAAGCCAAATAAAAAAAGTCCTTCAAAAGAAGGCATCGTGCTTACCCCATACAAAAATGGGAAAAAAGCACGTTAAAAGAAGAAGATTTAGACGCTAGTACATTACCGTTGACCCCGGGATGATGACAGACTGGCAATTCTCCAACTTAGATATTTGACAGATCTCCACTCCTGTTCATAACATTCTAAATCCATATATATTCCACTACTATTCAAACAGGGTCTTTAAGGCCTGCCCGTGATTTGTTCACAACATTTTCTACACGTCTTTTCAAGGTACATGAACAAAATTTAAATGCATTTTTACCTTAGCTTTAGCAGAGAAGAACCAGAATAAATACCTTTTTGTTATAATCATCATATCTTCAAAAACAAAACCATTTTTTTTATCAGATTCTGAGTGGGGAATTATTGTCATCTAGTTGAAGGTGCGTCTTTCATACCTGTTCGGAAGACTTTTCACATTCAAGCATTCTCCCTTTTCGTTTATTTGCTTACTTGTTCCAACTAAAGAATCTTTTTCAATCTCACCTTATTCTGATGATTTTCATTCCTTCGCTTTTTCACTTACCATTTTTTTTTATATTTTTATAGTTGCTGTCATCCTCATGACATTAGCAATGCCATACCAGATTAACATTGTCTCTATCAAGTCTATTTAGCAATTCATCAACATGCAGTTATGCTCTAATTCTTTAATGCCAGATGCACAGACAATGAGCTGACTTTGAGCCAAAGTTTTTAACTCAGGTGGCGTTATTTTCTTCATTTATTTATTATTTTCCTATTACTGATTTACCTATAAATCTAATTTTCTTTTCGTTTCAATTTTACACAATCACATTCCCACATATAATGATCTTTGAAAAATAATATTTCAGCGTTTTATTCAAGTCTTTGTGCAAGATACAATAAACAAAACTGAAGAGAGAGGGAGAAGAAGAGAGAGAGAGAGAGAGACTCCGCCCCAGCGCAATTATATTAGTCACTCAAAGGTTTCATGCATGCATTAAAACTAAAATGTAGTAAAATATTGAAATACATCGAAAGTGGCAAAAAAAAAAAAAAATTTGAGGGAGAAATTCTGACCCGTTTACAACATACATCAATTTCCTCGTGAAAGCCGGAAAAAAAAAAAACTAATAACGTCCATAATCAGGAATGGCGCCCTTGACAAGCGAACGGGAGGAAAGGAAATGAGAGAAGGCGAGGGAAAAATGAATAGCGTTGTTGCTTTTATTTACTCCCAGGCAACTCTTTTCTTCCGCAGTGGTGACAACCTCGCCCGGGGCGTCGGGATGGAATCATTGAGTCATTTGTATACAATTTTATGATAGAAATGCAAATTCCGGAACTACTCACGAGGCGTTCCTGGTGTCGCCGAGAAATTGTGATTACGCTCGCAGATGCTGGAGCGCATCACTTTGAGCCAGAGGAATCGTCAACTACTTAAAGCTCTGTTCTACAGGCCTTTTCCTTCTACAAATAGAACTGGGCGTTAAAATGAAGAAATAGCGACAGTAGATACCCATTCATCTGTAATTAAATCTGTCGGCAGATACACGTGCCCAACATAATAGGCTTGTCCATTTACTACAGCGAAATTATTTTAACTTAATATTAACGAATAATTTCTTCATATACCAAGAGTAATAAGAAACTGACGTAGTTCGCGGATAAAATTTGAAAATCCCGAACATATATCGGTGAAACCTCAAAATTTCGAAAAGTTTTCAGCCAAAACAGCAAAGAATATGAAAAAGATCAAACCAAAGATTTTGAATGAATATGGTAAAAACAAAGTACAGGACATGAACTTCGTGCGCTCCTCTCCAAAACACTAATCAGAATATAAATTATGATCATAACAAGGGAAATTGCCACAAGAATGAAGTTGGGAAAGGGTTCGTTCGAGACGTGTGTCATACCGTCTTCATTCATTTACGACGTATATATATGAAAATGCAAAGGACAACATCGCCTTAGGCGTATCTTTCTTCATTCTTTCTCTCCTCTTTATTGTTCTTTTTTTTTTCCAGGCGTAGTTTCCATTTGTTTGCCAACTGGCTAACTGCGTACTTACGACAACTTGTTAACTTTATATGAGATGCACTGTTCAGTAGTTTTACTGTACAGTACATCTAATAAGCTTCTTTGTATCTTTATTATTCTGTTATATTTGTACATTTATCAGTGTATCTTCAATAAGTTGTTAGACAAATTTGGTCCTCAACAATTTTTTTTCCTTTTTTCAGAAGCATGCGTTATTCTAGCTATACAAAATATTGTTCTGTGTAGTGAACCAGCTGTACAGTATATCCACAACAGCATTTGATACTTTACTTAATTACAATTTATTCACCGCCTTGAATCCAACTCTTTCCTTTGGGATAGCTCATGTGGCCTCCACAGAGAAAAATCCGCAAAAACCTTCTTTCCATTTTAGCTGCTTTTTGCCTCTGTCCAACACTTCAAACATTTGTTATTGAGAGCATAAAATCTGCTCCAGTCTCTACCTCTGGTGCCATTTTCTTGGTTCCATTCTCTCATATAGATTTTTCCTTCTCTTGCCAGTGATCTTCCCAACTTCCCTAAGTTCACAGCATTCCTCTGAATTACACTCAGTCTCACATAGGTCTTTATTCATCTTTAGGAAAGTCCTCAAGACAGTTTCTGTCTTTTTCTCTATACTCTCTCCCACCTAATTTTTCGTTCATCTTTGATGAAACTATAATTTTACATCTCGTTTTTGCAGCTTTTTTAGAGACATCATGGAGTTCAAATTAGTAAATCTGTTACTGGAATCTAAAGCATTTTCCTCCTCTTACCATATTTTTATACTAGTCATTAATTTCTGCTAGGAGAATTTCTTTCGTACAAGGACTCTTCTTCTTTCTTTATATTGCCCTTCTGACAGAATTCAGCCCAAAGCCCTGTCCATGCCTTTTCCTTACATCTTATATTCCTAAAATGCAAGGTGTTCTTACCGGCTTAGCTGCTTAGTTACCATGTTCACTACTCTGCAGACCAACGCTCCCCATACTTATTCTGTGCAAATCAGCAAACCTACGATTGCTTGGTCATTAACTGTTCCAGTTTCCTGGAGGAACTTGGAATTCTCTGCCTCTTACTTCGCTGATTATTAATATTATTTTTTTTTAGAAAGGCAACAGCTCGCATACCAGTAAGCTTACTTTAATCACTAACAGCTAATTTAGGACATCATTTCTAGCTTCATTTGCAGTAAGTCCACGTTTTTTCAGCATTAAATTAAAGGGAACTAAAAAATGAGGAGCATCCTCATTTACCCATCTGGCATCATCTACTGCACAATACCATCAGTTAACCTTAAAAATACTGCTACAGATATGATATAAAAAGACCATACTTCACATGTCAGTAAAAGGATGAAGAGCACATCTTCAGAATCAATCACATACAGTAACGCTAATACCAGACCAAATTTCGATTTCACAGATGTAACTCATACACTTGCTCTAGAGTTGTGCATTTAAACCCACCTGGACAACTGGATTTATAATAGACATTCATACTGACCAGCAAAAGTGTTGTGAATGATCTGAATCCCTTTACAGTTGTTATTGTCCCTCCTGTTCGAACACATTCTCTTCACTATTGGTTTTTCGATCAGTCAAGTTATGCCACGCTGAGTCTGGCCAGTAGACCACTCAGCAGCATTTTCAGACTAAAGACCCCATTGACTTTTCTTGAGTTAGCCACAAAGTTTCTCAACACTGTCTTCATCACCACATCATGTTTCTGCACTATTATTATTTCAGTACATGAAACCTAGTTACATGGAACAAGCACGCTGGGGCCATTGACCTGAAATTCAAGCTTCCAAAGAATTTTGGTTTCAACTTCCCACCGCAGACCCCACACTGCATCAGTAACTGATCATGATACAGAGCCAGTGATTGTACATCGCCCTGGGGAAGACGCGAACCCACTACATGTGAGTGGCATGTTATACCAGCGGACGGAGCCTGAGTTACATTGGTTCTTTTTCAAGGCTATGGACCTGGGTTGTCCAAGTCATTGATAGGTGGATCAGGAAAGGAGATCAATCTTCGTTCGATAAGCCCTTCCCGTTTTGTGATCAGCCTAAGAATGCACCTGGCCTCACTTTAGCACCGTCTTTCAGTGAAAGTAATGCAGGGGCAATCATTCACTTTTATCCAAAGGTCCTTAAACAGAGTAATTTGACCTTAATGTTAACCATGAATATGGCTCCCTCCCACATTAGGACAGGATTGGGTTGTAACCTAGAATCCTTTGTAAAGCTTGGAGATTGTAGCATATATTCAAAGAGCCACTCATAAGACATGGATGACGTGAGGATAGTTCTCTCCGCACATATTGTCATCCTAGTTCCGTTAATTGTTCTCGAACATCTTTATTTCCTATATTTACCTCCAATACTCAATGGCTGCTTGAAGATTTGCATGCTTGCTAATCACACTTTGCATCTTTGCTGGCTGTTCGTAGTCCAGAAGCCCAAACCAGGCCTCTAAATCCTCACTTACCTTATCACACATGCTGACATAAGGTCTGCTTAACCTAAACCAACAAAATCTACAGCCACACCAGCTGCTCATCCTGGTTGCTAGCCTCCCTGCAGTTGCATTATCTACTTTTATCCGGATGCTACTTTCTCTGTAACTAAATGAGTTGCTCTTGCCTCACATAACATTTTGACAAAACCATATAATTCTGGGATGTCAAAAATACGTTACCTTTTTCCATTTCTGCTGTAAATCAGACGAATACTTTTTTATTACTGTTGTCATTTTCCTGGTAATATAATTTTCATTTCCGTAACAGGGATTATTGCTATTATCTCCACCACCATTATCCCAAATTCATTTATTGTAATTACTATGTTACTAATACTATATTGCTACGAAAAAATAATGATTCGTCTTCATCGCATTCCACGTAGCAAAGAATCCAGACTTTCATACGTGTCCCTGATCGACACCATCTTCTGACCCCAGTATGAAAGACCTTGGCCTGATTTCTAGGTCATAGACTTGTTTTTGTGTCAAATAGTACAAACTTCATCAGTAAATAAATACTTACTTATAATTCACTGCCATACCTTTTGTACATTGTAACTTATATAACTGACGCTCTTAACCGTGTTGATGGTCTTGAAACTTTTTATATTCCAAAAGTCGACGTAAATATGTTTTGGGATAACGGAAACAGTCTAAAATTCAATAATAATACCTTGCAGTAGGCTTGAATGCCCTGAGTTCCAGACATTGAGTTAAGTAGAATAAGTTTTCAGACTTGATCAAGAGAGTCAGGTTTATAACAGTCTGAAATTTACTTGTTGAAAAAAATATGGTGAATAAGGGATAAGACTTATCCAGAGTTTCTCTCCAGGTATATATATATATATATATATATATATATATATATATATATATATATATATATATATATATATATATATATATGTATGTATATATACATATCTGTCTATATATATATATATATATATATATATATATATATATATATATATATATATATATATAATTAACGTAGCTAAAGCTGTTTAATTTTATACTTGTCCCATGCTAAACATGGCGAAATGGTTTACTGTAACTGTGGCACACAGTTACCAAAATTCCAGCATTTTAGTGCATCTATTATTGTTATTTTATCTTCGTTACTTTTGGTGTAACTTATATCGTTGGTTTATCGTCGTTCCAGCGTTCCTTCTGTTACTGTCTTTTTGCTACAATACCGTTATTAATGTTGCCATCCGCATTCTCTCTCTCTCTCTCTCTCTCTCTCTCTCTCTCTCTCTCTCTCTCTCTCTCCATGCTATATGGACGGACTTCGCTGTAGTTCGTATTCTTGTTTCTTCATAAAGTGGTGTTTTCCCCTTGTCACCAGGGACTGCGAAACGAAGCAAATCAATAATACCTACTTCATGCACTGTTCTGAGAGAGAGAATGAGAGGGTGCGGGGGCGGGGAAGGGGAGCGTACTAGATGAATAAACGACCGAAAGTCCTAAATGACCGACCGGTGGAAAGAAATCATTTTTAGCTGATGTGTGTGTGTGTGAGAGAGAGAGAGAGAGAGAGAGAGAGAGAGAGAGAGAGAGAGAGAAGTGCATGCATAATATATTTAGGGAGAACTGGTGTCAGTAATGGGTATTGATTGAAAAATGGTATTTATACGCAAGAAGCGAACTGTAAACCGGTGATGGTAGAGAGTTGCTGAAAGCAAGTTATTATATATATAATATGTACAATATGCTTGGGTAAAGGGTCGAACAGAAGGTGCGCACAATAGCATCAGTGTATCTACAGCCTTCGTTATTGAAATGTTTTGCAGAGGGTCTGAAAATGAATTGCATCACCGTCATATTTCGAATAACATCTCAATTCCTTCAAGGCGAGAAAGCGAATGGGTGCGGCACGAACGTGCCTGTTTATCAAGAGCTTTTTTTTGCGTTTTTGTAGACGTTCTTGTGGTTTTCGGATGAAATAATGAAAGACCTTTCCGGGGGCTGGAGAATGTACCTCGTAACAGCTAAAGCGATGCATTGTGACAGTCCAGTACTTGGAAAGTCAACATGACAGATGCTGCAAAAGACAGATACTCACTGAAGGCATTTTGTGAGTCGAGAAGACCGATAAATGTTTACAAATAATGACAAGAAGACAAGCCGGTGATGTCATAATGTTTCATAAATGGTATTGTGAGTAATTGTGTTAACACCGAGCGGTAATTAACAAGAGGATTGAACTTATATATGCACGAAAGGACCATGGTAAATTCTGTCCAGAAAGTGAATACTTACAGAAAAAAGGAAAATGCAATAATGACAAATGACGCAGTGGGTGCATAGTACAATGACTAGCACAGGTGGAACTCTTGAGAATATTAAGATATACAAAGAGAATATAGAAAAGGATATTAGATCGAAAGAAAATACTGGATTGATGAAGCAAGGAGAAGTTAGAAAAAAGCTGTGTTTGCTCAAGAACAGCGAAGGTGACATGGAGTGACTGAACAGATATAAACTTGTAACACACCTTCTGGAAATGCAAAGAATAAGACTAAATTTTCAGGTTGTACTATTTACTCGTACATGATATTCCGTCTTTCTCTTTCAGCAATCCTTTCTCATTCGACTGCTAACTTCCTTCTGCAGAAGCGTAAACTGATTTGAAAGCACCCTGAATATTGTATAGTGAGAAACAGAAAATACATTTTAATTCTGTGAATTTATTTTAAAACCATTGAGTTAATCGAGCGTAACCAGACCTGAAAATCAGTGTTGCCAGCGCGTAGAGAGACAAACCAGAGAAAATCCTCAAGGGCCTGCAGCGAGAAATGCTGTATTTCCGACCATAAGGAAAAAGAGATAACTAGCGATACGTTTTACTGTTATTGACAATGTTACAAACTAAAATATAATGGAGGAGCATAGCAAAGAAAAAAATTACTATTTCGTATATATGGAATATCAAAAATAACATTTGCATGAAAAGGATCCTTCCACTACTTTCATATTTTCAGGTGCAAGACTGATTTGACCCGCACGTTATGAAATAGTAGTATAGTGGATCCTAATTAATGGCATGATGAAACATTTAAAGAGACAGACAGACAGATAGAACGTTCCATACATCATCAGTAAGACTTAGGTATAGGACAAAAACTCTTGCTATAATCATGGTTTTATTTACATCAACACAATCAGGCACAGGACATTCTAAAAGACACGAAAATGAATACGTAAAATATTCTGCATTTGGTATATTCCGCAAAACTGATGGATGTCAGATCATGACAATACCTCAGAGTATTGTCTCCTGTTTCCGTCAGAATAGACATTTAGCTTTTCTTTAGTGGGAAAGATTCGGTCTCATCTTTGTTTATTTTTTTTATCAGAGAATATTATTGCACTTATTTTGCACAGTAAATAAGGAAAAAACCCATCGAGTACTATATAATGAGTCTAAATTGTTGGATGAGACTTAGTATCATTCCACACGCATAACAAGCATGAAAATATAAATATCAATAATTGACCTCACTTCCAAAGGAAACTGATGATGATAACAAACAAGATCATTTGCGTCTTACGCCTTTTGTCTATTCTTATCTTTCCATTCTTAACGAGACGGTTACTTATAAATTAACATGAAAAAACATGACATTATTAATGTCTAAGAACTAAAGTGTCATCATAAAAATAAACAATTTTGGCCAAGAGGGTGAGTGACGAGGAACACTGTAGATGATTTCTCGGCGCCAAAGAACTTGCCCTCGTGACCCAGTCATCCGAAGAAGCTGAAGATGCTGGTGTCGTCGTCGTCGGGGGCGTCGCTGTCGTCAGAGATCTCGTCGTCATCGCCATCGTCAAAGAGCCTGGGAGGTCCTGAAGGGTCGATGCCCTGCAGCAGATGGCTCAGGATCAACCAAGGGTTTGTGGCGCTTTCGGCCAGAGCCACGGCAAAGTACATGGCGCACACCAATATCCAGCAGGTGATCTAGAAAAATAAAGAAATAATTGCTCAGAGGGTGTAATCTTGCATTTTGGAATTCCATTATGACCGCCTCATGTTCCCATTTCTGCTGCCTGCATTAGTGTTTTTCGTTGTATGGTTACGTTCTCGTTCTTTCGTTCCCTTGAATGTATGTATTTACACAAGCAACTGTGATAGCCTCCGTGCCCTCGTATAAATTCTCGATTTCTTCACACTTTTTGGATATCCTTGTCACTACAAATGGAAGAATATGAAGAAATTCTAACGTCCTTAGCAGGATTCTAACTAGTTTCCTGCCTGACCACCTTCTCGTGGTCAGGTAGGTAACGTGAACTGTTCTGACACCTCGGATTCAGGTGCGAATCCTGCTGAGGACGTCAGAATTTTCTCACATTCTTCCATTTGGATCTAAGGCTTTGTAGTGGCAAGGATATCCAAAAAATGTGAAGAAATCGAGAATTGACGAAGGCATGGAGGTTTTTACAATCATATACATATCTGGTCAAAAGTGACCAGCAGATTCCATTCATTTAAATATGTATGTTTGCATGTATATATGTATCTTTGTTTGCATATATGTCCTAGAATACATATGAATATGATTACTTAAGCTTTCTTGCAAAACTGAAAGGTTCTATAGCTATTTGCCATGAGGTTCCGTCTTAACATTGTACATAACGAATATAACACATCGAAATGAACACCTATCTACAAGTTAGAAGGCCACAACGGCGGCAGTTTCAAGGACATGAGAACCTGCACAAATTTATGGTTTCCATTTTAAAGAGACAAGGACAATTATTTCGGATACCGAGATTTTCACCTTTAGAAAATAGTCTTTAGCCACAGAAATAGCCTTCATAATTTCTCTTATTGCACACGTACCTTATGTATATGTATATATGTATATATATATATATATATATATATATATATATATATATATATATATATATATATATATATATATATATACATATGTGTGTTTGTATGTAATATATATATATATATATATATATATATATATATATATATATATATATATATATATATATATATATATATATATATATATATGTATATATATATATGTATACAGTATATATATATATATAATATATATATATATATATATATATATATATATATATATATATATATATATATATATATATATATATATATATATATATATATATATATATATATATATATATATATATATATATATATATATATATATATATATATATATATATATATATATATATATATATATATCTGACCAACCTGCCGCCAGCCCTAGGAGAGCTGTTAATCAGCTCAGTGGTCTGGTAAAACTAAGGCATGCTTAACTTTGCCGCTCCCGGGATAACTGAATGACAACCGATAGACTCTCTCTCTCACACACTTTTTCCCTCTTTCTCCTCCCTAATACCCCTCTACTCTCTCTCTCTCTCTCTCTCTCTCTCTCTCTCTCTCCCTCTCTCCCCTCTCTCTCTCTCTCTCTCCAACCCTCCCTGTCTCTTTACCACCTTTTCTCCCTAACACCCCTTTTACTCTCTCACTTACTTCCTCTCCCTCTCACTCTCTATGTGTCGTGGGCTGATTTCTAGATTGTAAGTCATATGTATACTAAGTTTGGTTGAAATTGCTCCAGTGCGTTTCATAGTTAGTGTGGCACATACACACGCGGACACAAATACACATTATATATATATATATATATATATATATATATATATATATATATATATATATATATATATATATATATATATATATATATATATGCAATACAAATATGTTATCTGGACACTGGATCCCATAAACTACGAAAATTCAAGTTTGTTAGTTCACGCGATAACCTTTCTTCCCGTTCCACAAAAGCAGTGAGTTGCATTCGCAGTGATAATTACATCTTGCAGTCATCCGGCGATAAGCGTCTTTTAACTTATTCACAAATAATATATAGTTAGGAAACCAAATACTAAATAAAGATCAACGTGCTCAATACTGCGCCTGATTACTAGTTCGTTCATGGATGGGTAAAATTAAAGTGTATTTTTTTCATCATTACCAGGATTTATAGATGCACACAGACAAGCACTCACGCAGAATAGAAAATGAAGTCCGTCTTTTTCAGACTTTGCTTCGTTTTTTATCTTCTCTTTGATATAAATTGGAAACCAAGTCACTGAGACTTTTTAGAGGAAATCGAAATAATCTAACCGAGGAATGTATATTTTCCTTTCATACTTTACAGTATTTTATGATGGACATAGATCTATTTTATTTTTACTGGAATCATACTAGTTCATTGCAGTAACTTTTTATGTCAGCCGATTTGTAGGTTGATGTGAGCCAAGCCTAATTATGAGTGGTTGTGGCTTTCGAAGTATCGGGAAATCCCCTGGCCTTGGTGCTCGTTTGAAAAAGATGGGTGGGGTCGGCTCTTCACTTTCCGAAGGGCGTCATTCACCCTCCTAACGGCGTGGGCGGAGAATGCTTTTAGCGCTGGCGAGAAGGATCTGGTCCTTGACATACCAGTTGACGAATGGCTTTTTCCTTTCAAAGCAAGGCAGCTAAAAGAGAAGGCAAAGGTTTGTTCCCTGACCAGTTTTCTGGCATCTGTTATGGTTGTCGGTTTTCGACCGTCCATGGTGAAGGTAGAAAATTAGGACAAGAGGTGGTCATCACTGCCAAGCCTCTTGTTGAAAGCGCGACCTTTTGCCCTGGCAGTTTAGTTTTGTAGTTATTATTATTAACATTATTTCCCATAAAAACTGACGTTTTCAGAGGAAAGCATCACAGCAGTCATGGCAGCATTCAACTGCTAACTGTTAAAAAAAAGATAAATCTGCTGCACAGAAACTGCTCACCAACAGTCCCTTCGCTAAAAAACAAAGAAGATTCACCACAACAAGTCAACGCTCTAACTCCTATCACTTCATTCACATCTACCTACAGTAACTTCCACTCTCGCCCTTCCTGGGTATTCCGCCCCTTTTCCTTTTATACTTTACGACTTCGTCTACCTAACGTTTCTGCCTTCCTCCTCCTCCTTCCTTCTGTTTTAGCAGTTATTCCTCTTCTATTCCTTCTGTAACAAAACCACCAGTTGCATCGGGTAAGTTGCATCAGTGGGCATCATTCGGCGCCTGTAGTTCGGTTCAAATGTGTGTTGGTCCGTGCGGAGACAGCTGCGAGAGAGAGATTGCAAGAGCTTTTGAATTTATGATAAATTTACTGATTTCGACCTTGGTAAGTAATTTTTATCAATTTCACTATTTTTCTTGTACCTCATGTATTTATATTAGTAACGGTGTTTTGAAAATATCTATATAATTCTGTTCTATATGCAATTATTTTCCTTACAAATTTGCATTAGAATGACCTTTAGTATATATCTACGATCAAATTTTGATTGTTGTCAAGGGGCAAGTTGAATCATTCGATGGGGCAAGTTGAATCATGATTCAACTTGCCCCATTAGTAAATTTATTACATTACTTTTAATTAAAATATTCTTATGCATTCAACTCGTTTTATTAATTTCAGAAATGAACCCATTCCTTCCACTTTTGCAGCAATTGACACGCTTCTCTCCATTTCTACAGCAGTAGAAACACAACCTTCTTTCATTACTGATGAAGTTGAAACTGCAAATGTTGGTGAGTCTTCACTTTGCCCTGAAAAAATTATGCCTCATCCAAAAGCAGCAACACCTCGGAAAAAGAAATACAATAGGCTACAGGCAGAAAAGCAGGTAAGAGTGCCATATTAACAGACACACCTGAAAAAAATGCTCTGTATGCTGAAGCCACTATGAAAAAAATAAAAGAGCAATGTCAAAGAAAAGAAAGCCACCAAAAGAGGAAGCAGGAGTTTCCACACAAAGTTCGATCCAAAAACCAGCTGTGTACGACATATCCAGCTCAGACGACGAAGACTGGTATTGTCTGATATGTGTAGAGCCCTATTCCAATAGCAGGCTTCGGGAGAAATGGATTCAATGTAGTACATGCAGAGGATGGTCTCATGAGGAATGCTCGGGAACAGATAGAGCTTTATATTATATTTGTCATAACTGTGAATCTGACGATGAATAAATTTAAGGTTCATCGGTTCAATTTATTGTGGTTTTGTATTTACTTATCATTGAAATAATCTCTCAAAAATTATAATTTGCTTATGATTCAACTTGTTTCCTCATACTGATGCAACTTTGCAGATGGGGGGTAAGTTGCATCAAATATATTTTTAATTATATATCAAAATTAAATATATAAGAAATTATTTTTATTAATATCTACGCATGTGAACTCGATGATGAGGTCTTGTATATTTATATATGACAACTGAATTTCAATTAAATGAATGTTACACAATTCTGTAGAAGGAAATGTAAAACTTGATGCAACTAGCCCCGCTCTCCCCTACTATCATTCTGGTTCCTTTTTCTATCTCGCTAATCACGTATCCAGATTTATTTTCCCTATAAAAACGATCCATCTCAATGGTTGCAACTCGTTTTGTTACTGAAATAATGTTAGCTCATTTGGTTTCAGAAAAGAAGAATCAATACAGCCATCCATACCTTCCAACTTCCTCCTCATAGTTATTCTTCTTCTCCAAATGTTTCGCACACGTAACAGGATTAACTCTATAAATCCTGATCCGTAACATTCAGTCTCTTATACTTAAGTGGGTCAGCCTCTTGCTTGCTTCCGTCATTCATCTTTCTAGCTTTCTTCACCTATGATATCTTACTCCCAGTTGTCTTTTCTTCCAAACAGAAACAAACTCATTCACCAGTATATCTATTCAAGAGATTCTCTTCACTTTCCCAAAGAACCAAAAATGAGCTGTTCACAACCGTTTATTACTCAGTAAACAGCTAGTGAGACGTCACAAACCCGTGAACAAACTTCACTTTCGATATAAAAACATCTCGTTATCCTTGACAAACTATTTCTTACGGTGGATGTGCATACCACTCTGCCCATCACGCCTCAGCTCAGTTTCATGATTTTGGCAGGTTCGTGTATATTTCCTTAGTTCTTTTTAACTTGCCCTTGTGCCTATCATCATCCAGTGATTTGATAAGGCAATTTTTTCTAGTCTACAGGCCTTTCTTTTGCCTGATTTACCACAAGAGCTGTGACATCATTATCCTAAATCTTTCCGCCACACTAGGTGCAATTGCTTTGTCATTCCCTAATACGTACGCCATAAATATTAAACTATCTGCAAACATCCATTCCTTGAGCCCCGCGCACACACACACACACACACACACACACATATATATATATATATATATATATATATATATATATATATATATATATATATATATATATATATATATATATATGCATATATAAATTTATATATATGTGTGTGTGTGTGCGCGCATGTGTCAAGGAACAACTTTGTTCAACAAACAATTCTCATCGATTTCCTGAGTTTCCATAAACATATTTCTCAATGACCGCTAGTGCTTACTATAACTTGCCCACATGCAAATCCCTTCCGAAAACACCGTATTCAGTAAGTAGAATTTTGAATAAGCTAAAATATATATGTAAATAAAGTGACTTCAAACAAATAAGTAGAGAAATTAAAATGGAGAAACATCAAAAGAGAGAAAAAAGTCAACTAACGCCTTCCGCAGCGTCTGACCTTGCCTGTACAGTAAATAGATGATCAGGTAAGAACAGATAAGAAGCAAGAAAAAAGGAAAGAAAAAAAAACCACACTGGAGAATAAAGAAGTCGGTAAAAAGTTGAACGCTTGCTTTGACCTCTACGGACGAAATTTCAAGGTCACTCCAACGTGGCAGTGGAGCCAGTGGGTACGTCTCCATAGCGTTTACCTGTTCGAGTTTCCTGGTTGCAACTGAGAAGAATGGCGTCGGTGGGCGTGGTCACGGAGACTTTGCCGCATACCTGGCCGACTGTAGGCGCTCAGCCTAACAAGGACGCTTGATGCGAACTAGTTTTTGTGAACGTCTGTTCCCTAGTCCTTATTTTTCTTTTCTGGACAACCTTTACATAAACTTCGAGAGAGATCCCGATATGACGAGGTCTGGATCTGGAACTGAAGGTGACCCTGGCGCTACACCTGCGATGACCCGCAAGGTCATTTCGTCACACAAAACAGCGGGAGGGCTGCAGAAGCGTCTTCCTTGTCGTTGAAAACTGAAAAGAAATATTTGTAGAGCGGCTCCCTGATGAAGCCAGCTTGCACTGTTTCCAACGAGCATAAAGACTGGGTGGGATAGAGGAACCAGTTTTTAGGGCAGTTTTGACGACATTGTAAAAGGATTGCATAACAGCTTCATTTTAAATAGAAAGGTGATCAGTTTAGATATAGGAAATAGATAAACGATAAGCACTCCTAAAGAATTGCAACTAATTGTCTCTGTTTGAAAAGACATGATTTCCATGACTGGTTAGAAAGCATCGGTAAACTTCTTTTGATCGAAAGATTGTGCTGCCTGCTGCGGTCCCGTGCCGTGATCGTAGTTCGTCTGTCACAAGGATTCTCAGAATGTCAAGGATTTTCTTCCATTTTCTTGTAAGTTTTTACAATGGCGGAGGTGACGGTGACGATGTTGTTGATGGTGACAGTATTACTTATCGCTCAGATAAGTAACGCTGTCAGTAACAGGTGTGTTTGTTTACATTTATTTACTGCTGATTATTATTGAATATGTCTCAGCATTGTTATACTTTTAATATATGAATGCTTTTTATAATTATATATGCTCTACCATTATATGGTTTTATCTTTTACCAAAGTGGCATTTCCCCGAGGATGGGATGTCTTCACGAACGCCAGGACAGAGATCACTACCTCTGTCAGCTTTACACATTGGATCAAAAATGAACTCCCAGGCAGAAAACAAGTGGACTTCCTAAGTCTAGCGACATATTCAGGCACCGATGCTGAATCACCAGCAGGATGTTGAGCTCCTTGCAGACACTGAAATAATCACCTCCAGTTTGCCAGCAATCTCTGCTTCCTGGAAACGTGGGGCCCTCTTGTTCTGACACTTTTCCCGCATCAGCCTTCGCTTAAACCACCTGGAAAACTTTTTGCCCCATCCTTCCCTTTATGGAAACTTTTTGACTATATCTTTAGCTTAACAATACCTTCACAAGTTTCAACGTTACCTTCCTAGTCATATTTTGTTTACTCCATATTATTTACAGAGGCACTGAAACCATTTCCTCTTTTATACTGTTTCCCCTCAATTTTCATTCTACCATTATTTGTAACATTTACTCCCAGTTACCTGTCTGTGGTGGATTTCGACGAAATTCGTCTGATAAATGGAGAACGACGTCATGCCCAAAAAGGAAAATTGCTTTTCTTTAATACAAATTTGACACCCACGTTTTGTCTCTGAATTTTTTACCCTTTGAGCATTTATAAACGATTTCTTGGGTATAAAATTTTGACTGACAGACGGAAAATTTGGTGGGCAAGGTCACACTCATCCTACAAGATAAGGAAAACTTGCTTTCATTCTTTAGACGCCTTGTTCATTAAACCTTCACTCAATTCATACGAATATGAAGTATCCATGGAGACAAATGAGAATCTTCATATTCCTAAACAAGTCTAATAGCCTCTTCACTACCATCTTGCTAAAGATCATCAACACTACTCTTACTGAATCTAGTGATTCATTCACAAGCTTTATTTAAGTATGTGTACACCACATAAAGTTTTTTCCACAGGGCATTCTGAACATTCACTTCATCCATAGGCCGTCTCCCATTTCTTAATCAAACAATTTTCCCCCATAAGGAGCTTCAGTCAAATCTCTCCAGGCCCGGATTCATCTGGTGAGCTTTACAGCTCACAACCAGCATCCAGTAGCAGCGTTAAATAACACCGCTGGCCTCACAGAAGGAGACTGAGCTGTTAAGGGCATTTACTTTCCACAGGGTCCTCAACCCTAACCTCATTATCCTCTTCCTAGGGAAATAATCTATCTGTATCCCAAACTACCTGGACTTACTAGGTCTTTGATATCTAGGTTGCACTGCTTACAGCAGTAGTGCTTCATCTTTTGCAGTCTTGACAAGCACGTCCAGTTCCCTCTCTCTCTCTCTCTCTCACACACACACACACACACACACACACACATATATATATATATATATATATATATATATATATATATATATATATATATATATATATATATATATATTATACACACACACACACACACACACACATATATATATATATATATATATATATATATATATATATATATATATATATATATATATGAATGTATGTATGTGTGTGTGTTTGTATGTGAGCCCGAAATTTATTCATACATTTTCATGTGAAGTAAAGGAAGCGTCAGAACTGAAAAGCTAAAAGCGAATCTGCCACAAACACATAAATCCTGACCAAGTGGGTGGAGGTCAACAACAAAGCTGGAGCTTTTCCCTCTGAGGAGAAAAGGGCGGCTCTAGGAAAGTAGGTGAATTCCAACGCCCTGCAGCCTTTACTTATTTGTTCTCTGTACGTACACTTTTCGTTGCTCTTTACAAGTGCTTGATGTGATAAGTGAAACATTATCTTTTTGAACATGTAAATGAGTTATTTCTCGCATTTTAAACACTTTCAACTAGATGAGTTGATGTTTCTTTTTATAACTGCTCTTTCTTTACGTTAATACGCCCAACTAATGCTATATCCGATTTTTTAATCATTTCTTGACACTATAATATCATTCCAATTTTTTGCTTATATCTATTAAATATGATCCATCACAGATGCTGTTTATAGGTTTCAAAAAAGTTATCATTGTTTATAAATACTGGGTGATCGCTTCTACGTGAATGGGACCTGGTGTTCCTTGAGAAAATGCTCTTGAAGTAAGCTTCACCATCTGCACAAAATTCGGGCACTGAATCAGAACGAAAGAAGCTACTGAAACAATTCTAAGAGGTATACCTAAGCTAATATAACTTAAAGCTAAAATTTTCCGTACAGTGACTTTAACTTTGTTAGACATATAGATAATTTCATAAGGAGTCCTTTATCGCTGAATCTAAAATTAAAAGCTAATGAAAAAACCATAAACAGAAAGCAATATCAAGTCACTCTAAACGGAAACCTTCTCAAGGTGACCACAGATTCTAAACCTTACAACTGCAAACTTTGAGGAAAATATTTGGCGGAGATTCCCAAAGAAAATTTGCTGCACCGTTCACTTCAAACAGGGAGGGCCGTCAAGGAGATTAAAAAAAGAAATTCATGAACAAATTCCTGACGAAGAACAGTTTTTGCAGTGACTTTCTAAAACAAGTCTACCAAAATGACAAGAAAACGGCGTACATCACATGACTGGAGAACTGCAGCAGGAGAATAGACAGTCATTACAACGGCACTCGGAAACTTCACCTTGAAACTGTCCAGCTTCGCCAAAAATCCTCTACTGTTCTTTGCATCAGGAAATCATTTTCTTCTTAAACACATGATCTTGTTCGCTACATTCACTTTCCCAAAGCTCACTAGCACAAGTTTTGTGTGTGAGTTAATATATGTATGTATATATATATATATATATATATATATATATATATATATATATATATATATATATATATATAATCATATATATTTATATATATGGTAATATATATATATATATATATGGGTAATATATATATATATATATATATATATATATATATATATATATATATATATATATATATATATATATATATATATATATATATGTATATATATATATATATATATATATATATATATATATATGTATGCAGTATATATACATACACATATATATATGTGTGTATATGTATATATATATAAATATATGTATATATATATATATATATATATATATATATATATATACATATATATAAACACATGTTAATAAAAGTAATAAGTCACCCTTATGGTCAGTGCTCATAGTGCTCTTGTTGGAATTAGCCCGTTGTCGATCTGTCTGGCATACTTACATTATATCCTCCAAAGTTTGCTCCGATAATGCCATGTCAGGATTTCACATTGATTTTTATGTAAATGCCTAATGCACAGCATCATTATAGATCTAAATCAGCGGAAAATTAAAAACATTTTTTCGAAATGACTGTTTCGTTTAGCGTCTCATCTCAGAAATTTTCAGTTCTTGTCTTTCAACAGCCTCACATCATATGCCCGCAAGCGGGTATTCTCTCTGTTTTCTTTAACTGTGATAAAGTGAATATTGAAGATTATCAATCGCGAATTTGGGAAATCACGAATAAAAGGACACTGAATGGAGGCGGGGGGTGGGAGAGAGAAAACCACATAACAAATCAAACATGTACGAAAATACACAGAAAGAGACTCACCAAACGCAGCATGGCTGAAAAGAATCTCAAAGATTCTTCCAAGTCAGTTCGCTCCCTTCACGTGGTCTCGATAGAAACTAAGAGGTGAAGTAAGCTACAGCCCTTTAAATGCAGACTCAACATGCAAGTGAGAAAAAAAAGTGAGTTACAGGGCAGGGGGCGAGGGGACGGTGGAGAGGGGCACCGTCCACGAAGCTAAGAGGACCTACTTTTTTCTCCATTTTCTTCTCCTCCTCCTCCTCCTCCTCCTCCTCTTCTTCTTCTTCTTCTTCTTCTCCTTCTTCTTCTTTATTCTTCTTCTTCTTGTTCAAGTGTGGTCTCCAATCTGTTCGGGGGCATGGGACGCCTTCCTGCCATTATAAAAAGTGAAAGTGCCAAGTATCCAAACTTCATAAAATATAAACGAGAAATTTATCCACACATAACTTGTTTCTTGATGACATGTTTAATCTGTTGGCAATGTATGTTATTAACATTTTTAGATATTTATGTCCCGGTTAACCTTGAAGCGACCACTGAGGGGGTACGTCATTTGAGCTGGCTGACAACTCCCAACCCCCCATCCCCTCTCGCTGCCGATCCATTACCAGAGAGGCAAGGGTAAGGTTTTAGTTATTCGAACGATCTGGAAAATATCTTGGAATGAGACAGGGCTATCCTGAGAGCCTCTGCTGTCGCTAGGCGATCGAGGGACCACCACGCTATTTCGCCCATGTACACGAGTCCTTCTCTCTGTTCTCGGTAGTAGCAGTAATAGAAGTAATTATTCGAACTCGCTCTTGCAACGGAAGTTGTATTGCTCGTCAGCATAATAGGGGCTCATTAAAGTAGCAAAAGAACCTGCGCCATAAAAGAGTCACAGACCAACCAGAAGGTAAAAGATCAGTGGAAAAATATCGTGATACGTTGGTCATGAAAGGAAAGGTGGTTGTCCTTCGCTGGGTTTGAAAGGCAGCGCGAAACAGATGGAGAATTTAAAAAAAGGCGTTTGAATAAACGATGAATCTCTCTCTCTCTCTCTCTCTCTCTCTCTCTCTCTCTCTCTTTTTTTTTTTACTGGGGGCAGGAAAATAGTCTCTCCACAACTCCATGCCCCATCAAAGGAATCACTGCATTTTACTGCCCTTCATTAAAAGAAAACTCATGTTTTGGTTAACATGGAATTTAGCATCCTAAGTCCACAGAATCACGAAGTATGGAAACTATGCCTTTGTTATGTAAGCCGCATCCTTAAAGCAGTTAATTTTAAAGTTAATCTCATTTCAATTAACCAACCAATAAGTCTGAGCTCAAGAACGCGATCGATGAAATAAAATGTTTATGCCTGTAAATTATCCCTTCCTTAATTATCACCAAAGTAAGGGATACTTCTCATAAAGTGTATGGTAGCTGTAGCTTGAAAAACTTTTTTTCAGGGCTAAAAACTGTGAATGACATCTTAGCCATCCAGGAAATACTGGCAGAGGTTCAGCAAAACAGGTTTACAGAACAAAAAAAGTCCGCTATTTGCATATTCAAAGCAAAAGGTTTTTTTTTCCACTACTGACTCACTTTAGGATCATCTATGGGAACTTTCTATTTGATAATGCGCACGCGCTCGCAAACAAAAATAAAAAAAAAACATCCACCAGGAAACCAGCAAACCACGAAAGTTGCCGTGATGAAGGTTAAGGAGAGATGTGTGATTTCTAACCTCAAGTGTACCAATCAATCGTTTCTTGTGTACGCTTGCAGTCACGACAGTTCTTTACCAAAAGGAGAATTGGTAGGAAAAAGCAGTTATGAGTTATTATACTGCAATTGTTTATTCTTCAATGTCTGCTCTGATAAGCTCACCTTATAGGCAAAGCTAGTACTCAGTAAGCTGTGCTTTTTGTAATATCCTGGAAATTAGTGACAAAATAGAATTACATTCTCTTTGTAGTACAATCACAAAAGAAGCAGGGTCCTCTCTCTCTCTCTCTCTCTCTCTCTCTCTCTCTCTCTCTCTCTCTCTCTCTCTCTCTCTCTCTCACCTTGTCAAATAAAGAAATGTGAAACCCAAAACGATAACTTAATCTAGGACTCTCTTTTCCGCACAGAAACCTTCTATTTAAGATACAAATTATGAACACATGACCAAGGAGGAGAAAGCTCTCTTTCAAGATCCATTTCCGCCAGCATCAAGAGCGGTGTGCCTCGTCAAGTTCAACAACGCAATCATATTGAAGAGAGGAAGCGATAAGTTTAATGTCAGGGATACGAGATAAGTGAAGATCCGTGTGACTGAGGAGATTCTTTATAAAAGATCTCTAATTGAGATTTATTGTTCTTAGGAAGTAGAGGACAGCGATATCAAAAGAAATTTGATTCCTGGTGTGTGTTCGTAAGTTGCCTGAATCAAAAAAGGGCAACGTGCGTATTTTTAAGATTACGTTTTCATAGTAAGCGTACGTTTGTCAAGAGTGCATCAGTGTGTATAGAGAAAACAAGACGTTCAAGCAAGTATGCTAAAATAAATTAAGATATGCACAATGACGCCGGGGTTTTATAAAACTTCGCGAATAAGTCTGAGAAGTTAAGGACCATATGTAGGCCAAATTTAGCGCAATAATAAAACGAGATAGACTTTTGGAATGTTAGGAGCCATTCAGACATCAACCCACACCTTCACCCACGTCATTGAATTACTCAGTGTTCCATATTTACCTCATTACAACAAAAGATGTAAATTAATGATAATCAGTGATAAGTGAGAACGGTGTAAAAATACGAATTTTACTTCCAGAATAAACGTTGCGTTTTTCCGTCTGTTGTTAACTGCTCTCATTAACTGCATATTGATCTTAAAGATGAGCCTAAAGACTTCAGGCATATCCCTCGTTACAAGAGCAATCTATTGTTAAAAGATTCGTCCAAAAGAGAAAATATCGAAATAAACATTCAGCAAATAATCATCTAATATGAGGCAGAGTCAAAAAAGAGAAATGCCCCAGTCACATAAATGATTGATTATCCTATTGTAAAATTAGATAAGAAACGTGGAAAATCAGTGATAATCTGAAAGATAATAGAATATAGAGAGATAAATATAGAGAATAATACGTTATATGTATCAGTAAAATGTAATACCTACAGACAAGTATTCCTTTGACTCCCTCGATAAGATCGTGTGTTCAAAGTTATTTTAGTAATGCTTGACGCCTGAAAAATGAAAGGACTACATCCCTGCTGGGACTTTCTGCTGGAGAAGCCAGAGTTCTTATTGCAGAAATGGCTTCATGGTTCTATTCCATTGTCTGGTATTAGTAAATGGAGAACAGAAAACAAAGCCTGAATGTTACCGTACCCAGGTTACATATATATATATATATATATATATATATATATATATATATATATATATATATATATATATATATATATATATATATATACTGTATATATATACATATATATATATATATATATATATATATATATATATATATATATATATATATATATATATATATATATATATTTATATTTCATGAATTTTACGCCACAAATATTGATTAAAATCCAGTTCACTATCACTAGGGAAGCCTTACAACCATGGGGAATTAGGAAGGTAATTGCTTCGTCACCGGCAAGTTTCGAAACCGACGTCTACTTTAGTAACAACTAGCTGACTAACTCTGTGCTGCCCGGGAAAACCCTGAATGACAACCAATAAACTCTCTCTCTCTCTCTCTCTCTCTCTCTCTCTCTCTCTCTCTCTCTCCTCCCTAACACCACCTCTGCTCTCTCTCCACACAACTCGCCCTCACTCTTTTCCTCTTCCTCTTCCCTAACACCCCCTCTACTTTCTCTCTCTCTCTCTCTCTCTCTCTCTCTCTCTCTCTCTCTCTCTCTCTCTCTCTCTCTCTCCTGTTAAGATAGTTGCAATGCCCAACATTTTTGACATTTTATATTTCACCTCTTCTCACCCCCACCCCCTTTCCTGTCGTGGCTGAACTTGGACTTAAAGGGCATTGGGAGTGTCACTGTTCTTCTCAGCGACCTTGAAAACTATGGATTAAACACTTATATCTGTAATTTTTGACATTTTATTTTCCACCCCGTCTCACCACCCTCCTTCCTATTGGGCCTGAACTTGGATTTAAATGGCATCGGGAGTGTCACTAACCATCTCAGCGACCTCAAAAACTATGGATTAAACACTAATATCTGTCATTTTCTGTTATTTTTACATGTCACCCCATTTCCACCCCTTTCCCACCCCTATCCCCTTTGGTGCCAGTGATGTCTTACCGCCCCCCCAACAGTATTCTTTTCCAGATAGTAAGTCATATGTATACCGAAATGAGGTATGATAAACACACAGAGTTTATTTAGTTGCTAAGTCTATGGGCAGAACCAGCCCTTTTTTAGGGAAGTCCTTCCCACCCACATCCCCTTTGGTGCCCTTTGGTGCTAGTGATGTCTTACTCCCATGATAATCTTTTCCAGATAGTAAGTCATATGTACTGTATACCAAGTTTGGCTGAATTGCTCAATGCATTTCAGAGTTATGCTGGAACATACATACATACACACACATACATACATATATACATCCATTTTTATATATATAGATGATGTACATTAGCTAAGACCAGTGACCCATCAAGAGAGATAAATGTTGATATCGTCTCTGCTGTACATAAGGCTGTCGGATTCAGGTTCTATAATTAGAATCGATTTCAATTTATCTCCACCATAACAGCTGATTTGTTAGTTTGTATACTTATAATTCATTGTGAATTTCTGTCCGAAAACGCGTGGCAGGCAAATGTACAACAGAGTCGATATCGGCTTATATCCCTCTCGATGGCTGTGGTCTAAGTGACCGCCTATCGTCGTTTCTGAAGCAGCCATCGGTTCAAATACTGCGGCGGACGAAACACTTTTCAGTTATAATTCCCCTGGGGTGCAAGTGATTCCCGAGGTGTATAATACTGGGTATTAAACTACATTTGTGGCTTAGGATCCACGAATTTGAAAAATATTATGTGGTTGTATGTGGCTTACAAACATATATATATATATATATATATATATATATATATATATATATATATATATATATATATATATATATATATATATATATATATATATATATATATATATATATATATATATATTATATATATGTGTGTGTGTGTGTGTGTGTGTGTGTGTGTGTGTGTGTGTGTGTGTGAGATTGTAATAGCCACAATGCCCTCTTAACTTGTTGAATTCTTCACGCGTTTTAGATACCCTTGTCACTACAAAGCCGTAGATTCAAATGTATGGATGGTTTCATTTAATTTTCACATTTAAGTGGGACACCATAGTAATACAAGGTCTTCATAATACCAGTCTATTTAACGCTGACAAATGCCTTATCGTAATCAACAATTTTTGTTCATTCCTACGTCTTTGTACAATGTCTTGAAAAAATATTTTATTTGCACAAGTCCTGCTTTTATAAACGCCTTCATAGAACGAGATTGCTCGTCTCTACGAATTTGACCAGTACTGAATGTTTTCATCATGACCGACTCCAGTCAAACACCTATTTAGCAGTGGTTCTCAGAGCCCCACTGGGGTCATATTCCTATTTTCTCCCCTATTTTGAATCGGCATCCAATAAATTTTTGCTGTCATCATTTGCCGGTGGTAGTTATTGGGATAATTTATCAAGTAAATTTCTTTAACAACTATAATCAAATTATAAAGAAATCTTAATTTAGAAGGATCAAAATTTGGTGTAAAATAATTGAAGGCACATTGTGTAAGGGTAATTGTCAGTTACTTTGCAATAAGCATTTTAAATCTGTACTTATCGTCTTCTAAGACGTGAAAACGAGAACGTTCTCTCACAGACAGATGAGCCCGTGTGCCTGTCTATGTATTGATTGTGTAACTGAGCACATTTATTATGTTTTCAACATCTAGCATATAAACTGTTATTTAACCTTTACAACCTTTTAACATTAATGAAGTGAAGTAATATATACATAGCAGACCTCCA
>NC_089746.1:3912387-3982387 GCF_040412425.1 Macrobrachium rosenbergii | reverse complement strand
CTATCAAATATTGTCTTCGGCATGTAAAACTAAATCAAAAGAAGTCGGTGTTGTAAACAATATGGGCCTTAGAATATGCTCATGTTTATTTGAAATATTAATTTATTTGCAAAGGGATGATTAAGGTCTGCAGTACTGGTGTAGAATTAGATATTTGAAAGAAGCTGGTGGCTCCCACAGGTTTAGTGGGCAAAGACCGTCCAGGCCTTTTCATATCAGATTACATGTGTGATTTAATAACAGCTGGTAAGAGGCTAAGACGAAGGAATTTCACCATCTTCATGTCCCACCTTGGATCACAGCTGATACTTCCTTGTGCCCAATCCTTTTTACAGAATAACTCTTCCATTTCAACATTATGCTATTCATAATGCTCAAAGTCAGAGAATGTTGTTGGGTGGGTTGTAATCTATAAGGATTTATCATATGCTATCAAGTCACTTTGATTTTGCCTCTGTATCACTGCAGAGTTGACTGCATCTCTTAAGCTTCCGAACTCGTTTTGAATGATAAGGCAAAATGCTTTGTCATATACTGTGATTACATTACATTTTCTGATAGCTTTTAATAACTTCAACCCTTTAGTCAACAAGCTCAAGAGTGGCTCTTTCACATTTCCTGTCGACACAAAACTGTTCATTTCTGCTGAGTTGCTTCTTATGTGGGTACTCATGGTAATGAAGGGAAGGGAAAGAAGCCGTTTCGAACGATTGCTATTCTTGAAAAAGATATGAAAAGGCCAATTAGGGCGGTAATTTTAAGGAAGTAGGAAGAGAGGTGGCTGTACCCCTGCCTTGCCAGTATTAAGAAATAGAAACCCATTAAGGATAACATTAGCCTCCGGGCAACAAATGTTGATAGCAACCGAAAGATTGAAGCTGTTTTAACCTGACTGAGGATCGGTGATACCAACCTCACTCATTTTTACATTTTAGATGAGAGCAGTAAACAGGCGCGTACTCAATGATGTGTTACTCTCAGTTGATAGGCACAGATTCCACCCAACAGTATGCACTTGTCCGTGTCTGGTTCTCTATATTGCCATGACGGTCTTGGATGGCCGGTCCACATTGTCCAAATTTCATACCCTCATTCAGTCATTTACTTCTCTGTTATCTGAATGGTTTCTCTTGCCAACTTCTGTATTTCTTTTCACCAACCATTTTTATTGCTGCCATATGGCCTGCATTTCTGTCATATTTTTACTCTAAAATTCAGGTAGGCTATTTTATTCGGATCTGCTTCAGAGTTCACAATAATCACTAGGTCCTTAGGGGAACAGCTCATGTCCCTGTTTGGTAAGGACAACTACTGATATAGGTCTCAGTCAGTAAGTCACTCCATCAGTCCTTTGGTTTATCAGCTAGCCAGTGATTCAGTCAATAAGAAAGTAAGTTATTCTCTTAAGTTCAAATTTTGTCAGTGACAGTTAGTCAAATAATTCCATGATAATTCTGTTATGCAACCGATATTGAGCTGAAATGGCAGAAGTCAAGAAAACCAGCCAGTCAAGTGAGCCTGCTAGAATGTGCCTACTGTTGTTGACTTTTAATGGGTTTTTTCTTTTTGTGGCATTGCGTATTTTGGATACATATTCAGAATGTTATTGTCAATGAGAAGCAAGATCATGTGAGCGTAACTGTACACAAAGACTCACTTCCCATCACAAATTTTCAAATTTTAGTATAAAAGTTGATTAATATCATATTTTTGGTAGCATTACAAAACTGGTCTCCGGTGCCGTTTAACCTAAGCTTATTTGTAATAGTAATTTCTATGGTCTCTCAATCGCGTCATGAATAGGAAGGCAGGAATAATTTACCTAGGTGAGAACAATAATGCGAAACTCATAGACCAAAATGCTTGAGTATTAATTGCTAAAGACGACTATTTATTATTCCAGGGTGAATTCAGACCATAACCAAATGGGAACAATTACCATTAATATAATTTTTACTGTCATTATTTCTGCCCCTTTTACAGGTTTTGTTTTTGTTGTAACTGCTGTTGGTGGTATTGCTGTTGTTTTAGTGAAAATCAAAATACAAACGAGCTTTATATGAGGAGTACACGTAGTTGGAATGTACCATCCATCGACATATCCGGTCGTCAGCAAGGCACCCTGGTGGAAAGATGTACCAACCACTAACCTTGCTTTTATCTTGACCCTCCCTGTTAGATGAAAAATAAATATTTAAACGACGCTACCAGACTTCTAGGCGATACCTTGGACTGCTTTTAAAAATGACAGAAGTCTTCCGACTGGAAACACAGAAGCAGGCCCATGGTCCAGTTGTACATTAGATCACCTCATCTAGTAAAGAGCAACACATACATGAATATAATAAACACGCAATTTACAAAATGAAGAGAAATTTAGTGAATTTTTATTACAAAAATTCTGTGAGTGATTTATTGTCTGATTTTCGACAGAATCAATCTGTAGTCAAGGACAGAATCAATCTGTAGTCAAGATATAAGACTACATGCATGCTTATAATATTGCACGTCATGTTTAAATATGATATGGTTAAGCAAACAGAGAAAAGAATAATGAAATGATCGAAAATGTTGTCTTTTGTCCTCTAATCAACTTAACCCTTTATTTTAGGTTCCGAAGGTAGAAATTAGGCTTTTACTGACAACAATCGTAGCAAGCCCAGTTAAACCATTCAAGATCAAAAGCTCCAGTAATCAATTACTACCTTAAAAGCCCGATATATCACTGATATAATTATATTTGCAATATATCATAAATCCCTCTGAACTGGTATTAATATAACCCACCTGATGCAAGTAATGTTCTAGATTCTTCTTGGCTAACCGCTTAACAATGAAATTTCTACAGGTTTCGGAAATACCTGATGCATTTCTTGCCCCCTTATGTGCATTCATAGGTTGTTCAAGCAATCAGATATGTGTCTAATGCAGTCCCTTAAGAAAATTGAAATTGCCTTACCAACGGTTAACATTCGTAAGGACAGGCACCATAAACAGAACAAATGACAAAACTCTGGATGTACTGAGAAAAGCAGAGTTCAGCGGAGATCATGTGAAGATGCATGACCACATTCCTGTGCACGTTTTTTTCTCATTAATGTGATCCTTCGAAACCGAAGCACTTGATCTCCGATTGCAGTTTGGAACTGTTTATAATCACAGGATCAGAAACCAAAAAAGGAGTAAGTTTTACTTAATAAAAGAAATAGGATTTAATGCGCATTTATTCGGAATGAGTTTCATGACGATCCTCCGAATATAAACAAAAGATAATGAAGAATGGAAAATGATTTATGAAATCAGGTACCCTCATGGCTTGAAGAGTACCTCCGCTACCGGTAAATGAAACTCACGTAATATCCCAGGAACAGTAACAGCTAGGAAATAAAAATCATTAGATCACCATGTGTGACTGTCTGATGAAACGTACAGTATGTGTGATTGTCATGACAAGGGTTCATTGTTAGATTTAGTTTAAAGTTGCGTTTTGAAGAATTCCGTGACAAAGATTTCGTAAAGAGGTAGTACTCACAAGACAGGCAACATACTTTTAAACAAGATGCTTATTTTTGTTTTCTGTAAAAGAAAACTATTTGTCTGTCCGTCCGCACTTTTTCTGTACGCCCTCAGAGCTTAAAAACTACTGAGACCAGGGGGCTGCTAACTGGTATGCTAATTATCCACCCTCGAATCATCAAACATACCAAATATCAACCCTCTAGACTCAGTATTTTTATTTTATTTAAGGTTAAAGTAAGCTATGATCGTTCGTCTGGCACCGCTATAGGTACCAACAACACATGCCACCACCGGGCAGTGGCTGAAAGTTTCATGGGCCCCTGCTGAGAGTTTCATGGGCCGTGACTGAGAGTTCCATACAGCATTACACGCTGTACAGAAAACTTGATTGCGCCGAAGAAACTTCGGCGCATTTTTTACCTTTTTTTTTAGAATACAAATAAGCATCAACGAGTAAAGGCTTCTTGCTATCTAAGGAAGAGTTCTTTGGCAAAAAGCAAAAAAGCAGATCCTGAAGAAGGGCCTGGGGTACTCCACACGGTTTATGTAAGTCTACAAAAACCGTGTGTAGATAAATTCATGTCCTTACATTGTGGCAGTGAAACCCAAAGAGCAATACCTGTAGATCGCCAGAGGGCCTCGTTGCGGTACTAAAAGGATGACGGATAGTGTTGCGAATAATGTGAATGAAACCAAGACGCGCCATCAATAAAAAATGATAACAAAATGGAAAGATGCAATGAAAGAGATGCCAAGATGAAAGAAAATTTCGCTTAGTTGCAATTCTCAAAAGGAATGGACACAAGGAGGCAGAAGCCGAAAGTAAACGAAAAACGGATGATCCCGCCCACAATAGCTGACTCTTCATTCACCGAGGTCAGTTTGCCCACATCGCAAGAACTTTTCCAGTTGCTTAAAAAGCAGGAATTCCTTCAGAAGCCCCTAAATGGAAGGCTCGTAGGAGAGTACATACTATGTATATATTCCTGTCAAATTCAAGGTCTGTACTAGTAACTTGGAACAATCAAAACAAATGACTGCCGAGGAAGAAGAATAATAAGACGTATAGTATTTTGCACGGAACCATATCGAGTGAAGCATTAACGACCTATTCAACACAACTCAAGAGCTCCCTTACAGAAAATGTACAGGACAATACTTCATTTTATCTCTTACTAAAATAGCCTATGTCTTATCAGTCAATAAAAGAAAGTGCAAATAAATTTCCGCCATCAGAAAGTGGTAAAAACGAATACCGGCGCAACGAATAGTCTAATAAATCATATCGGGAGAGAAATCTCGCTTTGAAAGAGTGGAGGATTACGTAATGCCATTTGTGCCTTCAGTTGCTGAGAACTCTGGGATTTATTCAACGGATTTCTCATTTGCAGGATTATGCGGATGGATTACAAGTCGATGTGTTGTTGGTCCTTCACTCCAGCAATGCTGCTCAGCGGAAAGATAAAGAAACCAATGACTGCCAGAGCTGGAGATGAAAGATAACATCGCATTCGTTTTACCCATCGTCCTCCATTACCTGTCCCCCTCTATCACCCTTCCCTCTGTCAGCGTCCTTGTCAACCTCCCCTTCCCTCCCCTTCCCTTACCCTCCCACAGGGGCCTTTCCCTGCCCTGGAAACGCGTGCGACTTTTGGCTAACGAAGGACTTCGTTTGAAACGACCAATGTGCTCGACTTCATAAGACTGTTTCAGCAGTTGAGAATAGGATAGAAGAGGAGAGAGATAAAACTGTTAAGAAAACGCAGAGAAAAGATAAAGTCAATCAGCACTCCAGGCGACGTAAACATGGGAAGAGAGAGAGAGAGAGAGAGAGAGAGAGAGAGAGAGAGAGAGAGAGAGAGAAGAAAAAGAGCAGAAAGAAGAAACAGTGAAAATTAAGAAAAAGATGAGAATAAGAAAATAAGAAGTGGGACAAAGAAGAGAGAGAGAGAGAGAGAGAGAGAGAGAGAGAGGTAGAGAGAGAAAAAAACGATAGACAGACAGACAGACAGATAGACTGACGAAGACAAAAGCAAAGAGAATAGAGGTGAGAAAGAATAACAGAAAATAGAAAAAGACACAAGATAATGAAGAAGAAGAAGGAGACATACAGGCTGATAGACAGTAGATGAAAGTCAGAAAGATATAGAGAGACAGTCAGACAGACAGAGACAGTTCCTTTTCCATCCCTTATACATTTCTCCCCTTGATACCGTTTAAATATTTTTCCCATTATATTCATTTGCTCCTAAAATTCTTTCGAGGGCTTCGTAAATTTATAATCACCTCTGCTTAATGTAAGTGTCCATGAGTTACCCCTATACCGGGTACAAATGATTCGCTATTGTTATGCGAGGGAGTTGGCTTATCAAGTAAATTATAATTCTTGGCCATCGTCATCTATATTCAAGGCTGACCCCATAAGAGAAGTGTCTTTCCCCAAAATAGTTGATGGACGTTGATCGCAAGCTCCCATTTGTCACAAATTAGTGAAGAAATGTTCGAGTCCATCTACATTTAGTTTGTGTACAGCACAAGAACTGGGCATTTTGTAAACATGTGCAGATAAGGATATATACCGATAACAATCAAACTGAATACTCGGCAAAAAAGCAAGCTAAAAAATAGGTAATGGCAACAGGGAGGGGCTTTGCTCTGAACAACAGTGACTGGTAAATCAGGGCGTGGGACTCCATGACGTCATGCTTCGACCAAAGGAGTAGAAGACACGATTTGAATAGCTCGTGGATTGACCTGTTATGCTCTGGACCTTAAAGAGAATGAGAGAAGAAAAGCTTAAAGAAGGTAAAGCCAGTTACGCAATCAACCAGCAACTGCAGCATCCCAGGGGATGCGCAGGGATCTGACGAACCGCCGCCACAGACTTCCGCCCTCAACATTTCCCCAGGCACCGCAGGCACCTAGCCACTAAGTTAAGTATACCTTAGTTTAACCAGACCACTGAGCTGATTAACAGCTCTCCTAGGGCTGACCCGAAGGACTAGACTTATTTTGCGTGGCCAATAACCAATTGGTTACCTAGCAACGGGACCTACAGCTTATTATGGAATCCGAACCACATTATACCGAGAAATGAATTTCTATCACCAGAAATAAATTCCTCTAATTCTTCATTGGCCGGCCGGAGACTCGAACTCGGGCCTAGCAGAGCGCTTAGCCGAGAACTCTACCGACTCATCCAACGAGGAACTAATTAGACAAAGATGTAAAGGAGAGAGAATAAAAAGGAAAAAGGAAGAGAGAAGAAAAAGAGAGGAAGAAGGCAAAGAAGAAAACCGAGAGGAAAAAGTAGAGCGTTGTAGAAAGAGGAAATAGAAAGAAAACTAGAGAAGACAGAATCTATGAATATTTCGTAAATGGCTTCACTCCAGCTTGTTGAGGATTACCCCATCGAAGTTCTCCCGTTTTGAATGTTCTTCATTGGAGGGGAGGGTAGAGCTCTCGGCTAGCACGCTGCTGGCCCAGCGTTCGACTCTCCGACCGGCCAATGAAGAATTAGAGGAATTTATTTCTGGTGATAGAAATTCATTTCTCGTCATAATGTGGTTCGGATTCCACAATAAGCTGTAGGTCCCGTTGCTAGGTAACCATTCGGTTCTTACCCACGTAAAATAAATCTAATCCTTCGGGCCAGCCCTAGCAGAGCTGTTAATCAGCTCAGTGGTCTGGTTAAACTAAGATATAATTACTTGACGGAGCAAAGAAAAATCATTTCTAGTGTTCATGTCTCGTCTTCTTTCTCCACCTTGACACAACCAACAGCAGTCGCCCAACAGCTGGGTGCCATAGTCACTGCTTAGGTCGACAGAGGTATAATGGATTTGGGGATCGTCCCCAAACGTCCGGTTCAAGAACTGAACACGGGTCATCCTGTTGAGAGTCGGATGGGCTACCACCATGCTACAGGGCCAAAGGTATGAGTGCGTGTGTATGTGTATGCGTGTGCGTGCGTGTGTGTTTGTGAGAGAGAGAGAGAGAGCAAAATGAGTGGAGTAAAACGAGACAAAGTGATGAGTGAGAAACAGCGTAGATAAAATAGAAGAGCACAGAGAGAGAGAGAGAGAGAGAGAGAGAGAGAGAGAGAGAGATGGATCTTTATGATAAAAGAGAAGAGAGAGCGAAATACAGGGTAATCAACAGAGAACAGACAAAGCCAATCATTCAGTCAACCAACAACCGCAGCACCCCAGGAGACGCAAGGGCTCTGACGAACCATCGCCACAGACGTCCGCCCGGATCATTCCCCAGGCACGGCAGGCACCAATTCACTGAATGATTAAGAGGACAAACACGGTAGAGGAAGAGGAAAATAAAAATAAGAAGAAAAATGGGAGAGGGAAAAAAAGAGAGTGCAGGGTAATGTAGAGCAAGAAAAGAGCAAGAAAATCTAGATTATATATTTATCACACATTACCACAGGTGAAAAATAAGAGACGTGGTGTAGGTCCTGACCGGTTTCGACTTGGAAATAAAGTCGAAACCGGTCAGGACCTACACCCCGCCTCTTATTTTTCACCTGTGGTAATGTGTGATAAATGAATCACGTACAAGTGATTATAATTATATATATTGAAAGAGAGAGAGAGAGAGAGAGACCTTACCTTACCTTACAGACCTTACAATTCGTTCAGGTTGCCCCAGGTCCCTCAGTGTGAGGCGCCTTTGATGTCTACCAGAGAGTTGCTAACGCATCTTCCGGTATATTTTGCATCTTCCAGTCTTGGATGGTCTGGGATGCATCTTAGATATTTGTCGAGCTTATTCTTAAACACATCTAAGCTCACTCCTGTTATGTTCCTCAGATGAGCTGGTAGCGCATTGAATAGACGCTGCATTATCGATGCTGGTGCGTGGTGGATTAATGTCCTGTGTGCTTTCCTTAATTTTCCTGGTATAGTTTTTGGCACTATTAATCTACCTCTGCTTGCTCTTTTTGATAATTTTAGATCCATGATATTTTCGGTAATTCCTTCTATCTGTTTCCATGCTTGATGTAGCGTTCTCTTCTCCTTTCAAGACTATATAAATTTAAGAATTGTAGTCTTTCCCAGTAGTCAAGGTCCTTAACTTCTTCTATTCTAGCTGTAAATGACCTTTGTACACTCTCTATTTGGGAGGAGGGGAGGGAGAATAAAAAAAGAGAGACAATTAAAAATAGGAAAAAGAAGGAATGAGAGAGAGAGAGAGAGAGAGAGAGAGAGAGAGAGAGAGAGAGAGAGAGGGCTATATGCATAGGTGCAAAAGCAAAAAGAAGACAAACTCAGTCATGCACTCTCCCAGCGGCAGCCGCAACAGCAACAGCAACAGCAACAGCATCACCCAAGGGACGCAGAGACTGGACGAATCGCCGTCGCCACGAGCCCCGTCCGCGCGCTTTCCCCGGCGTGGTTACAGGCATCAGTTGACTGAACGCTTGAGGAGAAAAAGAAAAGAAATAGAGCGAGAAAGTAGGGAAAGAAGAAGAAACAGGAAACAGAGAAGAATGGAAAGCAAACAAGAAGAATAAGAAGATAAACAGAGAAAGGAGGGGAGAAAAAGAAGAGAAATATGATGGAAAACAGAAAAGAGTGGAGAGAGAGAAGAAAGAACAAGAGTTTGAAACGAAAAGGGCGGAAAAGAGAGACAAAAAGAAGAGAAAAGAAAAGGCTTCCTTTGAACACTTAAGTACTACCTATATCAGCATTCGTTCCAGGTGTGGTTTTCAAGAGATCAACATGCAATTGTTATGTCTTTCCACATATATGGCCTCAGAAACTATTATCACAGGCCATTTTTTTATTTGCTTAATTTAGCAACAATTCCTCAAACACTTCAATTGTCTGAGGTCTTTGTTTTGAAAAACATTTCATTTCATTCCCTGAGGAATGTCAGTTCTTGTGATGAACTGTATACATTGCAGATTTTATATACCTATATCTTCCTGTAAAGCAATAAAAACTGTTGACCACATAGCTACAATGGTGAGGATGGATCTGTTACATCTCTAATTAATGTATCTGAATTCGACAGGTATATGCATGTGACCTCGTTTTGATACTCTTGGTGGATGCAGGCTCTAATCTTGCTACGGGCATCAGAGATACTTCATAATTCTTGCATTTGGATCTACGGCTTTGTACTGACAAGTACATCTAAAAAGTGTGAATTATTGGAGAAGTTAAGCGGGTATTATGGTTATTACAACTGGATACGTATCCAGCAAAAAGTGACCAGTAGATTATATATATATATATATATATAAATATATATATATATATATATATATATATATATATATATATATATATATATATATATATATATATATATATATATATATATATACACACACACACACACATATATATATATATATATATATATATATATATATATATATATATATATACAGTATATATATAAATTATATGTGTGTATGTGTGTTTAGTTGAGAAACATATTTTACAGATAGTTTCATTGGTTTTTTTTATGATATTGGTCTTTATTTCAGTAGCATACTCCTTGTTTCACTGTTTTGCTACTCCACTTGTGGTCCCCCTCAGAATCCAGCAAACTATGTCCATGAATATCAAATAGAAATCAATAATAAAAATTCTTAAAAACATGAAATAAACAAGAAGAATCAATTTTAACAGGGATACTACCTAGCTTTAGCTCCCTAACTTCACCTAGCCTAGGGGCCAGGCCCAAACTTGACCGAGGGGCCCTGAACCCACTCGTCCTAACCTGACCCTAGAGCAACAAAAACTGTACAGATGCATCCTAGTTACTTTCTTTCATAAATTTTTGAGTACCACGCCTCTGATGATTTGTGATGGTTGTGGACTAAATCTCCACTTCCTGATCCCACCCCTTGACGAGGTGGGGGGCTTAGGGATCCACTGCAGTGAGTGTGTGCTCTTTTACGCCTACTCTCTCTCCTGTGGATTCAACCAAACACTGGAATCTGTAGCTCTTTTATTCCTCCTTCTATAAATTTTCCCCTTCCCTTCTTCCTCTTTCGTTGACGACATCTGCGTGGTATTGAATGACGGAAATCACTGTTCTTGTTGTAACTTTGAAGGAGGGTGGAGCTGGACGGCATGTCGCTCCACACGTAGAACTAGAGTACCTGACGTGGTAGAGCGAGGGAAAATTTTTGTGCTAAACCTTACCCTCAGTGGTAGGTCCGATCTCGACGGACTGGCGACCCCTAAGGCACTGAGGGTAAGGTATAATGAATGAAAACAAATAAATATAGCTTTTTTTTTTACGTTGAAAAGGCATACGATTCTACGTGGAGGTATGCGATATTAAAAACGTTATATAGAAATAGCATCTGTTGACATTTACCAAAGTTTATCCAAAACTTTCTGACAGATCGCACTTTTCAGGTGAGAACTGATGATGTTTTTGTCAAGAACATTTCCACTTGAAGATGGTGTTCCACAAGGAAGCGTCCCTTGCGTCACACTGTTTACTTTATCAATAAATGTCTGACACACGGTCACCTAATGAATAATCCACATAACCCTACTCCTGATGCTCAGAATGTAAAGTAATGATAACAATTAAAACATTTATTGTGTAAATGTCCAAAGTATACTCAGCGGCGAATATCAAATTTTGGAAATAAATCGATCAGTGAACTCTTTTTAGAAACTCCAACATTTGAAATTAATCCAGTTATAAAGTCTTTGAAAAACTGCAGTTTATTTACAAAATATAAATAAAAAGAAATCCTTCGGTCGAGCCCTGTGAGAGCTGATTTAAATTATTTTAATAATAATAATCAGCAAATCTCCAAACTTCTCGCTATATCAACCCACTATGCATTCACCTCAGACATTCTTGTTCTAATTGTACCTTGTATTCTGAAATCCATTTGCTCAATAACCTTTCCTTTTTCATTTGCTTCCTTTTAAATTGACCGATTATATTCCCTTAACCACTCCACGCTGGCCATGACGAAGAGGTTAATTACGACCAAATCCCACCCATAACCCTGGCGTCTGAGCTACTGTTATTCACTTCCTTGGAGATTTTCTTAATTCTGCCGTTATTGGGTGACTTTTTCCTGTCAGCCTTGCTTTGCTGGAAGGGTTAAGTTTTTGCTTACGTTCTACTCTCGATTTTGTTACCTACCCCTCTTTTTCTCTCTCACTTTCATCTTGACTACCTTGTACATCCTCCCATGCACCTGGACATGATTTCGTATGTCTTGCAAATTCGTTTGAGTTAATTAACTGGTTTTCAGAATCTCAGTAGACTGATGAATTTTAGGACGAGGAATATCCAAAGCATATTTTCAACTCTATTTTAACGTTTCGGTACATACTCGTATTTCAGTTGGAAAGAGAAACTATTGAGTGGTCCGTGTTCGTTGATTGTTTACAAATTTACGTGTTCAAGTGCAGTTTGGAATATATAGGTTCTAGTTTAAAGAATCTTTTGTTTCGAATCGACCAACACAGAGCTGTCAGTTCACAAAAAGTCGTATCATTGGTAAGACCTCTATAGTCAGCAATAAGAGACCACTGTCAAAATTTATGTAATGAAACTATAACCAGAGAGAATTTTAAAATATTGACAAAGTCCAGGAATGAACAAGAACTCAGGATTTTAGAACCTATATAAATTAGATTACATATGTCAACTTTAAACCTTGATGGCAGTTCATTTCCTTTGTGCATAATGTAAATATGTTTTATATCATCATGTCCTAGCCTTTTAAAGGTTTAAATTTTAGCTTTTTTCCTCTTAATTTTAGACTTTCATTGTATTTTGCAATTTTAATATTGTATATACTTTTACCATATCCATGTCTTTCACTCGTTTCAGCTGATTTAATTTTAAATGGTACCAGGTTAGTACCGAAACGTTAAAATAAAGAGTTGAAAATATACTTTGGATATTCCTCACCTAAAATTCATCAGTCCACAACTGATTTTCACTGCGACTCTCCTATCTTCCTTCCAACACTCACCATTCTTCTTCCCCTTCCTACCTTTCTATGCACACAAATACTCCCTGCTGACCATCAGGCCTGGTTCTCAAATTATGCATTTTCTTCATACACTGCTTCCACCTCTGTCTTTAACCCTGGCCCATTTTTCATCCATTTTCTCCTTACATACTTGTTTCACTTCCATCTCTTAAAACTCATTTTTCTTAATTACATTTACAGTCACTTTTTTGCCTCTTCCTCTCCATCTTGAACTTTTGTATATTTTAACGTTTGCTTCCAACATCACATCCATCAACTTGTTCTTTTGTCTACTCTGAACTAAGACAGAACCAAGCATTCTTTTCCATGCTATTTTTTCCGTCTCAAGATATACTTCTGAATATCTCTCTTTTTCATGCTATTTTCTCCTTCTCAAATATATTTCTGAATATCTTTCTTTTCTGTGCTATTTTGTCCTTCTCAAGATATACTTCTGAACATCTTCTCCAGAAAACATGCATTTCTAACAAACATGTCATTTTCCAAACACATTCTCACAAAAATCCTGCCATTTCTATTAACTTCAGGGATGTCACACATACCAAAAGGACCATTTATTACTCTGTCACCTACCTATGCATTCAATCACCGAACTTCAAGAGAAGAAAGAGAAGAAGAAAAAGCAGCAGAAGAAGAAAGAGAAAGAGCAAGAGAGGAAAGAGAAAGAGCAAGAGAAGAGAAAGAGAAAAAGAGGAAAGAGAAAGAGCAAGGAAGCACAAAGATTATGAAAGAGAGATGAAATTAATAGCAGCTCGCTCCAAGTTACCTGTAACACAGTCTAACCATACCCAAGGTAATTCAGACCCTATATTTGATGTAGTAAGAGTGCAGAAGTTAATTCCAAAGTTTACAGAAGGAGCTCCAGATGAGTTTTTTGATGACTTTGAAAAAGTGGCTGTAGGTATGACCAGAAGATAAATGGTCTGTCTTGTTACAGAGTGTTCTCATTGGTAAAGGAAGAAGTGCCTATTTAGCCTTATCAGCTGATCAGTGTAAAGAGTACGAGGTACTCAAATACAATGTGCTATAAGTTTACCATATGACCCCTGAATATTACAATGAAAGATTCAGATCTTTGAGAAAGGATGATAAGATGACTTTCCTAGGGTTATGCCTACAAAGCAAGATGTTTCAAACGATAGTTGGAGGCTGCTAAAGTTAAATCTAAGGATGAACTTGAGGAGTTAGTAGTCATAGAGCAATATATTAGAGGAATTCCTGAACACATAAGAGCCGATTTAAGAGAGAGAGAGAGAGAGATTAAGAAACTTGACAAAGCTGCTACCTTGAATGAAGACTGCAATATCATTTGTAGCAAAAGGAGTTATAATGTCAAGTACCAGAACCAACAATACACAGGTTTTAGGTCTCATCCAGTTCTTCGCTGGGTGAGCGGGTTCCGTTCTCAGCTACCACTCTGTTGGTCGCGAGTTCGAATCTCCGACCGGCCAGTGAAGAACAAGAGGAGTTTGTTTCTGGTGATTGAAATTAATTTCTCGCTATAATGTTGTTCGGATTCCACAATAAGCTGTAGGTCCTGTTGCTAGGTAACCAATTGGTTCTTAGCCACGTAAAAATAAAAAATCTAATCCTTCGGGCCAGCCCTAGGAGAGCTGTTAATCAGCTCAGTGGTCTGGTTAAACTAAGATATACTTAACTTTAGGTCTCATCCAAATTTCAGGAACATTACAACTGGGAATCCCTCTAGTGGCCATGCCAGCACAAAGTCAGGTAATAACCTTCAGCAATCGAATGCTAAATCACACCACTAGACACATTACCTCCACATGCCACTACTAAAGCAGTCCACTGTGCCTTAGTCAGGTTGGATTCAGATAACTCTTGGATGGAAGGAACTGCTAAAAATTTCTGAACATTGAACAGAGCCATTTTCTCTAAGTTACACAACTAAATAATTTACAATACAATGTTAAAATAATTATGAGGTCACTCTCCTATCAAAATATATCCCTAACACCACCAATATAAATCATAAACCAGAGTGATATTTTGTTTTGTTCCTGGGTCTGGGTACCAAATTTCTATTTCATGATGCGTTCCAAGTACCTGGTTACTACATGACTAATCACAGATTTCAAAAATGCTGTCTGCTTCAAGTGTGGAAGAGTAGACACTACAGTCGAGATTGTTATCAGACACAACAGCAGACCAAGCCAGTAGGTCAAGTGGTTAAAGGTAACCAGGTGAGGCAAACTACGAAGAGCAGTATGGGGAAGACTGAGATAGTTGGGAAAACTGAGACTAAACAAGCAGTGTTCAGCAACCAGTAGAGATGTAACCCCAAGCAGTGAGTGGCTGAGCAGCTTGGAGGCTTATAAGCCATATATCTATTAAGGTACACTGACAACTCAAGGAGGGAGTGTGCAGGTACCAGTCAAGGTATTACATGATACAGGGGGTAGCCATAGAGTGGTAGTTCATGGTGCTCACCCTCAGTTGGAGAAGAATCTCACCAGAGATTCAGTTATTTTGAAGGGTATAGGAGGAGAAGAGGTAACTCCTATATGCTGCTTGCACCTGTCCTGTGAATTGGTGACAGGGAATGTTGATTTTGCTGTGAAGGACTCACTAGCTGTTGAAGGTGTGCATGTTTTACTGGGTAATGAAGTTGGTGGTGTACCATTTGTTCCTTGTCCTAAAGTGAAGGACAAACCGTTGAGGATTAGTCATATGGTAGATTTAGAGAAGAAAAACCTCCACCTGTTTCCAAGTTGTGTAACTACCAGGAGTATGAGGAAAACTACATCTACAAGTGAAGAAACTGAGGATTTACCTGTGCAAGAAGGATCAACTGAAGGATTTTGAGCTTAGAAGAGCTGTTCCAGGAAAGTGAAGTTTCCCCTAGTGTTAGTAATGAAGAGATTACCCAAGAAGATGAAGATCCTGTTGCTATTGAAGAGACTCAGAGTAGTCAAAGTGTTCCTGAAGATAGTAGTGAAACTACAGTAGCAGAGTTAGCAGACATTGGGAGTTCAGCCCTTGAAATTGATCAAGTGAATAGAGAGAAGCTAATGGAACTGCAGAAGAAGGATACAACATTAGTTGATTTGTTCTTCAGAGTTGTTGATCAAAAAGAGATGCAACAAAGTCCTACCTGTTATTATCTAAAGGAAGGATTGCTAATGAGGAAGCATCGACCTGTAGATATACCAGGAAATGCTGAATGGGGTAAATATCATCAAATTTTGATTCCATATCCATTGAGGAAGCAAGTGGTAGCAGTAGCGCACGAGTCTGGACATATGGGAATCAGGAAGGCTGTTGAGAAGATTATGAAGTATTTTTTCTGACCTGGACTTCACAAGGATGTTAGCAGATTTTGCAAAGAATGTCACACATGCTAGATAGCTGGAAAACCGAATTAAACCATTCAGAAAGCACCCCTACAACCGATAGAAGTTAGAGGAGAACCCTTTAGCCAAGTAATTATAGACGCGGTTGGGCCACTTCCAAAAACGAAGAAAGGAAATGAATATCTGTTAACAAGGTATCCTGAGGCGATTCCTGTAAACATGTAGGTGCAAAGGTAATTGCTGAGAAGTTGGTGGAGTTTCTCTCCAAGTTATACCAGAAATTGTGCAAAGTGATAGAGGGATAAACTTTACTTTAAAATTGTTCCAGGATGTGATGAACTTGTTAGGGGTGAAACAACAGTTATCAACTGCTTATCATCCAGAGACTCAAGGAGCCTTGGAAAGGTTCCACCAGACATTGGAAAGTATGTTAACTAAGTATTGTTATGAATCAGGAAGAAAATGGGATGCTGGTTTACCCTTGATGTTATTTGAAGTTAGGAATGCTTATCAAGAAAGTATGGGATGTTCACCAAATGAAATGATTTTTGGTCAAGACATGAGGGGTCCATTGAAGATTCTTGCAGAGAATTGGGAAGAAAATCAAGAGGAAATCCAAGGAGAATATGTGAAGAATTTGAGGAAAAGGTTAGTAGAAACTAGAAAATTCTCTTTAAAAAATCTGAAAATAAGTCAAGAGAAAATGAAAAAAAAATATGATACGAAGACTAAGCTAAGAAGTTTTGGTGTGGGACAGCAAGTTCTAGTGTTCTTACCAGTGAAAAGATTTCCCCTTACCAATAAGTTTCAAGGTCATTGTTGGATAATAGAGAAGTTAAGTTATTGAACTTATGTGATTGAAACACCAGGAAGAAGGAAACGACAGAGGAAGATACATGTGAATCTTTTGAAACCTTACTTCTCAGAGACTAAAACTGAAACAGTGTTAATAACACAGACAACTTCATCTACAGAGGACGATGATGGTTATGAATTGGGAGTTGAAAGCAAGATGAACAATTCTTCAATATTGGAAAATTTGGAGGATAAATTAAAACAAATGAGTGTTGAGCAAAGTAGTGAATTAAGTGAGGTGATTCAAAGTTTCCCCGAAATTTTTGCAGATGTACCTAGGCGTACCGATCTGACAAAGCATGAGAAAAAGATCAGAGAAGATGGAAAACCTTTTAAACAGAGAGCTTATCGCTTATCACCTTTTCATCGAGATGTTTTGAAGAAAGAAGTTGAATATTTGCTGCAGCATGGATTAGCAGAACCCAGTTCAAGTCATTATAGTTCTCCTTGTGTGATAGTAAAGAAACCAGATGGCTCATTTAGGATGTGTACTGATTATAGGAAACTGAATTCTATAAGTGTGGCTGACAATTATCCCTTGCCTCTTATTGATCAATTACTTGATAATATTGGGCAAGCCAAGTTTGTTTCCAGGACAGATTTGTTGAAACGATATTATCAAATTCCCTTAGATGGGGATGCTTAGTTGCTGTCAGCTTTCATTACTCCTTTTGGACTGTATCAATACACTGTTTTGCCATTTGGTCTGATGAGTGCACCTGCAACATTCCAACGAGTGATGGATCAACTGCTAGGATCCATAGAAGGAGTTGGTGTATACCTTGATGACACTGGGATTTATTATAATACATGGGAAGAACGTTGGAAAGTTTTCAAGAAACTACTGGAAGCAGGACTAACAATCAACTTACAAAAAAGTGAGCTTGGAAAGGCAACTGTTCAGTATCTGGGATTTGAAGTTGCAAAAGGCCTTCTTGCTAGTGCAGAAGGTATCTGCAGGGCTAACCCCCTACTATGAAGAAACAGCTACAAAGATTTTTGGACATGGCTGAACTTTATCACCAATTCTGTCCAAATTTCTCAGCCATAGTACCTCCCCTGACTGATTTTTTAACCATACTGTGTAGAGATAGAGAACGTTTTTGGAAAGAACAATGTAATTGCCGATTATTTATCCCCTTCTGAATCGTTCGCTTCAAACCCAGGATAACTAATCTTCTGGGGGGAGGAATTTCATGATGTTGCCTGGTAATATGTATATCATCCTATAGCTTTGATATATTTACTCTTTATTTATCATGTGTTGTGTGTAATAATAATAATTGTTAAAATATCATATGTAGTGTACTGTCAGATCTCAAAAGGGTTAGTGATTTAGATAACTTAACGGCATAATTAAGAATTAATAATGTGTTTTAATAGTAGTTAAGATAAGAGAGAGCTTTGTTTTGTTTCATGTGTTGACAGGTCGGGAATAACAATTGCTGATCCATTCTGGAAACCAACTCAGGTTTTTCGTTTTGTTTTTAAAACATGCCAGTCATAATTAGCCAGCTGCAGTCTGTTTGATTGTGTTAAGATTTCTGTAAAAGTTTTGTCTCATACGAGAAGAAGACGAATGATTTCACAATGTTACATGCATTGCTCTGATCACATATTGTTCTGATTGCATTCTATGTGATTTTTTTTTTTTTGCTCGAATCACGTATGCCCTTTTGAGAGTAAGAGTACATCTCAATCGATTACATCATGTTTTGTAATACTGCAGATCAAAACATTTTGTTTCCTTCTTCTTGAATTTTCTCTTGAATCTCGCTCCCAAAATGCCTTGATGACATCATATGATTATTTCATTTACTACTAGAATCCTCAGATCTATTCATTCTGATTTCAGAGACCGATCAGTTTGGTTCTCTCTCTCTCTCTCTCTCTCTCTCTCTCTCTCTCTCTCTCTCTCTCTCTCTCTCTCTCCAAAAGAGAGAAATTTTAACATAAAATATTTGTGGTCACTGGTGTTAATCTTAACTTTTGAGATCTGAAATTTTAGGAAAACCATAACAGCACTTTATAAAAAGTGTGTTTTGTGAATTTAAAGCAGCTGTGTGATTTTACAAAGATTTTCACAAGCTTGTATGAGGTAAAGTGAATTTACTTATTATTATTATGGTATAATAAGGTATATTGAGAGAATTTCTGCCTAAAAGAAATTATTATTGATAAATCTTTTGTGTATTTTCTTGTGTTCTTGTGTTGCAATCTCATGATTTTTCACATTTTATATATTGGTGATTTAACATTTATTTACTTATCATTTTAAATATTTCTTGATTATTTAACATTGCATACTTGATTTAATTTTCATTTAATTAAGATTTTCTTTTCAAATCTTGAGTAATTCTTGATAGTTTAAATTTTGCTTGATTAATTTAATTTCTTGATAAATTAAAGTTTTTGTGATTTAGTTTTGTTTAATAATTCAATTCAAGAATTAATTAAATTTTGTGTTGTTTTCAAGTAATAGTAAATTTCTTCAGATTGTGAATTCTAATTATAAATTTTGAATTTAATAATAAATTTTTGTATTTAAATTTTTTTAAAACAGTTTTTCATTTATTGACCACCAGTGAACAGGACTAATTTTGTTCCTTTAGTTTTGCAGAAGTGAATTAAGACCAAGAAAACAGTTAAAGTTGTTTGATGGAGTGATGCCCTTTTACTCTAGTATATTTCTTGTTTAATTGTTGATACCTCACACTAGTCTTGGTAAACTTAGTTTGATTTTTCATGTGATTAATGAGCTTTTTTAAGGGATCACTGTTACCTTTAGAGTGCTCAGTCATAATTCTTATTGCTATCAGAGTTCAGGTATCTGGCTGAAGTGAGGTAAATTTTTGAAATCTGTGATTAGTAGTGTAATAACCAGGTACTTGGAATGCATTGTGATATATATATATATATATATATATATATATATATATATATATATATATATATATATATATATATATATATATATATATGTATATATATATATATATACATATATATATATATATATATATATATATATATATATATATATGTATATATATGCATATATATATGTATACATATGCATATATATATATATATATATATATAAGGCTAAAGAAATATATATATAAATATATATATATATATATTAATCAACATATATATATACATATATATGCATATATATATGTATACATATGCGAAGAAATATATATATATATATATATATATATATATATATATATGTAATGACTCTAAGATGCGTGTGTAAACGGCTTGTTTGGCCCAAGACAGTGTCAGAATAGTTGTGTTTGTAAAAAATCTACCTTTGAATGCTTATCTTAAAGGAATATTCGAACCAGTCTCTTTTTATCATTTATCGCCTCGCTTCTTTTTTCATCTGCCATTTTGTGTCTCCTGGCAAATTTAGCCTATTACTTCCCTAAACTTTTCACCCTTTAGCCTAGCCCCTTTTTAAATTTGTTTTGTTTCAATGAAAGTTTTAATTTATTGAGAACCTTTTGTCAAAGTTATATTGCAGATTTTTTAATTTGTGTTGAAGGCGCCTTTAGCCTTGATGATCCTTTAACTTTCTATGTAAAACAGATTTGATGACCGACCATCCTTGTAAATCAGAGGATGCCACCTGTGAGAACAGTGCTGGGCTCAAGCTGCTGTTAATTCAGTCTTTTATATATTTATATATATGGCATTTCCTTATATATATAAAGGTTTCAGTTAACAAGTAGCTAACGGAAAATATATTTAAGAAGATTTTTCTTTAGATTTTCTTGAAGAACAATGCCATATTAGATTGATTAGGTGATGATTATACTGTCACCACCAGTTCAAACAGATATCCATCCACCATAGAAATTTAAACAGTGTCTTTTATCATTTATCGTTCATCTTTTTCATCTGCCATTTTGTGTCTCCTGGCAAATTTTCTTATTATAAACTTTTCACGCCTCTCCCGGCTGTCCTTGCCATCAATGAACGTTAATTTATTGCTAACCTTTGTCTCTCTTGCAGATTATTTAGTTTTGGTGCAGAAGGCGCCTCCACTTCCTCCTTTAACTTTCTATGTAAAACAGATTTCATTCCGACCCTTAAATCAGAGGCTGACACCTGTGAGAACAGTAGGGCTAATCTGTTAATTCAGTTTATATCTTTGACCTGGGTGGTATTTTGTCACCAAAAGGTATGGTAACAAGTAGCAAACGGAAAAGAATTTAAGAAGATTTTTCATTAGATTTTCTTGAAGAACAATACCATATTAGATTGATTAGGCAGATGATTATACTGTCACCACCAGTTCCAGATATCCATGAACCATAAAATTTATAGAGAGCAACTGGATGAAGTTCATCATTACCGCTGAAAGCAGCCTTCACTTTTTCTTATTATCTTTCTTGATGTCTTGTAAGAGGTGTCTAATTAAATGGTATCTGATTTTATGATTATCTAAATTTCTGAAAATAGATATACTCGTATTATGTAGACCTCCTATTTAAGTCATTAATATGAGGTCGAAGTTTGCCAATCAGAAGTAGTCCTTCATGGACCGTTGTTTTGTCACCACCCAATATGGTCATGAACCATCCAGGTCAAATCACCTTCGGTATATATATGTAAAAAATATATTATTTCCGAGGTAGAGTGAATTGGATATTACACAGGACGTTTGTATATTTATGATTGTATATGAATCACGGTGATGTGATAAATAGTCATATATATATATATATATACGTGTGAGTGTGAGCGTGTATGCATTCGTGTCTATGTTGAAGAATCAGTTTGAAGGCAAAGATGTGAGAATTTTTTGGAGATGCAATGTTTGTCAACGTTTGAAACTCAAGAAATAACCTGCCTGATATAGGCTATCCCTAAACTGTATCCATGGCAAATATTAATCTTTCCATAATGCTTCTGTCTCAAAGGGATTTTCTTTTCATCGTTATCTGAATTCATCGTTATGTTTTACAAATCAATATACTGCAAATCTTTTTTAATGTACTTATGTTTTAGTTCACGTAATTCTGCTTAAGAACCGATTCAGTTACTTAACATCCGAACCACTTTATTATGAATTACTTTTGGGAGTTCTGTTGGGAAATACCATTTGATCGGGGAATCCTGCATAAGGAATGAAACAAAAAGGAGGCATGCCTGAGGTACATGGAAATTGCAAATTTCAGAATATATATATATATATATATATATATATATATATATATATATATATATATATATATATATATATATAATTGTTTATTGAGAAGAAACGCCCATGCGTCGACTCTTCCAAAATGCGTCTTCAAAGTCTATTCTAAAAGAGGCATCTGAATTCAGGAAGTCAGTTTATTCTGCAGTGTTCTCTCGAGGAAACAATCATTTGCCAGATTATTTGTCATTAAAGATGTTCCATAGAATTATTCTTGCTCGACTTTTTTTTTTTTACCCACAGACATCTGCTCGAAGCGGTGCGGAGCGCCATCTAATTATCTCCTGTTGTATCACAAAATACCAAAAGCAATTATGCAAACTTTACTCTTTTTATCGCTTACACATTGGCAATATTTAGAAATAAAATTCTTCTCTTTCTCTCTCTCTTAGCGATGCGGCTGAACAATCTTTCTTGAAAAAAATTAACAAGAATATTCCCTCTCACTAAGTGTTTTACGAAGTGCAGAAAAAGATCTCTCTCTCTCTCTCTCTCTCTCTCTCTCTCTCTCTCTCTCTCTCTCTCTTAGTAGTACGTTGGTAAAACCTAGCCCTAACAAATAAAAATAATCCTGTTTTGATGATTTGTGAATCTCTCTCTCTCTCTCTCTCTCTCTCTCTCTCTCTCTCTCTCTCTCTCTCTCTCTCTCTCTGCATTGGGCAAACAAAATCTTTCGCTGACACTCGCACTACAAACTCTGTGTATATAAATAGATCTTTGAAAAATAAAAAAGCTCAAATAATTAAATATCCTTTGTATAACTATATGTTAGTTATTTTCTTCCACCCTTTATTTCTCACATCTACAGCGACCACGATAGAATAAAGCCGGCTATAACAGCACACACACACACACAGAGAGAGAGAGAGAGAGAGAGAGAGAGAGAGAGAGAGAGAGAGAGAAACATTTGCACTCGTGAAGATTGGCCTAATTCCTCGATTGATCGCCTCTCCCCTCCCCCACCCACCTCCCCTTAACAAGCTCGGTTGCCAACTACAGCAGCCATTCAATAAGGCCGGGTAACGAAGTCAGGCGGTCGTCAAAAGCGTCCGGCTTTTTAAACGCGCCTGATGAACACGACGACGACGACGACGACGACACAGCCAATACCAAACGTGATCACAGATGAAAGAGGAAGACCTTTGATGAGAATGCTAAGTGAAACGGCAGGGGCCAATACGGAACGAGGTAACTAGCTTAGCGACGCTCGCTATTGGATTGTTACGACCTCTAATTGTTATTATTCGATAATTGATCTGGCTCTCGTTGGTTAAAAGTGGATTGGGGAGCACGTTGGGGAGAAACCTCGCGAGAAGGGAAGAGGGAACAGCGCTGGGGAATGGGGAAGGCCGGAGGAAATGGAAGAAGAGATGAGGAATCATTTGCTGAATTTAGCGGTTAAATTACTGAGGGCGTAAAGAAAGGGGCTGGGGGTGAAGGGGGTCAAACAAGAAAAAAAAAAAAGGATAACAACGATTTGATGAGCTAACGGATACGAACGGAGTTTCCATCTCTGAAAAAACATGTAGACACTTCCCTTTTAAATGAATGGGCAAAAGAAATAGGGAAATGGTTCTAGGCCCGAAAAAAGAATCGGTGAAGTAAGATAGTGAGACAAAAATGGCCCTTACTGACTCTCATGCGTATAAATATTGTCAGAGGGTGAAAACTTACAATTGTAGAAATAATTACATACTAATATTTTATATGGGAATGTATTTGATTTTTATATTTGAAAGAAAGTTATTTAAAATGAATGTATCGTACGCAATATATCAGTAATATTATTCTTTGTGCTACTTCAAAATAAAATATGATGCTGTGACCGCTGTTGGATAAACTAAGAAATAAATAATCCCTTATACCTCATTCCAATATGGTGGATTTTTTTTTTTTTTTTTGTGCGCAGAATCTTTTCTCTAGGGGAGTCAAATGAATAACATCTGCGTTACTTCGAAGTTCTTCGGCTACTTCTACTTCTCATATACAGTATTTACTTCAAAATCTATTAGTAGACAAATCACTGAGCTCTATAAACTGAACGCTGTCTAATAATACCATTATTATGATTACAATAATAATGCCTGAAGAAAATGCCGTCAAATATTTTGAAATTATCTAGATAATATGGTTATGTATGTAGAGAAGTTTTGCTAAGCGCGGAAGTTCTTGTAAGACCCAATATATAATAATAATAATAATAAACACTACGACCCATTAGTTTGCGACAATACTGCTACTAAAGAGATATCCACCAATGAACAAAAGTAAACTTTGTGTGAAAGGTGCATATGGATCAGTCATATTTGGTTTCCTAATGACACTTGGTGAGCCAGTTCATTACCGCAGGATAGCAGTTTTGCGTATGGGAGAGTGCACACGCCACAAACGCTCGCATAGCTGTAACAAAGGATGTTAGTCACGTATGTAATCTCTCGTGAGAAAGAAAATTTTCTAACATCTAATTTATTCTTTCTACTTAATGTTACCTTCCCTTTTTACTTTGAAATGTGTTCCTTTTGAAGGAGGAAAAACTCTGGCAACCGAGGTAGTTTTGCTGTAATAATACAGTAGAATATACACTAATTTTTTGGTTAGAAGATGACGGTAATTTTATAAATTAAAATGACACATTTGTTACAGACTAAAAAAGAAAGAAACTTCCAACACGTCGTAAATCAATGATGAAATATTATGGCTGAAGGTCACCTCACTCATAAACTCATAACCTATGTACTCTATATTTAACCAGATTTGTTTATTATTTGTCTGCTCTCTAAAACACAAAACCCACAAAGTTCTAAATTTTCCTTATAATGTAACTACATGATAAAAAAATTAGCATAAACAATCTTTGCACAGAGTATGCTACAATGTAATCCATAATAAAGTGCATCTTCCCATACGTCTTTGAAGGAGTCTAAGAATTATGGTAGAGAAATGGAAATCTCAACCACCGCCGCTGTATTCAGGTGCAAGACACAGGGTAGCGCTCTTGGTCCACTATAATTCTTAGTGTATACAAGATCCCTAAGAAGTGCTCCTCCAGGGAGCACATAAAATTGTTGGCAAAAGTTGGAGGAGCACTTCTTAGATGACTGTCCCTCAGCATGCCGTCCCCTTTTTATGTAAGGTATAATGATGATGCCTTTGCTCTTTTTAGACACATTTATGAACCTGATTCCCTTCTTGAGCTTCTAAACACACAACATCCTAATGTTAAGTTTGCTCTGGAAAAAGAAAATGAGAATCGGCTTTCTTTTTTAGACGTCCTTGTTCTTAGTCAAGATAATATTTTTAACACCAAGATTTTCAGAAAAAGAACTTTTACCGGTTTATGGTCGAATTTATATGGATTTTGTTCTCTTAACTTCAGAATTAATTCAGTTTTTACTCTCCTCCACAGGGCTCTAACGCTAACTTCTAATTGGCTGCTATTCCAAGAGGAGGTCGTCTTCTTGTGCGATTATTTTAAAGATAGCTTCTTTCCTTCTGAACTGGTCCATAAGATACTTTACAAGCTTTTAGGCAAGTGCTTCTCTCTCAAGCCTACAATTTATACAGTTCCTAAATTGGATTTTCATGCTAAATTTTCGTTTTTATTGGATGATACTTTTAGAAAAAACTTTTCTCAACACATGCAAAATAAGTTTGGAACCATTAAGGTCCATCCGTCACCTATTAATCCACTTACTATCGATCCGTTATTTGATGACAAGATCGTCTATGCCCTTATATGTTCTCCAAGTCTCTGTGCACTGGATCCACCAAGAGTTTTCTAAAGGTACGCATAAACTCTCACCAGACAAGCAGTAAAATTTCAGTCCCAGAGTTCTCTAATATTAGGATTAGGAATCACTTGAAAATGTGCAAGACATCTATCGAAAATGATGATTTTTCAGTTTTAGAGCGAGCCTCCAACAGCCATGAACTGGCAATTCTAGAATCAATGATGATTAAACGACTCGTCCCTTGTTAAATAGCCAAACCTCTGCCGACACCCTGTACCTGTCTTGGGCTTTCTTGTTATTCCTGACATCGCCACTGAACAGGTTGGTTCAGCTTTGCTTATCTTTGTGTTTTCAAATTTGTTAAGATGCTTTTTAGGGATTTTGTGATATTTTACTTATTCTAAAGCTGTCCTTTTTAGTTGTTCCTTTTAATGATTTAAATTTGTAATCATGTTGCATTTTTACTTTTAAATTTGTAATTTTGGTGTAATTTATATTGTTTATTTTGTACATCATCGAAAATGTAATAAAGACATTACGAAACGTCGGGAATAAATGGCCGTTTTAAGCAAAAAAGTCTTTGTGTCCTCATTTATATACATACAGTATATACTATTTGACCAACCCGGCACTGCCTGGGAAAACTCTATAGGACTCAAAAAATTTTCCTGCACCTCCTTATGCCAATTGTCCATTTTATCCAGAAATTACTGTACTGACAGTCCCTTTTATCCAGATATTATTGTTCTAACTGTCCCATTTATCCACGCATTACTATGATAACTGTCCTGTTTGTTTAGGAATTACTGTACTAACTGTCCCATTTATCCAGACATTACTATAGTGACTGTCCCATTTATCCATACATTACTGATGTGACTGTCCCTTTTATCCATGTATTACTGTACAGACTGTCCCTTTTATCCAGATATTACTGTATTGACTGTCCTATTTATCCAGGTTTTACTGTACTGACTGTCCCTTTTATCCAGATATAACTGTGCTAATTGTCACTCTTATCCAAATATTACTGTGGTGATTGTCCTTTTATCCAGGCAATACTGTGATGACTGTCCCATTTATCTAGGTATTACTGCACTGTCTGTCCCTTTTATCCAGGAATTACTGTGGTGACTGTCCTTTTATCCAAACATTACATTGCTGACTGTCCCAATTATCCAGATATTACTGTGGTGATTGTCCCATTTCCCCAGTTATTACTGTGGTGACTGTCCTTTTTATCCAGGTATGACTGTACTGACTGTTCCATTTATCCAGGTATTGCTGTCCTGACTGTCCCTTTTACCCAGGTGTTACTAAGTTAAGTATACCTTAGTTTAACCAGACCACTGAGCTGATTAACAGCTCTCCTAGGGCTGGCCCGAAGGATTAGACTTATTTTACGTGGCTAAGAACCAACTGGTTACCTAGCAATGGGACCTACAGCTTATTGTGGAATCTGAACCACATTATACCAAGAAATGAATTTCTGACACCAGAAATAAATTCCTCTAATTCTTCATTGGCCGGTCGGAAACCCGAACGCGGGCCCCGCAGAGTGCTAGCCGAGAACGATACCGACCCGTCCAACGAGGAACTGTCCCAGGTGTTACTGTGTTGACTGTCCCTTTTATCTAGACATTACTGTAGTGACTGTCTCATTTATCCAGTTATTACTATGGTGACTGTCCCTTTTATCCGGGAACTACTCTGCTGACCTTCTCATTTATCCAGGTATTACTGTGGTGCCTGTCCCATTTACCCAGGTATTACTCTGCTGACTGTCACTTTTGTCAGGGTGTTATTGTGGTAACTGTCCCTTTTACCCAGGTATTACTGTACTGCCTGTCACTTTTATCCAGGTATTACTGCTCTGACTGTCCCATTTATCCAGGTATTACTGTGCTGACTTAAACTTTTATCCAGGTATTACTGTTCTGACTGTCCCTCTTATCCAGGTATTACTGTGCTGCCTGTCACTTTCATCCAGGTATTACTGTTCTGACTGTCCCTTTTATCCAGGTATTACTGTTCTGACTGTCCCTTTTATCCAGGTATTACTGTGCTGCCTGTCACTTTCATCCAGGCATTACTGTTCTGACTGTCCCTTTTATCCAGGTATTACTGTTCTGACTGTCCTTTTTTTATCCAGACATTACCATGGTGATTTTCCCCCGGGTATTACTGTGGTGACTGTCCCATTGCTGTTCTGTCTGTCCCTTTAATCCAGGTATTACTGTGCTGACTATCCCTTTTATCCAGGTATTACTGTGGTGACGGTCCCTTTTATCCAAATATTACTGTAGTGACTGTCCCATATATCCAGGTCTTACTGTGGTGGCTGTCCAATTTATCCAGATATTACTGTACTGACTGTCCCTTTTATCCAGGTGGCATTAATGTGGAGACTGTCCCATTTATCAAGATATTATTGTACTGTCTGTCCCTGTTATCCAAGAATTGCTGTGCTGACTGTCCCTTTTATCCAGGTATTACTATGATGACTGTCTATTTTATCCAGACATTACTGTGCTGACTGTCCCTTTTACCCAGGTATTACTGTGGTGAGTGTCCCATTTACTCCCCACTAAACCTAAACACACATCCCCCCCAAACCTAAACATGCTCCCCCAAACCTAAACACAAACCTTGATACAGAATTATTAATAACAGTAAAGAAAAGCATTGTCAATAATATGTTTCTATGGTATCAAATACATGGAATGAGGTATGATAAACCAATAGAGTTTATTTACCACATAAGTTACAAAGGGAATAGGGAAGGGGAAGGGGGTACAGGTTTGGAACCTACCATATTATCTAAGTTGGATCAAATGATCGCCACGTGCGAAATTTTGCCTAGATTGGTCCGGCAGTCAACACATAAGTTACAAAGGGAAGGGGGAAGGGGTACAGGTTTGAAACCTACCATGTTATCTAAGTTTGGTTAAATGATGGCTAGGTGCCAAATTTTGTCTAGATTGGTCAAGTGGTTACCACATAAGTTACAAAGGGAAGAGGGATGGGAGAAGGGAGTACAGGTTTGAAACCTACCCTATTATCTAAGTTGGGTCAAATGATGGCCACATGCCAAATTTTGTCTAGATCAGTCAAATGGTTACCACATATGTTACAAAGCTAAGGGGGATTGGGGAAGGAAGGGAAGAAAGGTTTGATAGCCCTTTGTTGGGAATCACTTGAGTTTCAAACTGTCACCGATGGGCCAGAGTTATCTAAGTTGATGAAGAGTTAGAGGAAATGATAGAAATTCATTTCTCGCCATAAGATTCCCAAAATTTGTAGGTCCCGTTAGATCAGTCAAATGGTTAGCCACGTAAAATAAGTTAAAAAGCTAGGAGAGCTGTTAATCAGCTTGGTCTGGTAAGGGGAAGGTATAAGGGGTACAGGTTTGAAACCTACCCTATTCTCCAAGTTAGGTCAAATGATGACAAGCCAAATTTTGTCTAGATCGGTCACGTGGTTACCACATAATTTACAAAGGGAAAGGGGAAGGAGGTACAGGTTTGAAACCTACCCTACTATCTAAGCTGGGTCAAATGATGGCCACAATCCAAATTTTGTCTAGATCTGTCAAGCGGTTAGCACATAAGTTACAAAGGGAAGGTGGATGGGGGAAGGGGAAGGGGTACGGGTTTGAAACCTACCCTATTATCTAAGTTGGGTCAAATGATGGCCACAAGCCAAATTTTGTCTAGATCAGTCAAACAGTTACCACATAAGTTACAAAAGGAAGGGGGATGTGGGAAGGAGGTACAGGTTTGAAACTTACCCTGTTATCCAAGATGGATCAAGTGATGGCCACAAGCCAAATTTTGTTGATATTGTTTCAAGTGGTTACCACACAATTTACAAAGGGAAGGGGGTATGGGTTGAAACCTACCATATTATGTAAGGTGGGTCAAATAATGGCCACAAGCCAAATTTTGTCTTGATAGGTCAAGCAGTTGCCTTATAAGTTACAAAGGGAAGGGGGAAGGTGAAGGGGAAGAGGGTACAGGTTTGAAACCTACCCTATTACCTAAGTTGGGTCAGATGATGGCCACATGCCAAATTTTGTTTAGATTGTTCAAGCAGTTACCACATAAATTACAAATGGAAGGGGGTATGGTTTTGAAACCTACCCTGTTATCTAAGTTTGGTCAAATGAAGGCCACAAGCTAAATTTTGTCTAGATCGGTCAAACGGTTACCACATAAATTACAAAGGGAAGGTGGATTGGGGAATTGGGTATGGGTTTGAAACATACCCCATTATCTAAGTTGGGTCAAGTGATGGCCACATGCCATATTTTGTCTAGATCAGTCAAACAGTTACTGCATAAGTTACAAAGGGAAGGGGGAATGGGAAGGGGGTATGGGTTTGAAACCTACCTTATTATCTAAGTTGGGTCAAATATTGGCCACAAGCCAAATTTTGTGTAGATCAGTCAAGTGGTTGTACTGGCCACGTGTGGCCTGCCAGCAGACCAACAACCAAGATGAACTTTCTCTTCCCTGAGTCACTTGACGTGAAGAACATGTGGTCAAAGAAACTTCTCCCATATGACTTTTATACATATTTCTCTGTGACCATTATCGTCACATTTCATTTACGATCACCACTGTATGCATTGCTGTGCAAGCTCTCCGATCATGTACTTGTAACATTCAACTGAATCTTCTTTATCAAATTGTATGTATGTTTCTGTCTGTGAAGAAACACAGACGGCCAAATTTAATCCCTGTTTAGACTTATCAGAGATTTTTAACTACACTGTGGCTCACAGCAAACAACAACCTCTGTGTATACTCTGTACATAAATAAGTAATAAACTAGACAACACTGTATGCATTGCTGTGCAAGCTCTCCGATCATTTACTTGTAACATTCAACTGAATCTTCTTTATCAAATTGTATGTATGTTTCTGTCTGTGAAGAAACACAGACGGCCAAATTTAATCCCTGTTTAGACTTATCAGAGATTTTTAACTACACTGTGGCTCACAGCAAACAACAACCTCTGTGTATACTCTGTACATAAATAAGTAATAAACTAGACAACAACCAGTCAGCATGTCAGTCAGTACCTTCCTTACCTTCGCAACCCCAGAGTGACCTGAAGAGGCGGACGAGAGATGTCCGACCCACGGAGATGACCGACCCTGCCAACAAAGCCTTCGCCGCCTCCTCCACACGCATACTGCCGTTCACGCCACAACCCAGAGGCATGGTTCTTCAGGGCAGATATTACCCTCCCAGATGCCATCCTCGAGTTCCTGCCGGACGACGTCTTTGACTGGACTACTGAAGGATCAGCTGACGTTATCATTCAACCTGCCACCTGCCCTGAGAGCCAAGAAATTCCTCAACCATGTGGGGGTGCCTGGAGGAGACGAGCGACCACCACACCTTTATAGGCAGATGTGGCGATTCATCACACTCCCCGCCACGGGTGGCCAACCCGAGTGATCTTTGGACATTTCATTTATGATCACCACTGTATGCAATGCTATGCAAGCTCTCCGATCATGTACTTGTAATGCTCAACTGAATCTCCTGTATCAAATTGTATGTTTGTTTCTGTCTGTGAAGAAACACAGATGGCCAAACTTAATCCCTGTTTCAATTTGTCAGAGATTTGTAACTACACTGCGGCTCACAGCAGCCAATAACCTCTGTGAATATTCTGTACATAAATAAGTAATAAGCTAGACAACAATTAGTCGGCATGTCAGTCAGTCCTTACATAGTTACCACATAAGTTACAAAGGGAAGGGGGTATAGGTTTGAAACCTTCCCTATTATCTAAGTTGGATCAAGCGATGGCCACTTGCCAAATTTTGCCTAGATCGTTCAGGCAGTTACCACATAAGTTACAAAGGAAAGGGGTATTTTTGAAACCTACCCTATTATCTAAGTTGTGTCAAATGATGGCCACAAGCCAAATTTTGTCTAGATCAGTGAAGTGGTTGCCACCTAAGTTACAAAGGGAAGGTTGTGGGGGAAGAGGAAGGGGCTATGGGTTTGAAACCTACCCTATTATCTAAGTTGGGTCAAATGATGGACACATACCACATTTTGTCTAGTTCAGTCAAGTGGTTCAGATTTCTATAGAGCACAAACATATGGACAAACATACAAGCATACAAACATTCACTTTTATATATAAGATATATATATATATATATATATATAAATATATAATATATATGTATATATACACATACATTTGTGTCTGTGGGTGTGTATGTGATAACCTTATATCATACAGGTGTGTTTCCCATTCATAACTTATCACTCTACCAAATGCGTCATCCGCACACTTATAAAATAGCCTAACTAACTGGCGGAGGAAAGTATGAAAAAGTCAGACTTAGAGGACTGCGTAAATTATTAATTTAATCTATTGTTTATATTGTTCTATACTATTTGTTACTACGAGAATCAATAAGTAAAAATTGCGCACTAGTAAACAAAATTATGTCACCTATGAGAAAATAAACAAAAAAAAGTATAACGTTTCTGGCTTGTCTGGCGTTTTGATCGGTTCATGTCGGTACTCGGTTTTTCCTGAATAGCATCTACTAAATTCTGTAATGCTATTCTTTTCCACTTACTATTTTGTAGTTTCTTAGATATTTTCCTACTCCCTCTCAATAAAAAAAATCAGGTATTCATTCGTTTATTAACTTAAATGCCAACGAGTAAACGAGATTAGATTATCAAAACTAGATGGTATTAAATAAATTTAGTACCTAGCTTGTCGGTGGTTATTGGTCTTGGAATACCATACTCAAAGATATCGTGCTTTTTCTCACATTGCCCATTAGTTGTCGATTTATGGCAAAGAATAAATTACTCACGGCTAAAATGATGACTATGGTTTCGAATAATGTTATGACAGAATCAGCTTCAGTACTTCGAAACACTATAGAGGGATGAATAAATTTGTTTTTATTTAGCATTTCCCAACGTTTTGAGAGAGAGAGAGAGAGAGAGAGAGAGAGAGAGAGAGAGAGAGAGAGAGAGTGTGTAATTGTCGTAAGTGAGTGCTTCGGTTGTTGGAAGAGGGATGAGGTCGTTAGTTTGTTTACGGCGCTGTCTGTCTGTGGAATATGTGTGAGGATTTTTCGGTTTTGAAGGCAGTCTTTTTGAGTCTTGAGTCAGAGCTAGTGCTGGTCTGTCGTTTGGTTTTGGACAGTTTTTTTTGTGTGCTGATGCAAAGTTGTTGTTTTCCCTTGTTAGTGTGCTGTTCTTGTTGCTGTATGTTCGTGAGTCGCGTGTTTTTCTGTTTTGGTTTGGTTTGTGTGCTGTGTTGGCGACCGTGGACGCCTTACTCCATCTTCCAGCAACCGAGGACCAGGGTGAGTGTTGTGTACTGTTTTTTTGTGTTTTGAAATTCCGCCACATAATATTTGGCGCCCAACGTGGGGCAGCTGGTATTGCAACTGCAAATGAGATTGGTGGCTGGTAGTGTGACTGAAGAGAAGGATGGAAGAGGAACTGGTAAGGTTGAGAGAGGAGAATACGTGGTTGAGGGGTGAGAATGAGAGATTGAGGAGTCAGTTGGAGGAGGTGGAGGGAATGCTAGGAAGTGCAAAAGAAGAAATGAAAGGGGAGATGAAAGAGTCAGAAGAGAGAATGGAAGAGAGGATGGATAAAAAGTTGGAGGGAATGATGAAAAGTGTGGAAGAAATGATGAAAGGTATGTTCAAGGGTGTTTTTGGAGAAGGGGCTGTTGGAGGCAGGTTCTCTGGAACGTGTGAAGGGGCAAGAGAGAAAGAAAAGGAGGAAGAAGTGAATGGAAGCGTGAGTGATGAAAGTGATATGGGAATAGGAAGTAAGAAACGAGGGAATGAGAGGCAGGGTAAGGAAAAGGGAATGAAAAGCAAGGGAAGGAACAGAGGGAAAGTAAGGATAAGTCAGGGGAAGATAAAGGGAAGAAGGGAAAGGGAAAGGAAACTGGTAAGAAGGGTAAGGAAGTGGGAAAGGCAGGAAAGAAGGGAGAGGGTGAAGGCAGTAGTGATAGTGAGGTGGATGGAGGTGAGTGGATAAAAGTGGATAAAAGAGGGGGAAGAAGAGTGTAATGAGTAAGATGAATGTAAGTGCAGAAGTGGACTCTTTGTATTCGGAAGAGGGTATGAAAGGACAGAGCGAAGGTAGCGAAAGTGAGAGTGAAAGTGAGAAAGAAGTGAGAAAGGCTATGTATGTGAGGGGAGGTACCCTGGTGTGAAAAGTATAATGAGTATGGAAGTAGGGATGTGCATGATTTCTTTAGGGAGTATGAAAGGTTTTGTCAGGATAAGTATGGGGAAAGTAAGAGAGTGTGGGCACGAGAATTAGGAGAGTATTTGACTGGTTTTTACTTGATATGTATAGGGTTATTATGAGTGTGGGGATGTTGAGTATGACAAGGTGAAAGCTAGACTAGTTGAGCAAGGAGGCGTATGGAAAGCGAGTGTTAAGTATAAGAGGAAGAATGAATTTGATGAGGCAAGAATGAAAGCTGGGGAAACCTTGTCACTATATGCTTGTAGGCTGAGACGTTGGCAAGGAAGAAGTTTGGGGATGATGGGATAGATGAATGTAAGGAGTTAGTACGGAAGTTGTTAGGGACAGTGCCAGATGGAGTTAGAGAATTTGTGAACTTGAAGCGGAAGGAGAAGAAAAGATGGACGAATGAAAGGTTGACTTGGGGAGAAATTTTGGAAATTGTAGAAGATTATGAGCTTGACAGGGTTATAAAAGAGAGCAGAAGTGTAAGTGTAAGGGCTGGGGTAGATGAGAGAGTACCAGAGTTCGGAAGCTTTAGGGATGCAGTGTTGAGGGGCCCAATGAGAATGGCTGATAGTGTAATAGATAGGAGTGTAAGAGCAAGTAATGTGGAGGTGCCAGTGAGGATGAATGATGGGTTTGTAAGGGAACAACGGGTTGGACGGGTTAGGGATAGTAGTGTACAAAGGAAGGTCGGTGAGTGGAAGTCGAGCGAAGTGTTTTAGATGTGGAAAGGAAGGACATACAAAGAATGAGTGTAGGTGGGCTTTAGGAGCGTGTTTCGGGTGTGGGCAATCGGGACATCTGGTAAGGGAGTGTACGAAAGATAGGGGTTAAATGCTATAGGTGCGGACAGGTGGGTCATATTGCTAATGGTTGTAGGGGTACTGAGTGAATGTAATATGTGGCAACTGTGGTAAGAATGGGCATTATGCGAGAATGTGTTCAGAACCGAGAGCGAAGTGTGACGAATGTGGAATGGAAGGGCATGTATCAAGTGTATGTAGACGAAAGAGGGTGACTGTGACAGCGAATTCGGGAAACTGAGTGTGAAGGGGGTTCAAATGGTGGATCCTCCAGGATGCAAGCGGTGCGTGTGATGCATGTACGTGAGGGGTTGTTGCATGAGGATCAGCAATTTGTTTTGATAGAGTATGGTAGAAAACGTAAGAAAGGGAAGAACGTAAGTAAACTGAATGGTCGTAAGTTGTGTGATAGGGGTGTGAGTGCCAAAGTGGAAATGAGTGATAAAGCGTGTAATACGGATGAATGTGATGGTATGGATAGAACGTATAGCATATGCGGGTTTGATATAACTGAGTTGACTGAACGTGTAGGGGTTGGTGAGCGGTTGGAGGTGAGCGAAAGTGTAAGAGTAAGAGAGCGTAGCAGTGATAGACGAGTGATTGAAAGCATGAATGAATCGTTGCAAGAATTGGAAAGGTCAATGAGCGAATGGGATGGGTTAGTTGAAGAATTGGGGGAGGTATTTGGGAACGAGTTAGAGGGTATAGATGAGATTGTGGATGAAATTGAGAGTGGTAATAGTGAAGAAGATAGCGTGAATCTGAGAGAGAATGGAGGAGAAGATGTGAGTTTGAATGTTGCTAGAAGAGAGAATGATTCTGAGAGAATGATTGCGTGCCCGCGAACGCGATCTAGAGGACCTGCTAGTGGCATCCGTGGGTGTTGCGTAAGGCGATTTGAAAGAGGTGTGAAAGGTGTTGGTTGGGAAATGCTAAAAGGGGGGAGAAATATAGAGGGATGAATAAATTTGTTTTTATTTAGCATTTCCCAACGTTTTGAGAGAGAGAGAGAGAGAGAGAGTGTGTAATTGTCGTAAGTGAGTGCTTCGGTTGTTGGAAGAGGGATGAGGTCGTTAGTTTGTTTACGGCGCTGTCTGTCTGTGGAATATGTGTGAGGATTTTTCGGTTTTGAAGGCAGTCTTTTTGAGTCTTGAGTCAGAGCTAGTGCTGGTCTGTCGTTTGGTTTTGGACAGTTTTTTTTGTGTGCTGATGCAAAGTTGTTGTTTTCCCTTGTTAGTGTGCTGTTCTTGTTGCTGTATGTTCGTGAGTCGCGTGTTTTTCTGTTTTGGTTTGGTTTTTGTGTGCTGTGTTGGCGACCGTGGACGCCTTACTCCATCTTCCAGCAACCGAGGACCAGGGTGAGTGTTGTGTACTGTTTTTTTGTGTTTTGAAATTCCGCCACAACACATCACTGTCATCCTCTAACAAACAGACAGACAAACATTTCTGACACCCCCCTCGACCCCCTCCACCAACTTTCAAGCATTTGGCTTCGCTACTCTGTTCCAAGAAATTCATCTTGAGTAGCAAATGACAGTGGCAATAAAACGTCAGAAAACAACGCAAATACCCAAGAAATATATAAGATTCAAAAGTGTTGAGGTTCCAAACGAACTCTGCTCCGCTTCTCATTTTTGTCGTGACCACACCGTCCTGGTGCAGCGTTGTAAAAGGTCATAATACGTGTGGCATCCTCACTTAATGTCATTGAAAGCAGCAGTTCTTCAAGGGATATACACTATAATTCCCATTAAATCCACATTCATCTGTTTTGGAGATATTCTCTTCCGTTTAATTCAAAATGAGACAGAACTGTTGTATAAATCTGTCAGGCACATATTCAAATTCCTTATTTTATCTTTCCCTTTGGGTTTTGCTGATACCTTGCCATGACCTTGACTTACGAGAGTGCCTTTTTGTTATTTCTGTTTCTTGGGGTTAGTATGGACGTGTTTTTCAGTTGCCGTGTTGTCTTTAACGATTGATGCCTTTTTATAAAACACCACAAGTAATTTACATTTTGCGTAACGACGCCAGGTGATTATACAAACAGGTGTATCCATAAAAATGAATTAACAATGAGATCTCGATAGCTTTTTGCCCTCAAGTGATCAAAATCTACAATGAAAACTTTGCAATAGAGCTATAGCTTATAAGTGACAAATATATCTATGTTAGTAAACTTCCCAGGTTTAACAAATTGCAGTATGTTTGATATTGCTTCTTTGACAGCTAATATTAAATAATTGCAAGATTCCAGATAATTATTTCGTAAATCTCGCAAATGGTCCCTTATATTTTTTATAATGAATGAAGTGACACCTATTAAACGACTAGTTTTATTGATGCCAGTGATTGTGAGTATTTTTTTTATTTTATTCTTCCTGTTAACTTTTTTTTTCACCCACAAAGCTTTCTAATACGTAAGATTGCGTTTCAACGGTTGGTTGTCTTTTAGGCTGCTTCCATGTGAATTTTCGTTCTTTCTTAGCGATAATAATAATAACTAGGTGGTGCAGTAAATAGGTGACGTCCTCATAAGCATATTCACCTTATTTATGTACTAAGAATGTTTGAGGGATTTATTTATATCGAATGTTTGAGTGTTTATATATTAAAGTTGCTGTCGAGTACGAAAATAAGAAAGGCAAGTGTTGCTCACAGGTTTTAACAGGTGTTAATAGCACCTGTGATGAAAGGTGAATGTCTGGTATTGATCCTCGTCCAACACCTGCCAGCTCAGTTTCATCAGAGCAACAGCTTTGGCAACGACGGAAAAATATTCATTGCAAAGTTTTAGAAATTCGTTCGTTTAGCAGAAGCTCCCATTATTAGGTAAAAACAGACTTAGTAACTGTCCCAGACTTCGTGAGCATTTCATTCTAATCTTAAAAGTGAGTGATCAGGCGAGATCGCGTGGTAGTGTTTGCTAAGGTGTTATGGCATACAAGCCGCTAAGCGTAAGTATGAATTTTGCTTTATTTTAACATTCTGGTAAAAAGAATTGTCAAAAAAATTATCATAAATTGAAATCGCAAGCCAAAGTTATAATAAATTGAGTACACTCATTTTAACATTTTAATCAAACAATTTCTCAACAAAAACTTGCACACCGCGAAGATTCCTTTAATATTCTTCAGTAAAAGAAACCAAGTTACAGATGTACGAAAGGATTTTGGGTCACTTCATACATATTAAACTTTCGGCAAGAATGATCATGATAATAAAATTTTCATAGTAAGTTGTAAGTAAGACCTATGAAACAAGATGCAGATGAAGCGAGTTTTCAATAATTCCAATTCTAACCTTAATTCTTAAATTTTAATTTACAAATTTAGAAATCCATATGTAAGCTACAAATCAAAATAGTACAAGATGAGTGCTATAGAGTGCTACATACCGAGAGGAATTTTATGAAGTGCGGAATGTTATATATGAAATTGGAAAAAAAGACAAGAGTACAATTGTTGGTGATATGAATACGAAAGTTGGTAGAAGCAATGAAGGTATGGATGGAGTCTTGGAGAGGGAAGGCCTGGGAGAGACTGCAAGCGGCCATAGGATGCAATTTATTGTTTTTGAGCTAAAAGTAATTTGATAATTGGATGTAGACTTTTCCAACAAAAAAGACATCAATTAGTACACTTGACCACCTCAAGATGGCGGTCACAGAGACCAAATAGATCACATAGCCATGAATCAAGAGAAGAAAGAACATTGATGAAAATCAGGAGCTACTGAGAAGCAGATGTCGTCAGTGATTCCCAACTTCTCATTGCTACACTAAAGCTGACATTAAAAACATCCGTTTGAAAAGTTGGCAGTGTCTAGTTTAAATGCAACATACTTTCTTAAAGATGAACACTTGAGGCCTTTTACAATTCAATTTCGATTTATATTTGTAGTTCTAAAAACCATATCTAGGAGGGCGGACAACGAATGAGAACTGGTTTTTAAACATCAGGAATGTACACCAACCTGCTGGAAGAGAAGTGCCGAGACATTATTATTATTATTATTATTATTATTATTATTATTATTATTATTATTATTATTATTATTATTATTATTATTATTATTCAGATGAACCCTGTTGATATGAACCAACCCACAGTGGCCAACGAATATGGTGTTCATTAGAAAGAAGTTACAGAAGGTAATGGGAAACCTAGAAAAAAGCACTTATCAAAAAAGAAAAGAATAAATTAACAAATTAATAAATAACTATAGAAAAATGTGAGTAAATTATTAAAATACAAGGAGAATTGTATTAGGATAATAATGCACTGCATCTTCGATTGAACTTTTGAAGTTCCAATTGCACGACATCCTCAGGGAGACCGTTCCACAGTCCAACGATGTGAGAAATAAAGGACCTCTGGAACTGAAAATTTCGACAGCGAGGCTAAACACTTACTGCATATCGGTGCTACTGTTCAGCAAATCTGGTTGCTCTCTGCAGGAAAGGAGGATCAGGGACCAGTTGTGAATGTGAAAGATCTCTGTTAAAATACAGCATGAAAAACTGACGAACAAGAGAACGCCCGTCGATGGTCCAAGTCATAATGATACTATTGAGAAACACAACCCACCAATACTAACCACTCTATCTAAAAGAGATAAATTTCTGAGGGGAGCAGACATCCACACCGAAAGGACAAATTACCTAAAACAGGCTACATCGATTTTATTGCTATCATAAATAAATGAGGCCTTACATACAATAACTAACTTTTGTACAGCATTTGCTGACACTTCATTAGATGTTTCTCAAAGGTAAGATGTGAGTCAAAAGTTACATCAAGAATGGTTAAAGCTGCAGACTCATTCAGCAGAGTCCCATCCGCCTGAAGGGGAGGATAGGGTGGAAACCTGAATGGTATCTGCTAATCAATAGTGCTGTTGATTTACTGGATTTCAGCCTCATACCCCACCGACTACGCTATTCACTAATTTGCTCCATGTCACGATTGAGACTGAGGGTACCTTTATTTCGCATAAGTGGAGACTTTACTACACCCACAAGTGTTGCGTCATCAACATACTGGACAATCTTGTTTCCCAGGTCAACACCCATATCACTTGCATACACAGAAAATAACAATGGACCAAGAACACTACCCTATGGAACTCCAGACACAATAGGTCTTGGTTTGCTCAAGATCCCATCAACAACAACTCGCTGCTGCCTACCTAAAACATATCCACCCATCCAAGATCCTGCAGTTTATAAGTGCCTTGTGATTTAGTAAATCAAAAGCAGCAATAAAATATACTTAAATTACTCTACACTCAAAACTCTTGTCAGGTTGTCTTGCAAATGGCATTTCAAATCTAAGAGAGCTCACAGGTGCCTAACTGCTTCCTATAAACATGGAGAATAGAAATTGGCCTGTAGTTACTACAGTCTGCAGATATGCCATTCTTTGGAACAGGTACTATATTACTAAGTTTGCACTCATCCACAAAGATACTAAGTTGATCTAAAATTCTATTGAATCTACAAAAAAAAGGAAGAAACCATCAGGATCTTCTCCACCCCAGCTACCGCGATTATCAAGAATTTTCTTAACATCCCTAGAGAAAAATGCAAATTTTGCGAGAACAGTGTTCACGATGACAAGTATCAGGGAGAGGGACATCCTCAGCTGATTGCTTAGCTTCAAAAGCTCGATGAAGCAGTTCAGCCTTTTCCTTAGGGCCAGTAACCAATCTACCTTCATCTGTTAGTAGTGGTGGAATGGAAGACGAGCCTGACCCAAAGATAGATAGTGCCAATTTGGTCTACCACAGATGAGGCTGAGTAATTCCTTCAAGTTTCCTCTATACTGAATTATTCTAAATTATTCTAATTTCTCTCAGCTATATGGTAAATTCTATTTGCAGCACGGCAAGACTCAGTAAAATGGTGTAGTTTTCATTTGAACGATTTTGTCTCCATGTGTTCAATTTGGTCTGTTTGTCATGGTAGGCGCATCTACATGTACCATCTAATCATGGCTGGTCATTTGTCCTGAATTTGACAGCCTCTCTAGGAAGATACCTTACTAAAATAGCCATCAGCGTTTCATTTAACTTCTTGGGATCTGGATCTGATATGGCATCTGAAGTATTAAGTGTCAGACAAGCTTCAATAATGCAATCCCAATTGGCTCTAGATTTTAGCTTGACCACTTTTCCAATGGTGGCATTAGAAATATACTGATTGACAGATATGTCCATCTGAATGGCGCAATGTTCACAGACATTGGACCTGACAATAGCTGGAACATCTGTGAATATGAGTTCTGATCTGTTACCAGAAATTTGCGAGGGTTCCTCATTTAGCTGGACAAAAATGGAGAATACACAGAACTTAAAAGGAGACCAGCTATGTTGATTTGTGGGAAGTGGATTAAGCCGCTCACTGCGTTTTGCTTTGTAGTCTCCACAAATAACCAATGAAGTTTTGAATCCTGAGACTGAGCCATAATAATCTTCTCCAAGAATATATAGAATCGCCCATATTTGAACTGCAGTAAACAGCAAATACATAACCATTGTAGAACACTGAAAATCTTCAAACAAAGAATTTCATGGCAACTACACTCCAAGATTTTCTGACGATAAATAAGTCGTCCAGATTTAGTGTATACAGCCATACCCTGCGCGTGGAGATGTTACGACAATAAATAGTCAAGGACATCAAACCCAGGGACTGAAAACTCAACCTTTGACTTGTTACTACTTACAAGTGTCTCAGATAAAAACATCAAATCGTAGTTACAGGCACAACTCTGGAGATCAAGAATATTTAATCTTAATCCTCAAATATTTGAGTGATGTACTCTGTAATTTTTCTTATATTAATGAGTAACAGGCTCAGGGTTCAGCTCAATATCTCACGAAAGAATTAAAATTAACAACATGAAGTTAGTAGCAAAGCTAATAACTAGACTCAACAACAGCAGCATAGTAAAAATCAACGGAGCAATAAACAATAATAAAATCAACAACAATATTATTTACATGGGATAAAAAGATGGACCCCTTGGACTAGACTTAGGTTACAATAAGAAAAAAACAAAAGCTCAAGGTACATGTAGACAAATTTTAGGAAGGAGACAAAGAAGGAACGGTAGAATGTGTTAGGTACTCAAGCCAAGGACACATAAGAGAGGCTATTTGGGCAAAGAGTCTCATAATGTTGACAAAGCCATTTATTCAGAGGGTGGTACTGTCTTTACGGAAGCCCACAGAATTATTAATGAAATATAAATGCACTGAAAGAATTAGAGGAAAATACCTATCAAATGGATGGATGTATCAATAGATAATAACATCAGAAGAAAAGAAAAGACATCCCTGAACTGATCATTTTTCTGAGACCAGGATAAAGATGAGGGTGGGATAATTTGATTCATATATCAGAAGCTGATGGAGACTTCAGTATTTATGAGTTCCAAGCTCTTGATGTGAAATCAATAGTAAAATCACCAAGGATTTGGAAAACACCAGCCTATGGTGGAATAACTCCAGAGATGATTTTAGCTGAAATAAAATTACAGCTCATAAACTAACTAGCCTGTCTTGCAGGATATGAAATGAGGACGCAAAGCGTGATGATCGGGAACTGGAAGTTACAGTTAAGGTGAGGACGCAAAGCGTGATGATCGGGAACTGGAAGTTACAGTTAAGGTGCTTAAAAAAAGATGACCAGGTTGAATGTAGTAACTTGTGTTGTTTGTAATGCAACTATGCATTAGGCTGGGGAAAAAGTAAATGATAAAATGTTTAGAAATGAACAAGGTGGTTTTAAAAAACACAGAAATTGTGAAGACAGAATGTTATTATCAAGAGATTGCACAGTAGTATATAGAATTTAAAAATCTTATTCTGATGGCTTTTGTTGGTTTAAGAAGGCAGTTACCTGCGCCCAAAGACCAATATCATGTAAGGTCTAGCGTCATAATGGCATGCCCGCTAAACATGTAAAGCTAATTTAGGATATCCATGAACAAAGTAGCTGAATAGGTGGATGGGATGAATTTGCAATAAACTGGAGTGATGATTTAGATTAGACCGACTTAGAATTTGCAGAGGATGCTGTTTTAATCAACAAAACACCACAAGATTTACAAAATTTGCTTAATAGAATGCGTCATACATCCAGAGAGATGTGCCTCAAAATGAATATGAAAATTGAAGTAATGAGGACTGAGTATGCCCAGAGGGATGAAGTAACAGTAAATGTAGAAAGGATTAATGAGGTTGAATCTTTGTGATAATAACTAGCATAGGTTCTCTTGATCTGGAATTCAGTGAAATACATAAAAAGGAAAATCTGACAACGAGCAAGGTAAATAAGACCTGCAATGCAAATGGGCTGAAACTGCGTATGACAATAAGATTATACATAACTTAAGTACGATCTGTATCGCTGTAGGGCATGAATTATGGTGTCACAACGAAACTATATTTAAAAGATTTTAATGATTTGAGAAGAAAACTTAGGAAGAGCATTAGGAGCCTGAGGCCAGATAGTTAGAAGGGACCATAAAAAAAAAAATTACGAAGGCTCGTGTAAAGATTAGATAATAAGGGAAGTGAGACTGAGGCTTCTTGGATTTGTCCTTCCCACAGCTCATGGAGAATAGTATATAATATTGCCAGCTGGGCTCATCTGGAGACCAGAAGAGCTGGAAGACCCACACTGCATTTTTCCATAAAGGGAAGGTTACCGTCTGTTTCTAAAAGTTACCGTCTGGTTCTAAAAGGGTAACCTACTTTTTGGAAAAAAGCGGTACCCTACCCTTTTTAGAAAAAGACGGTAACCTAGCCATTTTGGAAAAAGTTGGTAACTTACCCTTTTTAGAAAAAGATTGCAACCTACCCTTTTTAGAAAAAGATGATAACCTACCCTTTTTAGAAAAAGATGATAACCTACCCTTTTTAGAAAAAGATGATAACCTACCCTTTTTAGAAAAAGATGGTAACCCACCCTTTTAAGAAAAAGATAGTAACCTACCCTTTTTGGAAAAAGACGGTAGCCTACCCTTTTTGGAAAAAGACGTAACCTACCCTTTTTGGGAAAAGATGGTAACCTACCCTTTTTGGAAAAAGACAGTAACCTACCCTTTTTAGAAAGAGACGGTAACCTACCCTTTTTTGGAAAGGTGGTAACCTACCCTTTTTGGGAAAAGACGGTAACTTACCCTTTTTGGAAAAAGACAGTAACCTACCCTTTTTGGGAAAATACGGTAACCTACCCTTTTTGGGAAAAGACGGTAACTTATCCTTTTTGGGAAAAGATGGTAACCTACCCTTTTTGGAAAAAGACGGTAACCTACCCTTTTTAGAAAAAGATGGCAACCTACCCTTTTAAGAAACAGATGGTAACCTACCCTTTTTGGAAAAAGACGGTAGCCTACCCTTTTTGGAAAAAGACGGTAGCCTACCCTTGTTGGAAAAAGACGTAACCTACCCTTTTTGGGAAAAAATGGTAACCTACCCTTTCTGGTAAAAGACGGTAACCTACCCTTTTTGGGAAAAAATGGTAACCTACCCTTTTGGCAAAAAACAGTAAGCTACCCTTTTTAGAAAAAGACGGTAACCTACCCTTTTTGAAAAAGATGGTAACCTACCCTTTCTGGAAAAAGACAGTAACCTACCCTTTCTGGAAAAAGACAGTAACCTACCCTTTTTAGAAAAAGACGGTAACCTACCCATCTTGGAAAAAGACAGTAACCTAGCCAATTTTGGAAAAAGATGATGATAACCTACCCTTTTTAGGAAAAAGAAGGTAACCTACCCTTTTGGAAAAAGAAGGTAACCTACCCTTTTTAGAAAAAGAAGGTAACCTACCCTTTTTAGAAAAAGAAGGTAACCTACCCTTTTGGAAAAAAGACGGTAACCTACCTTTCTGGAAAATGATGGTAACTTACCCTTTTTGCCTTTTTGGGAAAAGATAGTAACCTACCCTTTTTGGAAAAAGACAGTAACCTACCCTTTTTGGAAAAGACGGTAACCTACTCTTTTTGGAAAAAGACGATAACCTACTCTTTTTGGGAAAAGATGGTAACCTACCCTTTTTGAGAAAAGATGGTAACTACCCTTTTTGGGAAAAGATGGTAACCTACCCTTTTTGAGAAAAGATGGTAACCTACCATTATTAGAAAAAGACGGTAACCTACCCTTTCTGGAAAAAGACGATAACCTACCCTTTTGGGAAAAAATGGTAACCTACCCTTTTGGGAAAAAGATGGTAACCTACCCTTTTTAGGAAAAGATGGTAACCTATCCTTTGTAGAAAAAGACGATAACCTACCCTTTTTGGAAAAAGACGGGAACCTACCCTTTTAGAAAAAGACGGTAACCTACCCTTTTCGGAAAAAACAGTAAACTACCCTTTTGAGAAAAAGATGGTAACCTAAGACAGTAACCTACCCTTTTTGAAAAAAGACAGCAACTTACCCTTTTCGGAAAAAGATGGTAACCTACCCTTTTTGGAAAAAACGGTAACCTACCCTTTTTGGAAAAAGGCGGTAACTAACCTTTTTAGAAAAGATGGTAACCTACCCTTTCTGGAAAAAGATGGTAACCTACCCTTTTCGGAAAAATATGGTAACCTACCCTTTTAGGAAAAAGACTGTAACCTACCCTTTTAGGAAAAAGACTGTAACCTACCCTTTTTGGAAAAAGACGATAACTTACCCTTTTTGGGAAAAGACGGTAACCTAACCTTTCAGGAAAAAGATGGTAACCTACCCTTTTTGGAAAAAGACGGTAACCTACCCTTTTTGGAAAAAGACGGTAACCTATACTTTCTGGAAAAAACTGTAACACCCTTTTTTGGAAAAAGACGGTAACCTACCCCTTTTAGAAAAAGACGGTAACCTACCCTTTCTGGAAAAGACGGTAACATACCCTTTTTGGAAAAAGTCAGTAATCTAACCCTTTTGGAAAAAGATGGCAACCTACCCTTTTTAGAAAAAGACAGTAACCTGCCCTTTTTGGAAAAAGACGGTAACCTACCCTTTTTGGAAAAAGTCAGTAATGTAACCTTTTTGGAAAAAGATGGTAACCTACCATTTCTGGAAGAAGATGGTAACCTACCCTTTTTTAGAAAAAGACTGTAACCCACCCTTTTAGGAAGAAACGGTAAACTACCCTTTTTAGAAAAGTCGATAACCTACCCTTTTTGGAAAGAATGGTAAACTACCCTTTTTAGAAAAAAACAGTAACCTACCCTTTTTGGAAAAAGATGGTAACCTACCCTTTTTAGACAAAGATGGTAACCTACCCTTTCTGGAAAAAGATGGTAGGCCTAACATACCCTTTTCGGAAAAAATGGTAAACTACCATTTATAGAAAAAGACGGTAACCTACCCTTTTTAGAAAAAAACGGTAACCTACCCTTTTTGAAAAAATACCATAATCTACCCCTTTTGGAAAAAGATGGTAACCTACCCTTTTTGAAAAAATACCATAATCTACCCCTTTTTGAAAAAGACGGTAACCTACCCTTTTTGAAAAAATACCATAAACTACCCCTTTTGGAAAAAGACGGTAACCTACCCTTATTGAAAAAATACCATAATCTACCCCTTTTGGAAAAAGACGGTAACCTACCCTTTTGGAAAAATACCATAATCTACCCCTTTGGAAAAAGACGGTAACCTACCCTTTTGAAAAAATGCCATAATCTACCCCTTTTGGAAAAAGACGGTAACCTACCCTTTTGAAAAAAAATACCATAATCTACCCCTTTTGGAAAAAGACGGTAACCTACCCTTTTGAAAAAAATACCATAATCTACCCTTTTGGAAAAAGACGGTAACCTACCCTTTTTGAAAAATACCATAATCTACCCCTTTTGGAAAAAGACGGTAACCTACCCTTTTTGAAAAAATACTGTAATCTACCCCTTTTGGAAAAAAAGACGGTAACCTACCCTTTTGAAAAATACCATAATCTACCCCTTTTGGAAAAAGACGGTAACCTACCCTTTTTGAAAAATACCATAATCTACCCCTTTTGGAAAAAGACGGTAACCTACCCTTTTGGAAAAATACCATAATCTACCCCTTTTGGAAAAAGACGGTAACCTACCCTTTTTTGAAAAAATACCATAATCTACCCTTTTGGAAAAAGACGGTAACCTACCCTTTTGAAAAAATACCATAATCTACCCCTTTTGAAAAAAAGACGGTAACCTACCCTTTTTGAAAAATACCATAATCTACCCCTTTTGGAAAAAGACGGTAACCTACCCTTTTTGGAAAAATACCATAATCTACCCCTTTTGGAAAAAGACGGTAACCTACCCTTTTTGGAAAAATACCATAATCTACCCCTTTTGGAAAAAGACGGTAACCTACCCTTTTTGAAAAAATACCATAATCTACCCCTTTTGGAAAAAGACGGTAACCTACCCTTTTTGAAAAAATACCATAATCTACCCCTTTTTGAAAAAGACGGTAACCTACCCTTTTTGAAAAAATACCATAATCTACCCCTTTTGGAAAAAGACGGTAACCTACCCTTTTTGAAAAAATACCATAATCTACCCCTTTTGGAAAAAGACGGTAACCTACCCTTTTTGAAAAAATACCATAATCTACCCCTTTTGGAAAAAGACGGTAACCTACCCTTTTGGAAAAAAATACCATAATCTACCCCCTTTTGGAAAAAGACGGTAACCTACCCTTTTTGAAAAATACCATAATCTACCCTTTTGGAAAAAGACGGTAACCTACCCTTTTTGAAAAATACCATAATCTACCCTTTTTGAAAAAGACGGTAACCTACCCTTTTTGAAAAAATACCATAATCTACCCCTTTTGGAAAAAGACGGTAACCTACCCTTTTTGAAAAATACCATAATCTACCCCTTTTGGAAAGAGACGGTAACCTACCCTTTTTGGAAAAAGACGGTAACCTACCCTTTCTGGAAAAAGACGGTAACCTACCCTTTTTGGAAAAAGACGGTAACCTACCCTTTCTGGAAAAAGACGGTAACCTACCCTTTTTGGAAAAAGACGGTAACCTGCCCTTTTTGGAAAAAACGGTAAACTACCCTTTCTAGAAAAAGACGGTTACCTACCCTGTATAGAACAAGACGGTAACCCACCCTTTTTGGAAAAAGCCCGTAACCTACCCTCTTTGGAAAAAGATGGTAACCTACCCTTTTTGGAAAAAACGGTAAACTACCCATTTTAGAAAAAGACTTTAAACCGCCCTTTTTGGAAAAAACGGTAAACTACCCTTTTTAGAAAAAGACTAACCTACCTTTTTTGGAAAAAACGGTAACCTACCCTTTTTAGAAAAAGACGGTAAGCTACCCTTTTTGGAAAAAGACCGTAACCTACCTTCTTTGGATAACCTACCTTTTTTGGATGACCTAATACACAGAAATGACGATGGGTTTAAATCTAGCGTATACAGAAAACCTACTAATATTTCTATGTACATTGAATTCTGGCCATAACATTGATGTAAAAATATTAGTTTTCACATCCTTTTTCAGAGGGTTCGTGTATGAAACCCTGAGTATATTGATGAAGAAATCGATATCACGTGGAATACAGGAGAGTGCTGCATATAGCCTGATATTTTATTACTAAAGACTTGACAATAAAACTTGACATTAAAACAGCGAAACATGAACACAAAAAACCCTGTGGCAATATTTCTAAATATCTTTCCTATCTCCCTAGGAGCTTTAGAGTTATCGTGGCATAAGAACAATAATACAATGAAATAAGTAATTATAAAGAACTCCCTAAGGGATGTGCATATCAAATCCCATATAAGTCATGTGACAATTTTTATATGTCAAATTTAAAAAATCATTGGCAAAGAAAATGGACACAAGAGAACCTAGCAGGGTCATTCATGTTATTGAAACCAATCAGACTATCAACTGGACACACGCCAAAAAGCTGGTTTATTTTAATAATAAGTTGGAAAGAACTATATCTTGATCCACTTTATAAAAGAAAGCTTTTTGTAAGAACACGAATATTAGCATGGGAATGTATAAGCTTGATTCATTTGTTCAAAAGCAATAAGTAAAATGTGTAGCTTTTCAGGACGGTTGTTTGTCTTGACTTGATAGTAAAGGTGTGAGCCCACCTGCGCGGAAAAACCAGACTCAATAACGGAGCACTGACCTCGGTCAGAACTGAGTTTAGTGCTCCTCCCTTCCTCCTGTCAGGTGCGAACACTTTTTCAACCGCCTGTGTGTTCGTTTGTACTGCCATCCTATCATATGTAATGTGAATTTCTCCTATTATGTATCAGTCTCTTGAAGACATCTTTAAAAACTAACGACGAAACCAGTCAGGAGTTATGTCGAGTATTCCATTTTTTCCCGTGGCGCAACTGCATGCAATTAGAATACAAGAGCTGCTGAACAAGTATGTATTAATAAAGGGTGTGTAATGTCTCTACGACTGCTTAGTACTCTAACTGGTGTAGAGATGCGAGGATAAGAGATGTTAAGTGAAAATTTATTGGATTATTGGATAAAGGAATGTGGAGTAGTTGTTGGCAAAAGATAAAGTGGGAAATTTTAGAAATAAAGAGAAGTTGCAAAAATGTTTGTAGGAGTGAAAGTATCTGTAAAATAAGTGTTGAACATGAATCCTTGCGACCAACGTCACTCAGAGGGGGGCACTGCGATAAACGTAGTATGGACGGTGATTAGAGGAGAGAATCACAAGATATATGGGATAAGGGAGGTACAGGATCTCCGCAACAGGTTTGGACGAGAAGAAAAGTGTCGTGGTAGAGAAATACTGGATTTTATAAAGGAACTCTTGAACCAACTGTTCTTTACGAACTGTGGATGCTGAATGGGAATAAAAAAATAAATGTGGAAGCTGCTGAGATAAACTGTTGATGTAGTATGTGAGGAAAAAGAGATAGGATATTTTAAGAGACAAAAGGGTGGTAAAAAAGTGACTGAGAAGGGTCAGAATATTTAGTGAATATTACAGGATATGTTGGTGAAAAGAGTTTATAATTCTCAAGTCATGAAACGTAGGAAAACATGAATATCTAGAAACTGCTGGCTAGACCGTGAGGAAGTCGTCATGAATAGTGGGGCAAAGACAGTTAAGAGACGAGGGTAGGAAGAGACACGGTGAATGGTGCAGAGCGCGAAGGGGATGAATTGTTTCTAGGTGGTCTTGGATGCACTGCTTGCAAGTTCTGTTTCTGCACATGTGTGACACGGCTGGTGCTGCGGAATTTTAGTTTATTCGATAAATAATGTCAAAGTTCCGTCTTCACTCTCTTTTATGTTATTAGATTTATTTGAATGGATTTCTCGTGGACACCTTCTCACTTAATTCACCAAAGAAGCTGTTCATGGAAGGAAAGGAGAAAAGATAATCACAAATTACATAACTTTATATTAAATATTACTTAACAAATTCATGAAGAACGGCATAGAACAGAGGAGTGATCTCGTAAAGAGATTGAAAACGAATCAACTGGAGTTTCACCGCACCAGAGTAATCACATTTTCAGAATATCTGAGTGAACCGGATGACTCCTGTTCTAGGGAATTCACAAAGCCTGAAATGCAAAAAGCCCAGAGTATAAAATTGTTGCTGCACTGGTAAACAGTTTTTGACAAAGTACTTCGGTAAAACATCACATACTCAACTATCCGAGAATTTTTCGGTGGATAATTATAACCCTCTGAGAGGTTAAGGTGTGAATGGGAATGTGGACACAAAAAATTAAAACTTGGAAAGTTGTTATCAAGAGATTTATCCAACTGAGAGAGAGAGAGAGAGAATGTCGCAAGTTCAGGAGGTGAGGAAGTTATGGACAGTGCGTTTTACTGACTCAGAGAGAGTAAGAGAACAACACGGTAAACTGTCCGGGTATTTACAGACTGTTTGAATGATTCTTGCACAAGTCTATGAAGCATACGTTACTAAAGTTATTAATTTTTCTGAAACATCCTTGGAGTATAAGCTAACTTAACTAACTAAAATGTTAAGGTGGTTGCATCTGTAACGCCATTTAAGATATTTACAGAACTTTAGAGGCACTTTCGTTCTTTCAGTTATGTGAACACCAGTACAACTTAGAAACTGACTTTTGCAACTAAACGACAGAACAAAACAGGTAAGCTGTGGTCCCAGTAATACTTTTAGATCAAAATTAAATTCTCCTCAGCTCTGAGATTCCTGTTAAGAATTTCTTTTCATGATAAATTAGATACCAAATCTTCATTCGGTAGGCAATCCAGTGCTCACAAAATATACTTTCTTTCCCTTGTCTGTTATTTTAACCTAATACTGTTAGCTCCTCAGAGGGATGAAGCCCACATACTCTTCAAAGCTCTGCCAGGAATTCTGCACTTTTTTAAACTCTACTTTGCATTCTGTGACAGTTTTGTCTAGCGACGACGATTTTAAACTCATAAATACGTGTGGATTTAAACAGGAAAGTTCACTCTGATTTATTTCTCTAGAACTTAGAATGATGGGTATTGTGAGAACTTTCCTTTATAAGCTTTAAGCGCATGTGTTCTATTACTCCCAACTATTCATGCTGCTTATTCATGAAAAGGACTTCGGTACCTAAAACAATCTTGCTTCCTCTAATTAGTGAGAGCTGCTTTCAGGTTTGCCTCTTCCCTCCGTGGAGTGATGGTTTCTTTTGTTTTGCTTCTTAAAGATTTTCTTGTGAACTGGGTGACCGGGAATAAAGTCACAGGAAAAAGTTACAATTTCGGCTAGAAATAAAAATCACAGAAAAAAAGTCACATTAATTTATGGCGGCGATTAAAGCAATTAAAGTAATAAAACAGACAATATTTGGATCTTTCCTATAGACAGTGACCCCAAGGGTTTTCGGGTGTCGTTATCAAGATCTAATATTTATTGGGAGTCATTACCTTTATGATATTTACAGTCTTTTTTTATGTTTTAGGGTAACCTCCAACGGGCTTGTACTAAACACGCCGCAAAGGTGGATGCATACCCGGTTAAAACCCTGGGGGTCACTGCCTAGGAAAGATTAATGTGACTTTTTTTCCTGTGACTTTCTTTCCTGTGACTTTTTTCTGTGACTCTTTTACCTGTGATTTTTTTACCTGGATACGTGAACTGTACTTGGCACAAATTATGAGGTGCTTAAGTTAACTTGGGCAAAATTAGAGAAAAGGTTAATAATAAGTTCAAAATGACAAACCTTCACAGCCATGATCCTTACACAAAGAGCCTCCTTAATCTTTTCAATTAAATAAGCAACTAATGCATGTAACTCATGTCGAGATTAGCGCAGTATCAAAAAGAGCATTTTTTCTTTAAATACATCTCTTTTTCCAGACGTCTGGGGACATAATACTGAAATATCTTTTCAAGGCTTAGAAATAAGTCTATTTTAATGAAGTGTTTTAGCTCTTCGATTTTTCCAAAATAATTACAGTTTTGTTCCCTTATATGCCTCCAGGCCCACATATCCTGTGAAAGGCAAGAACCTGAACTGTCATCTTCTGGAAACGATGTCTTTTTATCAGCGATGTCCCTTCATTTTTTCAAATCTTTTTTTTCTAATATGAAGCTATATTTTTCTTTCGCTGCTCTAGTTTTCTTGTTATGAATTCTTTGGTCATTTTATGTTGATGATAATAAAGAAACGAACGGTTGGCAATCCTTTTCTTAATTTCTTCTAATGCTATTGCTTTTATAACCATAGTCATATTTATTTATTAGACGTCTTATTTTCAGTCCGTTTACTCCAAAGAATGTATCTAGTTTTGATACACAATTAGCCTACGCATTTACACATACTGTAATATTTGTAGATTCTATAATGATTTGGTTACATTCATACATTCACACATACTTCCATCCAGACGTCCATCGCCAAAACTAGGCGGCGCAGGAAACTGATGAAATGTAAAAAAGCCACTGAATAAAGATAGCGTAGATGTAACCAGCGATCCCCTTTTGCAGGTAATCACAGCTGCCATGACGCTGTCAGAGATATCTTTCGCTTTAGTGCTGCTAAAGGCCCTGGTGGCCTTGGCACAAGAACATCAGGGTAATGTTTACGAATCCCAAATAAATGAGCAACAGGGACAAGTGCAAGAAAACCACGGACAGGTGCTACACCCTCAGGAACAGGTAAATCAGCACCAAGAACATGTTAATCAACACCAGGAGCAGGTGTATCATCACCAAGAACAAGCACACCAACACCAAGAACAGGTACATCAACACCAAGAGCATATACTGCAAGAACATATGCCTCACCAGGAGCATGTTCATCTCCATCAAGGACATGTACATCATCACCAAGATCAGGCACATCAGCACCAAGAACAGGTACACCAACAAAATCTAGAAGAGACGCAAGGTAATCTAGAACAGGTGCCACATCAACACGAACCCGCACATCATTCTGAAGCGCCCAACCAACCCGAGGCAAAACTCGAGGGACAGAACCCTCAGCTTTTGTAAGTAATATATTTTAGCTTTATTTTCAGTCGTTTTTCCCGAGATAGATTAGAAATGAATGATCTAAATGCATTTTCCTTTCCATAAAGAAACACGCAGAAATAAGTAGCACTCCTCATGCCACACACAATATAGCAATAAATGGACATTGTTCGCCTTTCTTTCGAGGACTTTTTAAGCCAAGCAAAATGGCCCACCCTCTTAGAAAAGACACGATCAACTTGGATTGAAAATTGCATATGATAGTCGCTTTCTTCCTTTGCAGCAGTGTCTTCTAGTTTGCGCCCTTTCAGTCTTTTAGCCACCTTTACTGAAGGGAGACAAGTTCTTATACCTGAAGTCCTGAACTGATTTAGCAACTGTTCCCATACAGCACTTTTTCCCAACTGTGATTTCTTCTTCTGACAAAATGGAGTGACAACAACTTCATTATACTAGATATGAATATCCACATTAGTCATTCACCTATTTACTTGAAGTCTTTGCTATGAATCTGCTACGAATTCATAGCAAAACTGTGGAGGTAGGTTCGCTTTTCTATCAATATTTTAAACGTCCAAAGTAATGTCTTTCATCGGATAATGAATCATATTTCTGCAAATATTTGTATTCCTTTGTTCATCAGCTCACATAGGCTAATAAGATTCCGTTATTTGAGTTCGTAAGATTGCTACAAACTGTAATAACATATTAATATCCTCACACGCGCATTTCTTGTTAGGTTTCCCTTTATCTTTTTTGGAAGATGGTGAAAAATCAATTTCGTTTTCAAGAAGGCTGATATTTTACGTACTATCTAGAATTCTAGATGCACGGCAATTGTTAGGAAAGCTTATATCCCGTCCATAACTTTACCTGGATGTCTTTCACAGAATATGAAAGAAGGTATTAGGAATCACGAGGGCAACGGTAGTTTTAAGCATCAGTATGGTATAAAATTAATTTGTCCTTTTCTTAACCCGGGATAATTAGTCAACTAAAGGCTCAAAGCAAAGTCAACCCAGTGTTAAAAAAGAGAATCTAAAGGCATCAAAGGTTATAACAATCTGACACTCAATTTTGAGTTTAATAAAGATCATAAAAATGAGACCCCTAACGATAATGTAAACAAAAATTTTGTCTAAGTAAAAAACAGCGTTGATTAATATAATATCTTTTACTGATATGAAATAATATAAACTAAAAGAGTTAAACAATCCAATCATGAAGGGAAATACAAAATTTAGACTAGGGAGGGGCCACAAGAAAAACAAATAACTCAATTTTTGCAACTACAAGGGACGAGTCCAGAGGACCGCTTATTCATATCCACATTACCATCTTCACCGATGAAGCAAGGGTCCGTGCTGACGTCAAGCTGGCTTAATCTAAAAGATGACGAATAAGAAAACTCACGAGTCGGTGTTGCCATAGGTATAGTGTGTTTGCATTTTGTCGTTACACATAGACAAATTCCAATTTCAGTCAAGGATATGTGGACTTTACAGTTTTCCTTTTTTCGCAACAAGCAGCCAAGGTGCTGTATCCATCAAAAGAATAATAGATTTCATGGTTTCCAAGGAACACGCATTTGTGAAACTTCCGAAGAAGCACTTATTCTTACCGTTGATTCTTAGACTCAATGCGAACACTCGTTTTTCTATTATAAGATTACAGTTATGAACAATCAAGAGACTGATATTTGGCAAGACAGAATTTATGAATAAGATTTATCTTTGAACAAAAACTGAAAAGCTGCCGTGATTTTAACCAAAAGTAAGAGTGACACATTTTCTCTACTAAACAACCAAACTCTTATTAGTATATACAAAAACAATCAATGGGAAACGTGGAAAGTGATGGTCTCAGGCGCGACCATGGCGCATAGCTTATGGCAAGAAATGGCATTGATTCTTATTCACCTCCGTAAGATTGAAACGGCTAAGAAATTACCGGTGAAGACCTACTTAGTAATTGGATATGGATCTGAACAAAGGGGGCCAGGGCCTTAGTGTCTTTAGAACGTATGGCATCTGGTGGATACGTGTCTTTGTCAAAACTGATAACAGGACAGTTGCGCGAATGTTTTAAAAGTGAGATACAAATGGTGTATAAGACTGCTCTGAATACAACTGGAGACAGAAACACATGGAAGGAGAAGTGATAAATAAAAAGTATTTTCTTGTTCTGTTTGTCACATTTGTTTTTCACTTGAGGTTGCATTTATTTAAATGCAACGTTTATACATTTTTATATATTCACGAAGTGTTTATTTGGAATGTTATCAATACTAATTACCTCCCTTTCCTTTGAAGTTGCAACTATGTCCTTGTCTGTTCATAAACACTTTTGCTTTCATGTGAACAGGAAGTTCAGTGAACATGACCTCCAGCATCACTTGTACGAAGAGGCCTACCTGGACTCCTCCGGGATGTCTGAATCCGAGAAGCAATACCACTTCTTCGTTGCTCACGACCATGACAACGACTGGGAACTTGATGGAACCGAAATCATGCAGTCCCTCTATCACGGTAATTTGCTACTTTTGCTGGTGGCACGTGAACATTTGTTTTGGGAAGTAAAGGTAAAAAAAGTTTAAACCTTCATCATTATCTCCATTTTCTCTACTCCGGGCCGAAAATGGCATCCCTTATAATAAAAATGAGTAGATGTTAGTAAAATAATAAAATGAAAGAGACCAGAAAGTATGTTCTAATAATAACTTATACAACTATTTAGATTTATGACAGTTAATATTGTTATCTTTGTTGTTTTTGGTGGATGAAAAAAAAATGAGCCCTGAAGTTACTGATTTTCTAGCCAAGACATTCATTTGAAGAACCCACTGTTACACAGATGCTAAATTAGCTTTCAGTTTGGATGCAACTTTGTCATTCAATAACTGTTAATCATCAAGAAAGAAAAAGATAAACCTTGTCACAGATATTTTCAGATAATTTTTTTTCTCTTCAAATTATTCCTATAACACTGATTTACTTGATTTTTTCAGGAAGTAACCGAGAAACATTTAAGATCCTAATTATTTTAGTAGCAATAGGTTTAGCAGTGTTTAAAAGGCTTGGAAAGATTCGATAGGTGCTGAAACAGATGAAGACGGAACTGTGTGACTATTACTTCGGTCCAAACGAAGAAAACATGCAGAAGTCACTCATTCAGTAGAGGATTGAGTGCGACTTGCAAACCCTCCAATTCTGGTACTGTTGTATCTATTTTGTATCACTGACAAATTTGACAGAGAAATCAGTGTCCATTCCTCATGCAGTTTTATAATATCACGTTGCCAGTTACGATACCTTCTTTATGCATAAAAAGATTCTTGTTTATTTTTCGGATTAGAAAGTGATGCACTAGAAGGAAATGAAATTGTATTTATAAAGTAACTCAATATTACTCAAAATGTGGCAGTATTTAAATAATTAAATTCAGCAGCAATTAAACGATATTTTTCTGGGAATGATACCGTGTCCAATTCTTGGATGAAAACTTTATTATAATTCTTTGTAATGGAAACTATTGCATTCCATAAATTCCTTTAGCATCCAAGAGTCTTTTTTTTTTTGCAACTTCAGATTGATTCGAAGACTGTACTGTATAAAAATTAGAAAGTTGGAAGTTGACTCAAAACTGGTGCTCATCCTTAGGTTACTACGGCATAAATGTCCAGCACGTGAGCTACTGTGTATTTAGTTTAACATCTTGAATATTACTCTTCCCTGTGATGACCCTAGGTTGGTGGTTGGATTAGATGCGGTCGGCTTTACCATCAAGGGCCCTAGCCCAAAGTTTTGTAAGTTGCTTAAGGGAATGAGAAGCCCGAGACCTCTGGACTCGGTCCTACCAAGCTAGAAGCTTTAGGAAGTAAATTTTGTTACGTGAAAGAATTGAAAAGTGAATTCAAAATTCGTAGAATATAGCCTTGATATTAATATTAAACGAAATCAGACAATATGGAATATTGGGCTCTCATTTTAACAAAGAAACGAGCGTATTGTGACTATATCATGTAAAATGAAGTTTGATTTTCAACTTATTTTAGCTATGATCTCTTTCCATAGTATTAACCAGTACTAATCACAGGTAGTCTATCACTGTTTGCTGAGGATACCCGGGGAGACCTCCATCGCAATTTCAGATTGACTTCTGCACAGGGACGTTCTGCATCCTCGCTAGCTAGTAGACCATTTAGCTGCATAACAGTTCATTGTACCACTGAACGCAGTTCAGAATTAGTTGTTCAAAAATTACTTCAAGAAGTACGACACATAACTGATCTGTAATGGATTATTGTTCAAGAAGTTTCTTTGCGATTTCCCTTCAATTTATTGTTCATTCTGGCTTCCTTCCTTTCCAGGCGAGGACGAGCTGGTTATCCCAGAGGAAGATCTGGCTTTCAAGATTGATTACCTTATGAAGGAGTTCGATTTCAACCAAAATGGGAAGCTAGACTTCCCTGAGTTTATGGCGTCCTCGGCAAGATTTCAATAGTGAAAACTGCATTACTCACTCAAAACGCAATGCTGGAGAAATTTACATGCCATTGGCCTTTTAGGATAGTATCAGGACTATATGTGGCCAGCCTCCACTTTTAAAACTACTTAAGAGGGTGATTAGACGATAAAAGAGAAATTTGCCTTCAAACCAAAGACAAACGATGTGCAGTAAATGTCAGGGCCTAGGCAGCAAGATTCTCGTTCTTTTCTCTGACTCTAAATTCTAAATAATATTCAAAGAGCCTTCTGTAGAGTAGCGTTGAAACCTGAAGAAAATGCAGATGGCCCAGAAACTGTTTTTGCCACCGACGCGTTCCATTTTATTGAAATCATAATTACTATTTCTTGATGCTTCCATTATTTGAGCTATTGTGAAATAATTACAAAATATATTTATTTATAACAGTGAGGGAGTGTTTTTTCTAACAATTCTGTCTTCCTTGTATCATAAAAGCAATTGTTTTAATATCAGTTTTCCATCGCTGTTTTCCCGTCTTTGTGTCACAATGAATGAAATGTCAAAATTTGTTTGTGTTGGTCCTGCATATTTTCAGTTTTTATTTCAAGAAGATATTAAATGATTAAAATAAATATTATAAATCCTACCCTTTTTCTAGCTATCATTTCATTATGCTTTATCCTGAAAATTATGATTTCATTGAGGACCCGAAAGCATTAATAATATAATATTTGATAGATGGTATTTCGCTTTTAGATACCTGAGGGCTGCTCCAGGAGAAGGAGCCCCTGCTGGCATAAGACTAGCTTGGTTTACACCGGCTGCAAACTTCTAGAAAACTGCATAACTCAAAAGGACAACTGAAAGCAAAGTTCAGCATCTTGTATGGACATTTATTATGAAAGCAAACCGAAGCTCTAAGGAAAGTCTTTTCTGGAATTATATATGGAAATTATAACAAACTGAGTTATACAGCAAAAGTAAAAATACAAAAATATATACAATGAACAGTAAAAGGAAAATTTCTAACATAAAGAAAAAAGATTAGGTTAAAAGGTTACAGAATAAACAAACACTTTCGGCGCAGCACAAAAACTAGTCTATATGAAGTGAATATGTTATATGCAGACTTAGCACACTTATGTTAATCTCAAGACCAAATATGTAAATTGAGCAAAGAAACAAAAGAAGTTCATTTGCATGGCTACCTAAAGATGAGACAGGAGCGGGCTCTTTGCCAGTAGGCAGTGAAACAGAGCTACGTGTAGATGGGAGACTGAGATTCTGGGATAGATGCACAATGTAGATCGACTTGGGATGAATGTAAGGAACGGCTATTTGATGGTTAGGCTAAACCCTAAATCTTAGTATGACTAAAAGAATAATAGAAAGATAATGTACAAATACGAATGACCAACATCATAGGAAACAATGCGAACCAGCAGAGATAGGTTCCTTAGTTATAGAGGGATGAATAAATTTGTTTGTATTTAGCATTTCCCAACGTTTTGTAAGAGAGAGAGAGAGAGAGAGAGAGAGTGTAATGGTCGTTGGTGAGTGCTTCAGTTGTTGGAAGAGGGATGAGGTCGTTAGTTTGTTTACGGAGCTGTCTGTCTGTGGAATATGTGAAGGATTTTTTCAGTTTTGGTGTGAGTCTTGAGTCAGAGCTAGTGCTAGTCAGTCGTTTGGTCTTGGACAGTTTTTTGTGTGCTTTTTGAGAGTTGTTGGTTTTTCTTGTTAGTGTACTGTTCTTGTTGTGTATATAGTTCTATCTTCTTCTTTTTTTTTTCCTTGTTTTGTTTGTGTGGTTTTGGGTGCAGTGTTGGCGACCGTGGATGCCTTACTCCATCTTCCAGCAAGCGAGGATCAGGGTGAGTGTTGTGTAATGTTTTCTGTGTTTTTTTTAAATTCCGCCACATAATATTTGGCGCCCAACGTGGGGCAGCTGGTGGTGCAGCTGCAATTGAGATTAGTGGCTAGTAGTGTGACTGGAGGGAATGGAAGAGGAACTGGTGAGGTTGAGAGAGGAGTTGTGGCTGGCAAGAGAGGAGAATGAGAGGCTGAGGGGTGAGAATGAGGAGTTGAGGAGTCAGTTGGAGGAGATGGGGGGAATGCTAAGGAGTGCAAAAGAAGAAATGAAAGGGGAGATGAAAGAGTTAGAAGAGAGAATGGAAGAGAGTATGGATAAAAGTTGGAGGAATGATGAAAAGTGTGGAAGAAATGATGAAAGGTATGTTCAAGTGTGGTTTTGGAGAAGGGGCTGTTGGAGGCAGGTCCTCTGGAACGTGTGAAGGGGCAAGAGAGAAAGAAAAGGAGGAAGAAGTGAATGGAAGCGTGAGTGATGAAAGTGATGTGGAAATAGGAAGTAAGAAACGAGAGAATGAAAGGCAGGGTAAGGAAAAGGGGAATGAAAAGCAAGGGAAGGAACAGAGGGAAGGTAAGGATAAGTCAGGGGAAGAAAAAGGAAGAAGGGAAAGGGAAAGGAAACTAGTAAGAAGAGTAAGGAAGTGGGAAAGGCAGGAAAGAAGGGAGAGGGTGAAGGCAGTAGTGATAGTGAGGTGGATGGAGGTGAGTGGATAAAAGTGGATAAAAAGGGGGAAGAAGAGTGTAATGATTAAGATGAATGTAAATGCGGAAGTGGACTCTTTGTATTCGGAAGAGGGTATGAAAGGACAGAGTGAAAGTAGCGAAAGTGAGAGTGAAAGTGAGAAAGAAGTGAGAAAGGCTATGTATGTGAGGGAGGTACCCTGGTGTGAAAGGTATAATGAGTATGGAAGTAGGGATGTGCATGATTTCTTTAGGGAGTATGAAAGGTTTTGTCAGGATAAGTATGGGGAAAGTAAGAGAGTGTGGGCACGAGAATTAGGAGAATATTTGACTGGGTTTTGCTTGATATGTATAGGGTTATTATGAGTGTGGGGATGTTGAGTATGACAAGGTGAAAGCTAGACTAGTTGAGCAAGCGAGGCGTATGAAAGCGAGTGTTAAGTATAAGAGGAAGAATGAATTTGATGAGGCAAGAATGAAAGCTGGGGAAACCTTGTCATTGTATGCTTGTAGGCTGGAGACGTTGGCAAGGAAGAAGTTTGGGGATGATGGGATAGATGAATGTAAGGAGTTAGTACGGAAGTTGTTAGGGACAGTGCCAGATGGAGTTGAAGCGGAAGGAGAAGAAAAGATGAACGAATGAAAGGTTGACTTGGGGAGAAATTTTGGAAATTGTAGAAGATTATGAGCTTGACAGGGTTATAAAAGAGAGCAGAAGTGTAAGTGTAAGGGCTGGGGTAGATGAGAGAGTACCAGAGTTTGGAAGCTTTAGGGATGCAGTGTTGAGGGACCCAATGAGAATGGCCGATAGTGTAATAGATAGGAGTGTAAGAGCAAGTAATGTGGAGGTGCCAGTGAGGATGAATGGTGGGTTTGTAAAGGGAACAACGGGTTGGACGGGTTAGGGATAGTAGTGTACAAAAGGGAAGGTCGATGAGTGGAAGTCGAGCGAAGTGTTTTAGATGTGGAAAGGAAGGACATACAAAGAATGAGTGTAGGTGGGCTTTAGGAGCGTGTTTCGGGTGTGGGCAATCGGGACATTTGGTAAGGAGTGTACGAAAGATAGGGGTTAAATGCTACAGGTGCGGACAGGTGGGTCATATTGCTAATGGTTGTAGGGGTACCCGAGTGAATGTAATATGTGGCAACTGTGGTAAGAATGGGCATTATGCGAGAATGTGTTCAGAACCGAGAGCGAAGTGTGACGAATGTGGAATGGAAGGGCATGTATCAAGTGTATGTAGACGAAAGAGGGTGACTATGACAGCGAATTCGGGAAACTGAGTGTGAAGGGGTTCAAATGGGTGGATCCTCCAGGATGCAAGCGGTGCGTGTGATGCATGTACGTGAGGGGTTGTTGCATGAGGATCAGCAATTTGTTTTGATAGAGTATGGTAGGAAACGTAAGAAAGGGAAGAACGTAAGTGAACGGAATGGTCGTAAGTTGTGTGAGAGGGGTGTGAGTGCCAAAGTGGAAATGAGTGATAAAGCGTGTAATACGGATGAATGGGATGGTATGAATAGAACGTATAGCATATGCGGGTTTGATATAACTGAGTTGACTGAACGTGTAGGGGTGAGTGAACGGTTGGCGGTGAGCGAAAGTGTAAGAGTAAGAGAGCGTAGCAGTGATAGACGAGTGATTGAAAGCATGAATGAATCGTTGCAAGAATTGAAAAGGTCAATGAGCGAATGGGATGGGTTAGTTGAAGAATTGGGGAGGTATTTGGGAACGAGTTAGAGGGTATAGATGAGATTGTGGATGAAATTGAGAGTGGTAATAGTGAAGAAGATAGCGTGAATCTGAGAGAGAATGGAGGAGAAAATGTAAATCTGAATGTTGCTGGAAGAGAGCGAGTCTGAGAGAATGATTGCGTGCCCGCGAACGCGTTCTAAAGGACCTGCTAGTGAGCATCCATGGGTGTTACGTAAGGCGATTTGAATGCAGTGTGAAAGGTGTTGGTTGGGAAATGCTAAAAGGGGGAGAATTATAGAGGATGAATAAATTTGTTTGTATTTAGCATTTCCCAACGTTTTGTAAGAGAGAGAGAGAGAGAGAGCGAGTGTAATGGTCGTTGGTGAGTGCTTCAGTTGTTGGAAGAGGGATGAGGTCGTTAGTTTGTTTACGGAGCTGTCTGTCTGTGGAATATGTGAAGGATTTTTCGGTTTTGGTGTGAGTCTTGAGTCAGAGCTAGTGCTAGTCAGTCGTTTGGTCTTGGACAGTTTTTTGTGTGCTTTTTGAGAGTTGTTGGTTTTTCTTGTTAGTGTACTGTTCTTGTTGTGTATATAGTTCTATCTTCTTTTTTTTGTTTCCTTGTTTTGTTTGTGTGGTTTTGGGTGCTGTGTTGGCGACCGTGGACGCCTTACTCCATCTTCCAGCAACCGAGGATCAGGGTGAGTGTTGTGTACTGTTTTTTGTGTTTTTTTTAAATTCCGCCACATAATGTATATGTACCTCTTTTTTACTAAAGGCTTGGGTGAGAGCAAGTCAGTCGCTCACCATCAGGTTTCACCTGCATCTCTGAAAATCATATCTTCTAACCCATTTTCTGGAAGCACCTTTCTTCAGAAATTCTATCACTTACCTCAATCGGCGTGATATCTTCGTGATGTTACCATCAGGTCCTGGTTATCATCAACTGTGGCGTAACATGACGAGGGATGTTAGGGAGGCTTTCTCAGTTTATTTATATAGTACCACGTCTTCAGTTATCTGTAATTAGCTCTTGTCAGTCAGTTGCTAAAACGTTGATTCGAAATGTTTCACTTGCAACGGTGCATTTATTATTATTATTATTATTATTATTATTATTATTATTATTATTATTATTATTATTATTATTATTATTATTATTATTATTAAAAAGAAGCAAACATTCCTACGGGAAAAATTTACACTCCCGTTGCCTGTCCAGGTAATCTTCCAAACAGGAAACAAAGAAAAGAAAGCAATCAATAACTAAGAATAATTTCATAAATGAATACATATTCCTTATAAAACCACGATTTCAGCAAAATACCACGGCTATGACCTACTCATTAAGAAGAGATTCAAGAACATTAATTGAAGGAACAATGTGAGGCTGCGTCGAACCTTACTCTTTGCAGCAGAATGGAGAGCGAATTGAAGGAAAAAATTCCCAACAGAACTACTCAGGATATCCTTAGTTCTGTGTCTGTCAATCTACTTATCTCTATCTGTCCATCTATCTACCTCTCTATCTGTATGTAAGTGTCTCCAAACTGAATATTATCGGAGACCATAGGGTACTGCTGATGCAGGTGATTTATGGTAGGCCATATATACTTTAAAAAGAAACCAACGACCTATGAGTTTTAAGGTTAAGGCGTAATCAACAGCCAGGCGTTATTTCTTTTAAGAAAATGAGAAAGGAATATTTTGAAAATAGGCAACAAATAAAGCAAATATATGTAATAACTGTTCTGCAACTATGATTATTTTTTACAATTAGATTGAAAATGCTGACACTTTCAAGGCTTGAAGTGTCCTTCAACAATAACCTACCAGCAGAAGTTCAGAAGTTGGTATTCAGATCAAGAAAAAATAAAATTCTAAGATATAAGTATTCACATGAAAGGCTACTTCTATAACAAAATCTTTTGCAGAAAAAGATATTTTAGATACTTACTTTACCAATAAGTCTTACAATAATGCTATAATGGATGTACTCTACTGAACATCACGTTCAAGTTGCAAAATGAATATTCACATAATTAATATTTTTTGATTTAGTGTAGGATAATGAATTCATAAACGGACTTATAAACTATTGATTAATCTTTTCCTGCTACAAAATAAAACCTCATCTCTTAAGATATTCATATAATAGGCAACTTATACCTTCTTAATTTGGAATAATGTATACAGCAACTAAGCCGTTTCTGTCTGTGAGATTTATCTGTAAAAAGATATCTTGAAGGGCGTATGCTAACGATATACTTTGGTGTCCCATGAAACGGTTCTTTCTTCGTTTTCTTTGTTTGTAACTCTCCCAAGGCTGTGCAGGTCCCAAATTTAAACCGCCTTCTAGTATAACCAACAGCACTTTTAGCGGCGTAAGTTAGCCGTCGCGATGTAAGATATAGTTTTCATTTCGCAAATAGATGCGATATTTCTGAAAATTGCCCAAAACTGAACAATATGGAGAAAATTAAGTAAGAGGAGGTCGAAGTTTGTTTCTTGTGTTCTTACCGTGCGCTCCACGATCTGATGTACCTTGCATTGTACTACAATATCACCTGTAAACATGTAACTCAGTAAACAAAACCAGTTTAACGTCATCTTGCCAAAAGTGAAGCTCTTCATCCTAGATCACATCTACATTTCCTTGTATACAATCCATTGTTTTTATGGTAGGCCTATAGAAAAATGTGTTTAAACCCTTGTAATATTGTCAGTTATCCTCAAATTATGTTTTATCGGAATGCAAATTAAAATAGCAACAATTCCTGAAAAGTCAAATAGCAGATAAGATATGCTGAAGAACGTATAAAAGGCGAATTCCCTTCATTGTTTTAATATAGCACCATATACATGAAATATTAATATCAAACTGAAAAATTGTGTTTGCGATTTTTTTTTTATTTGCTTTGCAGAATTTAATCAAATAAAAAAATAAATTGAATAGTGTATCAGCTCCCAGTGTAAAAGTCACACATATTTCTAAACAAATTTTGTTATTTCATTTGGCACAGCGAAATTCGCTTGTTTTATTAATAAAATCTTTTTTTATTTTTTACATGAAAATAAAATAGGTTTGAGTAGTCCCGTGGTTCTCTCTGTTGTTAAATGTCGTCCATATATAAATATATATAATTTGTGCAAGTATTTTTTGTGCATTGCGATATCATGCCACGAGTTGCAGAAATTATTGCATCGAATAACTATAGGCCAATTGTAGCATGGTCCATTAACTGAAGCAGAATAATAGTTCATATTCTCTAACAGAATGGCAGTCTTATTAGAGCCTGCTGCTAAAGAATCGCTTAATCAATTTCATTCCTACAAGTAATACAAATCTTTTCTAAAAACTGTTACATAAAAATTACCAATTCCTTTTCCATGACAAGAACCAAGTTCTTATTTGATTATTTTTAAGATTCCGTGATGCTTAAGGATTTACGTTCTCTGAGCTATGATTCTTGTTAAGTGAGTCGTAGCGGACTCGAAATGATTCTCTCTCAGTGATGCTGATTCTAGCGATAACGGACTACTGGATGAGCATCAACCCTCCATCCAACTAGACATTTTCGATGAGTGAGTTGATGCGAATACCTTCATCGTACAGTCAGATTATTTCGAAATGGTGAAAATCACATTCTTATCGCTTTTAATCATTCTAGCCTCCTCAAGTCTCTGATTTTATGCTACCGAACAACATCGTTTAATAAATATACTGACTTAAGTATTTTCTTACGTTCCTCCATCGATTACTTGAAGTTTTGTAGTCAAATTCATTCCTAATTTTTACTCAAATGTGCAAATGAGAGAGAGAGAGAGAGAGAGAGAGAGAGAGAGAGAGAGAGAGATAGAGTTGTTGTTATCTAGCAGTCAAAAACGCTGCTGGTTGTGACTCCACCTGAATTTATTTTCTTTTTTCAAGATGAGAATTCATAGACAAATTAGATATTAAAAAATGGTATAGCATCCTTCTCATCGTAAACAGAAAAACAAAGCTCATCAGGTGGCAATAGTCACGGTTAGATTCTTGTTTGAATTTATTCTCTTTGCAATACTCTAATTTGTTTCGGGTCACGATGAGCAAATAGGTGAGTATTTGGTGGGTGGTGTCTCGGTGCGAGACTTTGCGATCATCACGTAAGAGCTCTACAGTAGTACATGAACACACCAGCTTCTTTGGCATAGTGGGGTCAGTGATTGCAACATTTGATGAAAGATTTATCTTTGTTATGTTGTTTTTGATGAATATTCGTTTATATAAATCCTCTGGCTAAAATCAGTTTTATAGAAATGTAAAAAGGTTGTGGTATACACGTCCAAACTGATGTAAGCCTTTTTTAGTAATTCTCTTTTCCCTAGGATTCAAAATCCATTAAGATTATGTTTAAAATCACCAAAACACGACGTATTCATGCATCCAATATCGCATATACCGAGCGAATGTTCGTGTTTGCAAAATAAATTTAGATAAAAAAAAAAGTGGCTTAATCCGCGACCAAAGGATAAAAGCAAATGTTTATGCTGCAGAAATATAACAAATAACTAAATTTTTTTACTGCGATTTCTTTGGAAGATAATTTTCATAAAACAAAATTTTCCATACATAACAACGAATTTTTAAAGAATTAGTAAGACATAGATACTGAGAATGATATTGTTATTCATCAGGTAACGCCGAGCGACCAAAAGTGAGTAAATAACGTACAACTGTGAGTCGAAGCCCTATAGAACATGCCACCAGTGAAAATCATCAGTCGTTCTTAACTCTTCTTCATCGAGAGCCATGCATATCCCAAACTAGCAAAATCATCATTCTAAATGTTGATAAACTAACTACGCATTTCAGTCGACCATATATATATGAACCCTGTTGCAAACACCTGTTATAAACATATATATATATATATATATATATATATATATATATATATATATATATATATATATATATATATATATATATATATATATTGTATATTTATATATATATCTTGGTCCCAATGGTGGATGAAGTATATAATAAGTCCTCACGTGAAAATGAAAGGAATTGGTACCAAGACTTTCAACTTTTATTCCAAAGTCATCTTCAAGGTACTGAGCAGAGTTAAGAGAATAACATATACAAGAAAGCAATATGTGTCACAGATAACAATAAAATAAGTCAACAAGCTATTTAAGTATGCAAACAACATTCTTCAAAAAACAAAAACAAAAAACATACTTAATGGAAATATGTAATTACTACAAATGCCAGTACAAAACTATCTGTTTGTAAAAATCTAACAGCTTGTTTTACTCTTGCATCCTTAAGAATAAAGCTTTTTAACAATTCGTCCATCTTAAAAAGACCTTCACTCAAATTCATATTACTAAAAGAACTAATAAGGCATCCTTCGACCAACAATCTGTCATGCAACGAGGAACTCTTAAAAACAACTGTAGCTGAATTCCAATCTACCTCGGCAGTACCAATCCATTTATCATAATAAGAGCTGGGGTTACTGGATAAGTATCTGTGTCGAGGGATTGAGACCCGGCAGTACCAATCCATTTATCACTTAAAAATTCCCCTTCAGTAATAATTCCCCATTCGGGATATTGCCAAGGTAGCGTGAATTTGATATTAAGCGACACTTGTAGCTTCATGATTGTATATAAATCATGGATGATAAAAAAAATTCATAATAAGAGCTGCGTGTTCCAAATGTACCAATGAACCATCATGGTGGAGGTGGGTTAATGCTGAAGCTAAGTATAATTTTCCCCGCTCTCAACGGGTAAACAAGTACAGCAAACTCAGCATTAACTTATACCTCTCTTGATGGCTCAGTGGGTAGACCGTCGACTGGGTCACTGGATAAGTATCTGTGTCGAGGGATCGAGACCCGGCAGTACCAATCCATTTATCACTTATAAATTCGTCTTCAGTGATAATTCCCCATTGGGGATATTCCTGAGGTAGCATGAATTTGATATTAGCGACATTTGTAGCTTCATGATTATATATATATATATATATATATATATATATATATATATATATATATATATATATATATATATATATATATATATATATATATATATATATATATATATAAAATCATCAATGAAGGGCAGAGGACACACAGATATACAAGCTGACTTTATTCCAACGTTTCGTAATTATCAAATTAATTACATCATCAGGGCTGTTAAAATAAAAAATAAAATTCTTTGTAAAATCGTAAAAACTAAAAGTTAAGAACTGAAAAGCTTAAAATTATTCATACAAAAAATTTTCAGAAATATACACAAACATTGAAATTAAAGAACATTTTTTTTTTAAATCGTTATATTAAAATGAAAGGCAACAGAATATACAATAAACTAAAATTGAAAATATCCGTGAAAGGGGTTGCAAAACCAAATTTTAAGGACCGACCTAGAGGAGTGGCAGTGTTAAACTAAACTAAACATAAATAGAAACAACACAAGTCAGGATAAATATAGAGGGGAGGAGGACGTATGAGTGTTTAACGACGGAACAAGTTGTTTGATAAAAAGTGATTCCAGAATAACAAGGTCTTGAGGGTTGGTGGTATGGCCTAAAATGTAGGAGTCTTTATTATCAATGTGTGTTTTACTCAACAAACATTTCAGTACAAAACCAGCAGTTTTAACCGTCCAAAAAATAAAGTTTTATGCAAGCTTGCCATTTACCCATGGCCTCAAGTTTCACAAAAAGTTCACTCAAATTATTCAGGATCATTTTTATGCCATTGATGCTCCTTAATCTCCTCTTTGGACCTGTGACTGCCTGAGTACCTCTGTCTCCAGGAACGAAGTTGTTTGGAGGCAAGTCCCTGGCGTAGGCTAAGATGAAAGTGCACCGATAATCTGCGGGTACAATCATAGAAAATGGAGTGCCAAGAAAGAGTGGGAAGTTAATCCTCCAAAGGTCATATAAGGAGCACCACGATCTGAAGACAGACAGAGGCATCTTGGCTGCGGTACCGGATAGCAGCTTCCCCTTAACCCCAATCCTGGGCCATATTCCCGACACATGGCTATCTTGCTCAAGCCCAAGTTTTCCTACCAGTGAAAGCCCCCTTAATTCCTCCTCCATTCTTATCTACGGCGACGACAACTCTACAACAAAGGTAACGTACCTTGATCAGAGATATTTCTTAATCAGGCACCAATTTAATATTCTTTTACTGAATTTTCCATTTAACTTTCAAAGTGAAAATTTCCATGCTAGACTTCATTGTTCCAGTGCATTAACTAAAATTTGTAAGTGTTTCATTGTTGTAAAACGAGATACTTTGGCACCTTCCGTGCACTTCTCGACTTTTTCCATGCATTGCATGTTTATCTACAACTTCAGTCTACAGCGTAGCAGCCTTTGGCTCCTTTTTTTTGTTGTGGATGCCTGATCCCAAAGCAGTAGCCAGATTAAATAGATTTTCTACAGTAAGTGAAGCATCCTCTTAGAAAAGCATAAAGGTAATTTCACTGTTCAGAATCCAAGCTCCCTCTCAGGTAAAACCATGATAATGGTGACCAAATTGCCAAATCTTGCAGCCTGCAAGAACCCTTGCCCCCTTGCAACTTGGAGCTATAAGCTACTAGCCACACTAAAGCTGGATGCAAGACAAGAAGCAATCCTTAGCATAAAATCCGAAGCACACAATCAAACGGAGTTCCACAGTTTAAGTATGTTGTTATTTTATATTTCCTTTAGATTAGTTGTAATCGAAATTGTAACTGTAAAATCTGTTAGGGAACAGATAGATTGCATGCATGCTCTACGAATAGTTCACAGCAAGGAGAGAGTGTTGTTCTACCGAAACATAAGCTTTGTCGGTATTGCATGTTAGCTTGCTTTAGTCATTGATAGGCTAGCTAAGCAGTGAAGTGATAAACAAAGTGATACCTTAGGAAATAGTCTGTTATTTCCTTCCCCACGTGTTTAGGACAATTTACCGTCCACCAATTTAGCTAAGCAATACAGTAAATTGGGCGATGAATTCCAGCCCACCAGCAATTTCATCAGCTGGTCTCTTTCTCTCTCTCTCGATCATAGTAGAAAACACGCTAGGACTTAAACTAACATTTCTTAATTT
>NC_089746.1:3884887-3904887 GCF_040412425.1 Macrobrachium rosenbergii | reverse complement strand
CTCTGGGGAGATGGCTTGCCATCAAGATTGCAGATTTTGATTGCGAAGTCTTGTACCCTCAATTGACCGTAGGAGTATCATTTAAATTTATTTATTCCTCGATCGTGATGAGTTTTCGCGTCTATTGACGATAGCTCCGTAGGGAACTCTAACTCCTTCCGATGAGTGGAGACGAGCGCCGGGTCCTCGGGAAAGTGCGACTCGCGCACGGCTCGCCACTGCGGAGGCCACGATACAGGCCTTTCCAAGCGAGGCCTAATGACTTGGGATCTGTGACGGCCAAGGCGACGGTGGGAGTAGTTGATTTATTATTACGGGCATTTCGCCCATGCGGGGAGAAATGGCCATAAACCTGCACGCCGTGCGTGGTCTGGCTAGTTCCTTCCGCTGCCCTGTGGAGGGCGTAGGCGAGTTATTTGTCGGTTTTTCCGTGAGAGAGAGGAGCCGGCTTGTTCCTGGCACTGTTCGGAGTGAATGCCCTGTTTTCTTGCAATAATGGCAAGTTAGGGTCGCCTGAGTCTCTATTTTTGTGGGAATTTTGAAATTTCTGAGGAGGGACGGATTTATCTTCCGCCCATGATCCTTCTTGAGGGTGGTGGGTTTCCCACATATTCAGTATCTCGCAACACCTCGTGAGTGTGTTGCTGGGGCTTTTTCCACTATAAGGAGTGTGAGGGTGAGGGCGTAAAGTGCAGGAAATGCTCGACTTAAACCGCTCGAAAGTACCTCGGCGGCAGTAGTGGCTCCTTCCGAATCGAGCCATTTTGTCACGCCCGTTCAATGGTACGCTCAATCGACCAAGTCTGGCCTGCTTCTCTGGGCTGCGCCTTCCAACGTCTCTCCATCAGCTGAGAGGTCTGCACGCCGTAACTGCTTGGCGTATCGGCTTCCGTAGTTTCCTATCTTCTGCTGGAAAGGGCGTGGTAGCAACGAGGCCTTTCCCGCTCAGGAATTTAGCGTGAGAACAAGGGAGAGTTCCGCTGTAGATCGCAGCACTCCAGACCTGCCGGCCCTTCGCTGGCTACTCGGGTTCGACTGGTCCATTTTGCATGAACGAGTGAGCTTGGCTGAGGGCACTCATCCCCGCGGCAGGGCGGGGGGCGGCGGGTCGTCGTTCAGCATCTGGAGCTCGTAATGCGCTTGTCGCCTCGATCTTCTCCCATTCTCGCTCCTCCCTTTTCTCTTGGAACACACCCTGTCCCTCTCCTCTCGTTGTTCTGGCACTCTGTCCCTCTCTGTTGTTCTTGGGCACCGGTTCTCTCTCTCTGCACGGTCTTTATCCTCCCGTTAGCCTTTGGGCACCGTTCCTCTCCTCTCGTTGTTCTTGGGCACCGCTCTCTCTCTCTCTCACGCTTCTCGCCTTCGTAGCCTTGCATCGCCCACTAGCAGAAACCCATGCTCTCAGATCTTGCTCTCGAGAGTCCCATGTCCTTCCCAGCGTGACATGTAGAATTTGAAATCCTGCTTTGTTGGGCTCTGTATTAGCCATCTTGAAATAATGGGTATATGATAGTGTCTGGAGAAGACTCAGGTTGTCTGAAAAAGACTCAATTGCAGGAATCTGAAACACTCCAATCATAGACTGCAGGAGAATGTGGATCTGTCCGAATAAGACAGCGATTAGTAAGTCTGGGGAGACTTTTGTTAAAATTGGATGCAGTTTGAAAGACGTGGTTGTTTTGCTAACGACTTCCCAATATGCTGCCTTCGAAGACGAAGTTGATTTTGTCACGCTTCGACTTGGCCGGGCTGTAGCGCGAAGTTAAGTGAGTTGTTCTAAACGAACTAGAATGATCAGTCCCGTAAGGGCTTAGAGGTGTGTGAACTACACCATATAATGTCTCAAAAGACTTAATTTGGGTTCAGGAATGAGAAATTCTCGCCAATGCGCGATGAAATTTTTGTATGAGCCCTGAGCATCGAACTGGAGAAATTCTCGCCACGTGCGACGTAGAATTTAGGAGCGTTCCTGAGACTGGAGTTTGAGGGAATTCTTCGGCCAATGCCATGATTTAGAATTTTAGGAGTTCTGGAGGACTGGAATTTGGAGAAATTTCGCCACGCGCACGTGAATTTTAGAGTCTCTGAGGACTGAATCTGAGAAATTCACACAAAGTGCATTTAGAATTTGAGCCACTTAGGACTTGAAATTACGATTCGTCCCCTTTAGACTTGGGAATTACTAACTGGAAACCCAAAGAAAATGTTTGCTGGAAATGAATGGGCTGCCACACGCGGGCATGGGCGGTTTAGCAGGTGGTCTGCCCGGCTAACACCGAGCGCTATTTTTAGATTCTGGTGAATGAACCCCGCATATGTATAGACTGGCCTGGGACTCCGGGAATTCCCAGTCGTCTGAGAGATAAACAGCACAACTGTCAGGCACTTTCTCATAAGTAAGAGTTTAAATTAAGCCCTAACACCTAACTCGAATTTCAACTACACTGAGAGAATTTCAGTAATGCAAGCTGATCGCTGCGGTTCCACGGGAATTTTATTCGCTACCTAGCCAATAGCGTTCACAATTGAAATGCTAAGTAAAAATTTATCACAGAGGGAATTTCTTTCGCACCATTCCTCAAGCAAGAATATGGCAAGGATTTTAACACAGAGGAATTTCGCACTATCTGAAGCAAGGGATTGTTAGTACTGGTTATTTCCTAATCACTCATCCTGAAAGGCATGCATTAACGAATCTAATACGGCGGTTCTTTCTCATAGTGAATACATGCGTCCCTATTTTTAATTCCTGAACAGTCACGATTGTAAAAAGGTTTTAAGCAAGATAAACACATTACTACGTGAATTTTCTGGATCTGTGTGCTGGTTTACAATAAAAGGTTCACTGTCTCAGCACTCCAGCTTAGCTTTACATAGTTGATCTGCAAGTTGCAAAATGCAATAAAGCAAACACTAGGTGAACTCAACTGCAAAACGAGAGATTCAGGCCAGGTCGCCATTTTTACGTTTTTCCGTGGTTTTAGTTTGAAATACATGTCGGTGAGACAGGTAGCAACAATTTACTGTACTCATTTTGTGATTCTGACTTCGTGGCATGGGAAAACGTGTAAAAAAAAAGAGGAAAAACAAAGGAGAATTTCTATATGAGCATAGGGCCTGGTTACTGAGGGAAATATTACATGTAAAACACGGGCACATTTAAAGTAGTGTATTTTACATAATGACATTAGTACGGGAAAGAGAGTCCTGGTAGACTGAATGAAACTTGGGGAATTTCCAGCCACAGTCCGGAGAAGTTTCACTGAAATAGATCCTCTGAAATGAGAGATATGCACATTATACGCCAGTAATGAAAATAGACAAAAGAATAATGAATTCAAAGCTGCAATTGGAGGGTGCCAAAGGAGAATAAAGAATTAATACTGCCGATGCAAGAGGCGCACGGACATTGACAAGGGTGATTTCTGGCTTTCTTGCCAAATATTACGAGACAAAAAGCGTGACTGAAAATGGGGCCTTCCAGGGCACTTTACCTTAGCAGATTTTCCGGAGATGCGTGAGAAGGCAGTCCATGGATGACTTGCGATTTCCGAAGCAGTTCCTTCCATCGCGGGTGAGCTGCAAGGGCTTCCGCCGTGAAGGGGCATGAGCGGGGACCTCAAACCCAAGCAATGGCGTGTGGCCTCGAGGAATACGGTCGGTGGGGCACCGAGGAAAGTATACTGAAAGGGCCATTAAGGTTAGATGCAAGGGCATCGGAGTGGCCAGGTGTTGACGCGCCTTCACTCCATATCTTCCAGTTCGCTGCGGTGTCGGAGACCTCGTGGGTTTTTGCTTTTATCCCTCCTATGGGGCAGGGGTGTGCCCAACACAGATGCTTTGACTCATTGCACCTGCTGCCCGCAGGGGAGGTTTTGTCCTGTAGGAGAAACACCCAAGCCAGATTACTTTTGCCTCGAAGGAAAGATCTTTATCAAAAATGGGAGCGCCTTTAATCTTAAACCCTTGTTTTTAAGTCGATAGACAGATGGTTCATCGATCTGCCGTATGTATATATGTCTGTATATATGTATATATACTGTATATATGTATGTGTATATATATATATATATATATATATATATATATATATATGTGTGTGTGTGTGTATATGTATATATATATATGATATATATTTTATGTATATATACGTATATATATGTATATATATGTATATATGTATGTATGTATATGTGTATATTGTATATATAACATAAATATGTATATATGTATGTATGTATATATGTACTGTATATATGTATGTATATGTCTATGTATATATATTTATTATATGTATTTATATATGTATGTATGTATATATGCATGTATATATGTATGTATATGTGTGTATATATGTATGTATATATGTATATATATGTTTGTATATATGTATATATGTATGTATATATATGTATATATATACGTATATATATATGTATATTGTATGTATATATGTATATATGTACAGCATGTATGTATATATGTACAGTATATATATATTTATATATATGTATGTATATATGTGTATATATGTATGCATATATGTATATATATGTATGTATATGTATGTATATATGTATATATATATGTATATATGAATATATATGTATATATGTATATATATGTATGTATATGTATGTATATATGTATATATATGTATATATGTATATATGTATATATATATATGTATGTATATATGTATATATGAATATATATGTATATATATATAATTTATATATGTATATATATGTATATATATATGTGTATATGTATATGTATATGTATATATATGTATGTATATATGTATATATATGTTGTATATATTATATGTGTATATATGTATATATATGCATGTATGTATGTATATATGTATATATGCATGTATATATGTATTTATATGTATATATGTATATATATATATATATATATATATATATATATATATATATATATATATATATGTATATGAATATAAGAAGGCCCATAAAATTATTTAAACATTGTAAATTATATATTTTGGCACTTGCTTCTGTGCCCCTGTTCAACTGGTAAAATATGGACAGATGAAATGTTACAAGAGTATATATACAAAGCATATATGGGTGTGGCATTAAGATGGTATGCAGGTGACCGTTTCCTAAGAAGGAGGAGAATAACCAAATCCCTAGTGGTTTTTGGCCTCATTAACTCCCATTTGGCGATGATTCTGGAGGTCGTGTTTCCTGGGCCATCATCTTCAGGAGCGGTCTGAGGATTAAAGCGTCGATGTCGTCCGATTTCCAATGTCCTCCTGACACGTTCATATTGTTGGTCTGATTGATGATAGTAGATTCCAGTATCTTTCTTCTGTACGGACAGCTACTTTTGAAAACCAGCTCCACCCCACTCCAGTTTATGACATGTCCTGTATTTCTGATATGTAGGAAAATCCCCGAACTCTCCGAAGCGTAACGTACTGATCTTTTGTGCTCTGTTATTCTTTGCGAGAGCGATCTACCTGTCTATCCCACGTAACATAAGTTATTACATTGTTACACTGCATCTTGCAAACCCGGCTTTTCCCCTGTTATGTAAGTATACATTAATGACGAACTCCCAATGGATTTGGATAATGGAAAATGAAGGGATTGTTAGACCTGAGTTGTTTGGTGGCTTTTGATGTTTTTGTCTCCCAAACCATTGGGAGTTCGCTCATTAACGTATACTTAAATAACAAAGAGGAAGAAGCCAGAGTTTACAAGATACCGTGTAGCAATTGTAATGACATTTATGTGGGAGAGACAGGTAGATCGCCTCGCAAAGAATAACGGAGCACAAAGATCAGTACGTTACGCTCGAGAGTTCGGGATTTTCCTACATATCAGAAATACAGGACATGTCATAAACTGGAGTGGGAGGAGCTGGTTTTCAAAAGTAGCTGTCCGTACAAAAGAAAGATGCTGGAATCTATCATCAATCAAACCAACAATATGAACTTGTCAGGAGGACATTGGAAATCGACGACATCGGACGCTTTTTAATCCAGACCGGCCCTGAAGAAGATGGCCCAGAAACACGACCTCCAGAATCATTGCCAAATGGGAGTTAATGCCAAAAAAAAAAATAAACTAGGGGATTTGGTTATTCTCCTCCTTCTTAGGAAACGGTCACCTGCATACCATCTTAATGCTACACCCATATATGCTTTGTATATATACCCTTGTAACATTTTATCTGTCCATATTCTACCAGTGAACAGGGGTGGAAGCAAGTGCCCGAAATATGTGGTTGCAAATGATTAAATAGTGTTTTATGGGCCTTTATATTCATATTACACTGAGGTATTACAGGAAAAAAGACATTCTATATGTACGAGAGTATATGTATATATGTGTATGTGTATGTGTGGGTGTATATATATATATATATATATATATATATATATATATATATATATATATATATATATATATACTTCAAGGAACTTCAAGATAGGCAGAAGTTTTTAAGGTTCTTTTTGACCTGATATTTCAGATCAGTACCACAAAACAGGTATGATCCCTGACAAACCTACACTCAAAGAGTGCAATCTCAGAGAGGATACACAAAACCACAATCTAAAATAACAATAATTTATTACAAAACAACAAATAGCAAAAGAACCCCTCTGAAAACTGAATGATGGGGAGAAAAAACGCAACAGGCACACACAACAAAAAATCATTCACTTCCTCAATCGCCTACCTAACTAACACACTAAGAAATAAGAGAGAGTAAACAGTGGAAGTACGAAAAACACTCTTTCCCTAGCATACAATAGTAGGAGATCCGGGGGAGGGGGGGAAGGAAAACCTTAACCTGTATAGATATATATATAATATATATATACAACATTCAATGAATACCTTGTACGGAATACATACTTTAACAGCGGTATTAACAAAGACCCAAAATGTTGACTTCACAATGCCTAACACCGACGCTGGCACATCGGGCCGTTCATGAGAGCAAATGCTGAGCTTTCCTCCAAATAATGAAAAACAGGTAGATATGCACGGTGAGGCACCAAGTCCAAGCCTCCAGCAACAGGCCCCAAGCACTCCAGCTTCGGACTAATGCTAAGTTCACACATTCACGATCAAGTCTCACATGCGCACCACAGCCGGAATTTGTGAAACTTGTGCATACACGAAAATAAGCCCACCAACTGGATACATGTCATGGGACGATGCGCATGAGGCATGCGATTATAGTGCGCCGCAAATGCACGCACGTGCGGCGGACATATGACGCTTACCGACAAGCAGCGGCGCAGGCAGAAGTAGTGCGTGGCAGAGCACGAACACCAATGTACGATACCGTATGTGTTACGTTCTGCGAACTGAGTTACGCAACGCCGTCACGCAGGCCCCACATACCGCGGGGTTAAACCCCAGCTATAAGGGCCGGCAGTTGCACATGTGTGGCCAGTCAATGCCGTAACACCACAGCATCAAGACATGCTACCAACGTGCTGAAGCAACATGGACAACATAGCTGAAATGCATCAACTTATAGCTATAGCAAGTAGGGATAGAACAGAAATGTTGCCATATGTCATTGAATATGTGCACGTCATGTTATTGCCTGAGATTTCCGTGATTGCTGCAAAGCGCACAGAGCAGAAAAAAAGGTGGCCAAGGAGGGTGTGGGCGTGGCCATACCTGCAGAAAAGGATGGAGCAAGGTCGTTATGACAACCTGATGGAGGAGTTGTCAACCTAAGCCCCAGACCTGTACAGAAATTTTACCCAGATTGACAAGGACCTCTTCAATGAAATTGTTGAACGAGTCACCCTACATTCAGAAGAAAGTGACATTCTGGAGGAAACCCATTGAGCTAGGCCTCAATTGTTGCCATCACCCCACGCTTCCTCACTACAGGTGATTCATACAAGAGTCTGCAATATTCGTTCCGGGTATGAGGAACTGCAGGTGCCACAAACACCTGAAGCGTGGCAGGAGGTTGCACGGGTTTTTAGGATGGTGGAACTTCCCGCACGTAATTGGAGCTATAGATGCGAACACATTAGGCTCCATGAACCCTACCAAAGGCGGTGGGTACATTACTTCAACTACAAAGTTCTACTCCATGATATTACTTGCAGTTGCTGATGTTTCATACAAGTTCCTATACGCGTTGACGTGGGTGCCATTGGGTCAGAGTCAGACGGTGGTGTATTTGCCCAGACCCGACTGGCAGGAATGCTGCTGCAAGAGGAAGCAAATCTTCCCAACCGGATGCCCTGCCAGGTCAACCTAATGGATCTCCTGTGCCCTACTTCCTAGTTGGCGATGATGCCTTCCCCCTGAGGAATTACCTTATGAAGCCCTACCCCAGAAGAGGACTTAGCAAGGAGGAACGGACTTACAACTATAGGTTAAGTAGGGCACACAGGATGGTGGAGAACGCCTTTGGGATTCTGGCAAATAGATTCCGAGTATTCCACACTGCAATATGCTTGAAGCCTGACCATATAGAGCCATTAGTGATGTCCGCATGTGTTCTGCACAATATGATCATAAGAAGAAATGCACACAGACAAGGAGGAGATCAGGAGCACCCCGTCACACATGCTGTCATCCCTGGTAGCTGGAGGAGTGACACGTCCTTAGGAGCAGCCCTTCCAACCGTGACCGGCAACACTGCAAGGAGGGATGCAAAGGAACAGCGTAACATGCTGAAGGAATACTTTTCATCGGCTGAAGGCTCTGTGCACTGGCAGGAGAACATGATTTAGTTACTTTCCTGCATACCTGACTGTTGTAATTACTTAAATGTGTGTTCTTGCATTTATTTTGGACTTATTTAAAATTAAAAAATGTATTTATTCAGGATTATTTTGCCCTCTGTATTTGTGTACTTCTGTTTGTTTTAGTTGATTTAATAAAAGATATTGTTCATATCCATGATATATTATTCTCATCAATACTTGGTAATTGGGAAGAGGGTAGAGTGGGACATGACATTGCAAATGTATATTTAATCAATATGAAACAAAAATACACATAAATAAAAGAAAGAAGATGTAGTTATTTTGCCCTTTTTAATAATTTCTTAGCATGGATTCTATTCTGATATGATAATTCTATCATTTTTAAAAGCATCCTCTCTTAACGTTGTTTCTATTCTGATGTGATAATTCTAGCATTTTTGAAAGTATCTTCTCTTAACATTGTTTCTATTCTGATGTGATAATACTATGTTTTTGAAAGTACCTGCTCTTAGCATTTACACTGTTGATATTCTGATATGAAAATTCTATATTTTTAAAACTACCTTCTCTCCGATATTTGTGACGTTTTATATGACTTTGGTCTGTTGTCATATTGTTTCTGTGCACATATGTTACATAAAGTATTTTGAACTTATTTCAAAGTCAGTAATGTATACTGAAATGTTAGTGTATTCAGGTTCATTTTGCCTACTTGATTTGTGTACTTGTATTTTAGCTACTTCATTGAATACATGATATTTGAACAGAGGATAGAGCTAGACATGATATTGCAAAAGATATTTATTTAATACAAAACACAAACATACATATAAATATAAACACAAGAAAATACAACAAACAAGTTAATTTTGTAAATTATTTAAAAAAGTTGTGTCAATCGACAGGTTGGCAAGTTCTTTTGGTGTCGATGTCACCAACTGTGTTGCAGGAGCGCCAGCTGCTGTGCAGTGAGTGACTGCTGGTGCTGCGATGCCGACAGGCTGGGAGGAACTGCAGGTGTCTGACACTCTGCTGTCACTGCCATGGTGTGGGTCATCATGGCCCTCGACTGCACCCGTGGAGCCGTCTTTGTGGCACGGATGTGCCAGTGGATGGCACCCAGAACCTTCATTTTGAGGTTGAGACTCAGCTGCTCTGACAGTGCGCACACTCGTCCTCGACCTCTTGAAAAAACTTCCTCCAGTAGAGGACGGGGGTTACAAGGAGCTGGCTGAACATTCATCAGCATATCGTCCTGGAGGGCCTGTGCCTTCATGAACTGTCAGAGAGCCTGAAACTTGGTTTTTCCGAGCCTTGATGCTCGCTGGCTCACCAACTGGAGAGGGCAAGGGTGTCGGTGTCGGGGCAGGAGAAGAAACACAAGCAGCAGACAGGCCCAGAGCTTGGGCAGGGGGGGCGGCAGCAGCACAGGCAGCCTGTAAAAAGAGGAGGAACATATATGAGAAACTGGTATAAAATGTACATTGAATGCATGGAAACTATGTCATAACGTTATATTCAGTAATAATCATGCATTGAAACACATTAAAACAGACATACCATCGGAAGTCCCAACACCTTTGGCTTCCCTTTGACGCACAATGTGCTGCTTCAGGAAGTGGAAAATGTTGAGAATCTATTTCTCCCGGTCCATCAGCCATCTGCCCGTCCCTTGCCGACTCTTCTCCGCCGTGAGCCGCCCAAAACGACTCCTGAGGGACGTAAACCACGTCCTCAGTTCATGGCCGCCACGGGAGGAACAAGTGACTGGCCCTTCTCTTCGAAGGCCCTCCACACCTGGCCTTGTCCTCTGTAGGCTGTGAGGCCCTGGTTATAAATAAACTCGGCCTCGGTCTTCAGCCACTCACCAACAAGCCTCTCGTTTTCTCCAAGAGGATCACTGACGGGTTCTTCTTCCGTCCCTGACCTGTAGGGCCATCTCCTTCAGGAGTGCTTTTGGTGTCGCCGCCGGCATCCTCGTGCGGTGTCGTCGGTGGCGGCGGGGTCACTCTCGTAGACGCAGGGCAAGCTCCTCTTCCCTCCTCCCCAGCTCGCTCTCCATCACAAGCTGTCGGCCTCAAGCTGCAGCATCACTGCCTGAAGGGGGACCATCAGCTTCTGAAGGCTTTGGGTATGGGGCAACCCAGCTGCCAGGGCTCCTGGAGTTCTCAGGACCCCTTTCCTGGTCCTCTTCAGCATGGGTCCTTTGGGCATCTTGGCTGCAATGGACGACAAAGACGGAGGTGCTGATGGAGAGAGCAACAGGATGCTGGCCGGAGAAGCACTGACCCAGAAGCGCGCCGCCTGTCCCTTTATCCCAGGTCAAAGCGTTGCCCACATCTCCGCAGCTGCGGGGCGCGCAGCATTGCCGCGTGTACCCCACGCCATGCTGACAGCCACGCTTGGTGCCCTGGGGCAGCGTGGGCACCCAGGTGGGGCATGGCAGCTGCACGGTCAGCCCGTGGCTGGTGCCACGCTGTGCGGGTCGGGCCACACTACCTGACAGCTGACATGGCCACCCACACGGGGTTTTGAGCAGGTCGAAAGGTTCATGGCCCCCGCCGTGCACCTGGGTGGTCTGTAATGGTTGCGCTGCATGCTGTCGCACTTACACAGTACTTACGGTACATTTACGTTGTATTTGCGATGTTTACATACTTTCTGGCTCCACCTCGTTCGTGGCCGTGCGTGGGCATGCGTGCCTTGATACGTGAATGTGTGAACATAGCATAAGGGCACGAGCACTCAAGGTCACTCACAAAGGACACAACATGATGCAGCTGTGCAACAGGAAGTGTCCTCTACCCAACAGGTAAACTGCCGTAGACTGCCAAAAAAAGTTATAGCACGCTGGTCCTTCTATGACGGAGCTGAGAACAGAACTTTTGAGTTAATGACAGAAGGCCCCCTCGACAGCTCCGGGAGAGGGACAAATATGACGTGGCACAGACGACGAATGGCCAAATCACCATCACAAACATGAAAAGCAAGAAACAAACTTCATGGGTGGAGTACCAATATAAGACAATAACAACCTTGAGGGAGGCTAAAGACCCATATCCAGCTTTCAGAGGGAAAGGCAAAAGAAACTGGATTAAACAAGCAAACATATGTTAAAAGGGCCTGTAAAACTGAATCAATTATGTTAATTCATTATACCTCCATCAAAAGGAAAAAATATATATATATTTTTAAGATCAGAACCCAAAAGAAAGGGCAAAACTCAAACTAATTATTTTAAATACTAATTACTTTAAATACTAGAAATAATTTGTTACTAATGCAGAGCAAACAAAAGAGAATTAAACCAAAACCTGGAAAAAAAATCATTAATGCCCAACCTAGAGACCAAACCAAAACCTACTCCCCTACTCCTAAAAGGACCTAGATAATACATCAGGAATAACATTGTTTCTCCCAGCTATATGCCTAATTTGAAGATCATATTCCTGCAAAAGCAGACTCTACCTGAGCAACCTAATATTTTTGTCCTTAAACCATTGGATGAATACTAGAGGATTATGATCTGTGTAGACCAAAATAGGATGAAGTGATGAACTCAAATAGACTGAAAAATGAGGTAGGGCTTTTATTAAACATAAGGCTTCTTTTTCAAAAGTCGAGTATCTTGCCTCTCTCGGCGATAACTTCCTCGAAAAGTAAGCGATGGATATTTAGTTAAGACTGCCTTTAAGTTTTCAAAGGCCTTCTGGCACTCCTTGGACCATACGAACCTTACTCCTTTCTTTAATAAATTTGTCAAAGAAGTTGTTGTTTCAGAGAAGTTCTTTATAAACTGTCGGTAATACCCGACCATACCCAAGAACCTCCTGACTCCTCTCCTATTCTGAGGAGCAGGAAAGCTAGCTACGGCCTCTACATTAGCTTTCTTAGGAGCAACTCTACCCAGACCTACCTCATGCCAAGATACAAAACCGTGGCCTGGGCAAAATCGCTTTTCTACAAATTAGCCACCAAACCAGCTTTTCTCAATGCCTTAAAGCTTCAAGTCTTTCCAAATGAGTCTCCCAATCGTCACTATACATCACAAAATCATCAATATACACAACGCAACCTTCCAAATCCTGAGTGATATGATTCATCAGTCTTTGGAAGGTGGCAGCTGCTTTCTTCATCCCAAAGGGCATAACTTTACACTCATATAAACCTTCACCTGTAACGAAAGCAGAAATTTTCCTAGCATGAGGGGAAAGACCAACCTGCCAATATCCTTTAAGCAAATCTAGCTTTGTAATAAATTTGGTAGACCCAATTCAATCTATACAATCCTCCACCCTCTGCAAGGGAAAAGAATCTGTCTTGGTCAGCTCGTTGACCTTCCTATAATCAAAGCAAAGGCGGTGTTGGCCTCCCTCCTTCTTAACCAACACGACCGGAGAACTCCAAGGGCTACAACTTGGTTTAATTAAATCATGGTCTAACATATAGCAAACCCCCTCCTGAACGATTTTCCTCTTGATGGGGTTAAGCCTATATGGGCACTGTTTAATGGGCTTAGCATCCCCAACATCCACATCATGATCCAAAACATTCGTCCTACCTGGCGCATCCTGAAACAACTCTTTGTACCTGTGGATGATACCAATCAAAGTTTCTGATTTCTCAGAATTTAAATGCTGAAATTTAGTAGAAAGGTTATTTAAAATATCAGAATTGTTTGACAAAACATCAGGATTAACAGACATTTTCTTGTTAACCAAAGGATTCTCATCTACCTATACAGACACTACTGTAATTGATCCACTACTACTGACTCTACCTGATCTACATCTCTACTAACAAAGGGCTTCAACATATTTACATGACAAATTGAGACTTTCATCTCCTACCAGGGTATCAGTCAAATAATTTACATCATTTAACTTTTTCAGCACGCTCCATGGGCCTGAAAACTGAGCTTTCAGGGGGTTACCTGGTATAGGCAATAGAACTAATACACATCCTCAGGTTTAAAGATACAAACCTTGGTCCCAGTGTCATAATTAGACTTCATTACTGACTGACTTTTACATAAATTCCCTTGAGCAAAATCCGAAGCTCTCCTCAGTTTCCCCTGTAAACTAGAAACATAATCTAATACATTAACTTCGGGTGTCTCTCCCTCCCAATGCTCTCTCACCACATTAAGAGGGCCATGTAAAAATGGGCAAATACCAGTTTGAAAGGAGAGAACCCCGAAGACACATTAGGTACAAACAATATAGCAAATAGGGCATAAGGAACCTCCTTATCCCATTCATTACCTGTTTCAGTACAAAACTTCTTTAATACTGACTTCAGAGTCTGGTGGAACCTTTCCACTTAACCCTGACTCTCTGGGTGATACGGAGAAGAGGTAACATGACTGACACGTAATTCTACCATTTTCTTTTTAAAAACTTACTTGTAAAATTGGTGCAAGTCTGATTGTAAAACTTCAGGAATGCCAAATCGAGTGAAAACCTGACTGTCGCCCACCACCTTCTCACCTAAGAATACTCTACTCAGAGGTATAGCCTCAGGAAAACGTGTTACCCTATCAGTCTTGGTTAGGAGATATTCTTACCTCGGCGCATCCGTGAAGAGGCCCACTACATCTATAACTATCTCCTTAAAAGGTTTGCCAACTGAAAGAATTGGAAAAGGGGGCTTTAGGGATCTTTTGATTGGGTTTCCCAACAACCTGGCACACCTTGCAAGATAACACGTCTCTTAACCTCACAGCGCATCTGGGGCAAGAAGAAATGCCGTGCCAATTTCTGAAGTCTTCCTAACTCCGAAATGACCAGCGAGGTTATGTTCAAGACTGAGATACAATAATTTACTTCTATACCTTTCCGGCAGCAGGTACATTAACTGACCTACTCACACGGTAGAACAAACCATCTTGTTTCATAAACACAGGTTTAGAAAGATCGCTACCATTGTGAGAGGGTGCAAAAGAAAGAGCAGGTAGACAAGAACTGCTAGTTTATTGAGGAAGCGGCCCACTTACAAAGCGGCGTGCGGACGTCGGCGTATACATGGACGTCAGTACAAAAAATATACAAGTGACCCGAGGTCAAAACTATTCTCTACACAAAACAGGACAGGTACATAAAGATAACGTGATGATTAACAATAGTAGATTAGACACAAAAATACTCTGGCACATACACTATATATTAAGGACAAAAATGAATAGGTAATAAATGTACAATTACATAATGATAATAAGGCTGAGTACCACGACTTAGGGTCAGCTGTGAAGGCACAGTAGAAAACAGGAGGTTCTTCATAGAAAACCCTTTACAAATAGGGGTGGGGAACTTGACGACAGCCTCGACCTTCGATGCCACTGGGCGGACGCCTCCCGGAGATATCTCGTGGCCCAGGAAGTCAACCCTATTGACGCCAAAGGTCCACTTGTCGAACCTGACAACGAAGCCATTCTCCTGTAGTCACTGCAGGACCTTCCGGATGTGCCGAAGGTGTTCCTTTGTGGGACCTGGAAAAAAATTAGGATATCATCGACATAGCAGAGACAGAAGTTCAGGTCTCCCAGGATGCTGTCCATCAGTCTCTGGAAAGTCGGCTGAAGGTGGAGACCGCAAAGACATAGGACCCAAAGGGCGTGATGATGGCGGTTTTGGGGATGTCTTCTGGAGCTACTGGTACCTGGAAATAGGATTTTAAAAGACCTAGTTTTGAAAATATTTTGGCCCCGTGGAAGGAGCCTGTTAGGTCTTGCATGTTTGGGAGGGGTTAGTGGTCAGGTTCTGAAGCGAGGTTGAGCCGCCTGTAGTCGCCACAGGGTCTCCAGGAGCCGTCCATTTTCTGCACCATGTGAAGGGGGGAGGCCCATGGGCTGGGGGCCTTCCTGCATATGCCCATGCGCTCCATTTCGGCGAAGGCCTTCTTGGCCTCCTGAAGGCACTGAGGGGAAGCCTCCGAACTTTGTGTGCGTCGGGGCCCTCATCTTGATGTGATGATAAACCTGTGTTTATGGGGCCCTGGGCACCTGACGGCTCGGACCTGAAATACCTCTGGGAATTCCTTCAGAGGGAGGCGTGTTGGTGGGGAGTGACGGAACAGACTGTGGGCGCACTGGGACCCGGCGCCAGGGGGCAGGGACCGGCCGGACTCAGTGTCCAGCAGGCGTTATGGCCGACATCGACTGCCAGTCCGGTGGGCCAGGTAGTCCGCACCCAGGAGTGGGGTCCTCATGTCAGCGACGACGAAGTTCCACTTGTATCTCTGGCCCAGGATGGAGACTGACAGGAGCTTGGTGCCATAGGAGAGGATGGGGGACCCGTTGGCGGCCGTCAGGGAGGCAGCCAAGTCCGGCGGGCGTCTGCGGTCCTCTCTGGAAGGCGGGAACACTGACCGCACTGCCCCAGTGTCGATCAGCATCATCCTGCCGGAGACAGTGTCGCGGACATAGAAGCCTACTGGTGCGGGGCTCCTGGGTGTTTTGGGTGCTGCTGCCATGGCAGCCAGAGGGTGGGCCGCCTCCCCGCGTTTTTGGATGGGCAAAAGGCAGGGGTTTCGCAATTCCGGCCTCTTTGCCAAACCTCCGTGGTAGTAGCAAAGCCCCGGCCTTTCCTTCTTTTGGTGGTGAGGTGGCTGCTTCCTGGTAATGACAATGATGTCCTCTGTGGTGGGGTCCTCTGGCTGGAGGCAGTTGATGGGGTGTGCGGGCGTGGATGCCCGCTTCTCTGCCCTCGTGGAGTCAGTCAGCTGCTGCGCCGTCCATATCAGGTCCTCAACATGCAGGGTGTAGGGCTCCTCAATCTGTCCACGAACCTCCAGGAGTAGCTGCCGCAGGAGGATCTCCCTTGACAGGTTAACCTCCTTGTGCCGGCCACTGCTGTCCATCTCGGGGAGGAGGTGGAGGTCCTGGAGGGCATGCCACGTCTCCAGGAGGTTCGTGTCCTGCCGGGGGTTGATGGCGAGGTCGAGGGTGTGGGCGGCCCTCTCGGAGACTGGCAGGGAGCAGGTCTCGACGAGAGAGGCCTTTAGTTCTTGGAAGGTGGCAGGGCTCGAGGTTGATGTCACCCACGGGGCGACCTTTCTGTATATCTCTCCTCCAGGGCGTTGATCGCGATGTCTGCCTTCAGCACTTCATCGGTCAGGCCTGCCACCCTGAATTGCTCCTCAACCCTGTAGAGCCATGATGCCGGGTTCTGATGGGTGAATGGCGGCAGCTTTATGCTGAGGGCAGCCCTCAGTTGGTCCGTCAGGAGGTGCATTGCATGAGGAGCGGGTACTGGCATGGGAGAGGGCTCGAGAGGGGGTTGCGCGAGGGAGATATCTGTCTCCGAGAAGTTTGCGGTTATTTGTATGTGAATGTCCGCGTCCATGCTCATTCTGCAATCTCACTTGGAGTGTGAGTTAACACTCACGTCAATACATGCTTGGGAGTGTGCCGTGTGGGTCCGCTAAAGACACTGGTGATTTGCCGACGAGGTTCTGTAACGCCCGAACGTTTTGTTAGAGCGCTGTAGTAAGTCCGTTAGGGGCATGGGGTGGTTCATCGGGCCAAGACTAAGTCACCGTTTGGGTCCGTCAATGGCTCCAGGAACCGCTCCGGGGGTCACCACTGTGAGAGGGTGTGAAAAAAAGAGCAGGTGGACAAGAACTGCTAGTTTATTGAGGAAGCGGCCCACTTATAAAGCGGTGCGCGGACGTCGGCGTATACTGGACGTCAGTACAAAAATATACAAGTGACCCGAGGTCAAAACTATTCTCTACACAAAACAGGACAGGTACATACAGATAACGTGATGATTAACAATAGTAGATTGGACACAAAAATACTCTGGCACATACACTATGTATAAGGGCAAAAATGAATAGGTAATAAATGTACAATTACATATAATGATAAGGCTGAGTACACACCTAGGGTCAGCTGTGAAGGCACCGTAGAAAACGGAGATTCTTCATAGAAAACCTGTTGAGTGGGGACTTTACACCGTCACTATGTTATAAGTTATTGAATTCACTTCCTTGGGCTTCCTTAAAAGCCTTCGCATCCCAATTGATGCCCTGAAAAGAAACATTACCAACATCATTATTTATATTAATACCAGTCACAATGTCAGTCGTCTGTCTATTAATTAACTCAGCATCGAGCTACTTAGGGTGTGCTTGATTATGTACATTATGTTTACTTAATGAATTACATTGTGAAACTACATTATTACATTAGTTTTACATTCTGTTTCTCGTTCTTATGGGTCTAATAAATTTATTGATTTCTTCTGAAGTATATCGTTGGGGATTGTTTTGGCAGTGACCTTGACCTAGTGCATACAACGTAAAACGTCGCTCAGTGGTCTGGAAGTAAATACTTTTTACTTATTTATTGACTCACCACAATGAAAGCTGAAAATTTTCTTAATCCACTGCGTCCTTGCAATCCATTTCGCCCTGTCTGTATGCCTAAAGATACATACACACCCACACACATTCACTCACCCACCTTCATATGCATGAGAACGCACACACACATATGCATATACATACAGTGGTTAATAATCTGTGAAAACATATTGAAATGAACTATAATTATCGATAGCCACGTAGAGCGTAGAGGACTAAAGGCTACGAGGAAAAGGACATCAGGTGTCCTGGGAATAGTGACCTAGATTAGGAATGGGGAAATCCTTGAGGTCAAAATCAACCTTTATAATGCCACCTGGAATCTGGGTGTGCCGATCCGCTGGACGTTTCGTGTACAAGTCAAAAGGTGCTTTCTCACTGGCCCACTCACTACAACATCTTCCTATCAGTACTTCCATCTCTAATTGCAGGTATAACGAATCAAATTTATCCAACTTTTAGTCGCTCTTGTCATTTACATTTTGCATCCCACATAAATGATTATGAGCTTCAAATAATATAAACCACTGTTGGACGTTGTTCTATACCTAAACTTTTCTTTTATCCTTACTTTAGACCTTGGTGCACACGAACACACATGCACACCCACGCTTGTATATTATATATATATATATATATATATATATATATATATATATATATATATATATATATATATATATCACACATACATATATATATTTTCGCATATTCAGAAAATTCGTCCCTTCACCCTGTTACCCAGGAAATCAAATTTAATGGCAACTGGAAGAGACTCCACTAGTGGGTAGACCTATGTAGACTGTAGACGTCCTACCCTATATCGTCTGGTTTTTGGGAGGACAATGCTGACATCTTAGCCCCAGCATCATATGATTTTGGGGGACAGAAAGCCGTTAGGGAAGACAGATCAGTCAGGACCGTAATTGGGCTGCTATGCTGACCCTTAGGAGGCTTAGCTACAAGACCTATTTCCCTTCGACCTTTGTCCTGGCTATGATTGCCTCTTCCAGATCGACCAATGTACTGGGGCCCCAGCACTAGAAATCGAAGGCAGATGCACTGCGACCTGGCTCGTGAATCCATCGCGGACTGCAAGAGCACCTAGTTAATGCGGTCTCTCTCCCTTTTATACTGGCCATGTGTCGGAACTTCTGCAGCCGAAATTCATCTTTTGCAAGTGAGCTCCATGCAGATGCAATAGGTACATCTTGAAGTTGCAATTAACACCAGATTCTTTCCTTTCTCATGAATTTCTCTCCATTTTCAGTATTTCCAACTTTTCATTCTCCTACAACAAAGCCCCTTTGTTTCCCACAGTCTAGCAAGCACATTTGCCCTCATGACTTGCTCCAAGCTTAAATTAAATTAGTTTTGTGATAATAATTAGAGCATTCCCACCATAGTGTTACCATGTGCTAATTAAATCTAATTGATAATTTCCTCCATCGTGCATAAGTAATTTCATGAGAGAAAGTCATTAGATCTGAATGCTGACCTGGAATTCTTTTCCAGAATCCTGTTATCTGGCTCCTCTTCAAGTGGTCTGCCCCTGCCTCTTGAACCAAATAGCCTTAGATGTTCAACTGCCATCTTGCTACATGCAAGAGTCTTCTGACTATCCTCGGTTTAGGGGCGCTTGACACAGTCCCCCCTTTGTGTTCACATTGCGCTAAAACTAGAATTATCAGCCAGTCTCAACAGCAGTGGTTTCCATTTGTGTGTCAAACTCTTTCAGGTAGCCCTTTCAGATTTATCTACTTGCTACACAGTCTTACTTTTATGTGCCTTGTTTGTTGCTCAGTCAGCCATTTCATATTAATTTTCTGATTGCTCAGTTTGTAAATAAATTCAATTTAAAGTTAATTGACTGGTTTGAAAGGTGATTTCCATTTCCCTG
>NC_089746.1:3862387-3882387 GCF_040412425.1 Macrobrachium rosenbergii | reverse complement strand
CTACGATTTAAGATAGTTACTGTTCCTCCGCTTGTCGCGTACCGTTTTCCTTTTTATTTACCAAAGGTAAATAAAAAACTTTTTATGTTTTTATCTTATATATACTGTTCTGTGTTTATGCTGTACTAAACTGAAATGCTTTTAACTTGTAACCAATTTAACTTGTGCACGGTACGTACCGTCATTAAGAAACGATATTGTCTGGAAGGGTAGGAAGTATCGTAGCCAATCACTGAGCATTAACAATTTTACCTATCTGCTGCCTGACTGGTAGCTACAGTATGATGCTTTGTATGCTTTTTAGGAAAGAAAAGACTTGTGTTTACGTGGAAAATGACATGAGAGATGGAGAATGAGAGAGAAAAAATTGCCAGTTCCCTCTATGCAGCGTAATTCTATCCTCAAGAGAGTAAAGAGAAGAATATTGTTTTAAAGGTATGTCAACGCAGCAGCATTAGTAAATATCTTCTGAAGCAAAAAAAAAAAAAAATATCTTGTTGCTGAAGAATCTCTGAACCAACAGTTTTGCACTCAAAGTAATAAGAAGGAATTCATTCTATTCTTCATGTAATCAGTAAAATACATACACTATTAAAAATTACGTATTGTATGCAAAACACATGCATTTATGTCATCGTCAGCTTCTCTGAATAAAACGTTCTTTCTCAGACAGAATACAGCTAAAACCTGATTGGCTGGCTGGTTGCCAGGTGATCTGCTAGCCAATAACAGTCCTCTACTTCTGTTCTATTTATAGACATACGTCATAATGGCACTAAGTTTGAACATTGCCATGATCGTGCTTATTTGACTGCTGATGGCAAAAATTACTCAGTAATTTGCTTTATATAATTATTTCTTCATGAAAACAGGAATTCAACAAAAATTTTAACTTTAATATAGTGGTATGAAAAATCCTACAACAGTCTGTTGTGGTGATGTGTCATCACTTGCGAATCCTGTTCCCGGGCTGTCCTCAGATTTACGACTGCAAACTGATGACGACGTTAATAACAATAAAAAACAAACCTCTCCAAGATCAATATGATGAAAAGTATTTTATAGTCTTATCGTTAAAGTTCACAAGTTGAGTTACAATTATTTTGATAATGTATATTTTTGCATTTTACGGACGTTTTTGTTTAAAACAAATGTGTTAGTGAACTTAAGGTCTTAATTGTCCCACTATTTTATTACTGATGATCTTAATTATCTCACATTCATTTAACAGTATATTAATATAAATAATAATAAACTATAATGAATAAATAACTAAAATGAAAAAAACATGAAAAAGGGGAAAAAATGTTTTTGCTGCAATAGTGATGTTTGATTATGCTCCTGACCCCATAGTTCGAAACCCGAAAAATCCCAAAAATCGAAGGACATCTGGCCCCGAGGATTTCAAGTAAAGGATTGTGTACCTGTAATCTAAATATCATTATCTTACTTTTCATTTTAGAGACTCCACTTCTTTTTACTTAGCAATTATGCATTCATGTGCCGCCTAGGAATCTACATATGCGGCTGAATTCCATCATTGTTATCATGTTTTATTCTCAATTTTTCATTTTTACCATGAGCTTTAATTCATACGTTTCTACATTGGTTTATTATTCATACTCTTTATATAAATAATTAAATACAGTATATTTACAGTTATTCATAGGTATATATATAAGTATCACCGGTTAAACCGGACTGTCGGCTAATAGTGCAGCAGATAATTGCATATTTCATAAGAATCGTTCAGATAGTGAAACAAGCATGAAATTTTGCACAAGTGCTCTTTAAAGTTCCCTCTATCAGAAAAGGGCGCTGGCCACGCAAAAATTTAATATGGCGGCCAAATTCAAGATGGCGGCCAGTATCGACAGATTTTGGCTAATTTTTCACTAGAATGGCATGTATTTGCTTCTAGCAATATGGTAAAGCTCTTCCATACTATTTCTTGTGAATATTATGTTTCTGTAGCTTCCAGTACAGTTTACCTTTAAATATGGGGCTATATGGCTGCCAAGAAAAGGTAGAAACAATAATTATAATGAGAAATAATGCCCGTTCAACAATTATCGTTTTAAGCATGGATCTTGGTTTCTGTGGTTTTAGATCCTAATGAGGCCATCTCTTTCGAATAACTCATCAATTTTGAAGGAAAATTAATAAATGTAAAGAGTGTATGTCTGCACACAACCAGGCCACACTGGTGACATCACTGCTGTGTAACTCAGCATGGGGTTCAGTGCCAGCTAATCCAGCTTTACTAATCCTGTAGTCTTAGACTAGTAGTTGTAGTATAGTTTAGTTTAGTGTCCCAAATGCTTTCTAACAGCCCCAGACCAGCTATAGTTAGATAGCCGCACCTGAATAGACAGGATGTGCCAGCGGGAGAGCCGAGCCAAGGGTATGGGGGCTGTACATGATGGTTCATGTACTTACCCGGATGGTGTACAGATCACACGGGACTTAAATGGCACTGGATGAATGATCGGGCTAGGTGTAGGGAGACCGAACCTAGTTGAATCCCATACAGGAATGTGTGCTTTGTTTAAGGTGGTAAAAGGATAACCCCTCGGCCTTAATCAAAAGTGAAATCATGGCAGAATGTGATGCCAATCCAATATTGAGCAGTAGAAAACAAACTGGAGTTTGTGTTGTCTTTGTCAGAAGGACAAAGAGGTGAGCACTTGACATCACCTCCAAGTCATCATGTCCTAGACCATGATGGGTACACAATGCTGGCAAGGAACATTCCCATGTTCAGTGAAATTAATGAAATGCCACTGATAATGGATCCAGCAAGGCTGGATGAAGGTGATGGCATAGAGGCCACTCTCAGAAAAAATGCAGCAAAATACCATGTGAACTGTCGCTTGTTGTTTAACAACACTAAACTGGACCGTGCAAGAAAGCGACAATCCAATGACCAGACCAGCAACACTGAGACTAGTCGTGCAAAACTGCGCCGAACCAGTCATGACAATGAAGTTTGCATTTTCTGTGAGAAAGTGGCACCTGCATCTGATCTCAGACAGGCTAGTACTAAGGGCCTTGACTTGAAATTGCGTGAATGTGCAGAGATACTTAGTGATGGCAAGCTCCTTGCTAAGTTGACTGATGGGGATGTCATTGCACAGGAGTTTAAGTATCACCATGCCTGTCTTTGTGCCTCTACAACAGAAAAAGGTCCTACCTGAGGAGCCTTGAGAAAGACCAAGGTAGCACTGAGTCAGAATCAGATGTGTATCCACTAGTTCTGTCAGAACTGATGACATACATTGTTGAAAACAACCTTTGTTCAGATGATCCAGTCACATTTCGGCTGGCAGATATTTGCCACCTCTACCAACAACGTCTGGAACAATTAGGTGTAGAGTCACCAAGTGTAAATTCCACGAGACTCAAAGACAAACTTCTGGCAGAAATTCCAGAACTTGAGGCTCATAAATCTGGCAGAGATGTATTACTTGCATTTCAAAAGGATGTGGGAAAAGCACTTGCTCAATCATCTGATCTTTCAGAGGCAGTTATCATTGCTAAAGCAGCAAATATTCTCAGAAAGTCTATACTTGATCATCAGTCACGGTTTGATGGCACATTTTCTGAGGCTTGTGTACGAAATTCTGTGCCTCCTCTCCTGCTCCAGTTTGTAGGGATGGTTGAGCATGGGGCTGACATCAAGTCACAGTTACGATTTGGAGCATCAAAGTCAGACCAGGCCATTGCACAGCTCATGCAGTTCAACTGCTACTCCCGATACAAAGAGGGAGCAACAACTCATAGACACTCCAAAGACAGAGAAACACCATTCCCAGTCTACATGGGACTCTCAGTCTATGCCAAAACCAGGAAGAGAAACCTGGTTGAAATGCTACATCAGTATGGCCTCAGTATCTCTTATGACAGAGTACTGAGGTCTCTGCACAGTTAGGAGATGCCACAGTTAGCAAATATGTGGAGGAGGGTGTGGTCTGTCCCCAGTACTGCGAAAAGGGTTGTTCACCACTGCAGTGATGGACAACATCGACCACAACCCATCTGCAACTACTGCCACTACCTCCTTCCATGGAACTAGCATCTCCATATTTCAGCACCCCACCAAGGAGAACACTGGACAGGAAAGACAGCAACTAAAGTTTGCACCTGAGAAAGTGAGGTCGGTGCCTGAATTGCCGGACACATTCACAAACATCTCACCAGCTTCCTTTCAAACAAAGAACCCTGTGCCACCAAACACTGCAATACCAAAGCCACCCACAGATATCTTGGGGCCACAGCTTGCACTGGAGTATCAGTGGCTAGACAAGGTCATAGTCACCCAGGAAATAGATGATGCAGTGAATCTGACGTGGTCAGCTCATCACGCTTCAATGAAGAGAAGCCCAGAATTTGAAGTAACCATAACTTCATTGCTTCCTCTCCTGCGTGATCAGGCTCATTCTGTTGCTACGATCAAACACGTGATGCAGAAAGTGCAGGATGTCACTGATTTTCTGAACCCTGGCCAGATACCCATAATCACAGCTGATCAGCCAATCTATGCCGTAGCAAAGCAGGTGCAGTGGCAGTGGCCTGATCAGTATGGCGAAGACAAGTATCTGGTAATGTTTGGTGGTCTGCACATTGAGATGGCAGCAATGACATCTCTTGGTACTCTTCTTCATGGCAGTGGTTGGACAGGAGCTCTGGTGGAGGCAGGAGTTGCTTCATCTGGAACTGCAGAATCCTTCCTGTCAGCTGCAAGTGTAACCAGGACACGGCAGATGCACCAGGTTACAGCCTCTAGTTTGTACAAACTCCTGAGGACAGCATACACTGACTACTGTGCTGAGAAAGCAAACAACAATGAGCAGGCATTAGAGTTTGAGGAGTGGTGTGACCTTCTGAAGACAGCAGAGTCCACAGTTCCACTTCTGGCACATGGTGTTGTCTATGGAACTTGTGATATTCCTACTGATCAGGTCCTTCCGTGAGGCCAATTTTGTCCTCTACTGCCAGGCATTGCATGAGCTGATACCCTACTTCTTTTCCAACAATAATACAAACTATGCTCGTTGGCTGCCTATTCACCTCAGGGACATGCTTACCCTAGAGAGTTCACACCCAGAGTTGCACAAGGAGTTCAAGGCTGGCAACTTTGTTGTGCACAAGACCAGTCGCCAGTTCTCAGCAATGGCTCTTGACCAAGCTCATGAGCAGACCAATGCCTTTATAAAGGCTGATGGCGGAGCCATTGGGCTGACTGAAGATCCGTCAGCACTCAGAAGATGGATGGTGGCTGGCCCAGAGATCATCCGCTTGGTGTCTGCATACGAAACAGAGGTTCAAAGTAAGGAGTCTAATGAGCAGACAACACACCATGAACAAACACCTCATGCGCAGAAGACATTCTTGAGAGAGTCAGCAAGCTGTCATTGGCTTTGCAACACTTGGGAAGTCCTTTTCAGGAAGAGAGCCAGGATCTGTATTCCATTGACAACAAAGACATTGCCCACCCCAGCTCAGCAGAACTTCTACAGACACACCTTGACAGAGGCCGCACTAAATTTCAGAAGTTTTCAGACTCTTTGGCAAACAATGCAGTCTCCTTCTATGAGCCGATAAAGAAGAACAGAACTGACTTCTTCAGGCAAGAAGCTGCTCCTGTAGAACAGTCAAAGCAGAAACTTCTGAAGGAGGATTGCCAGCTTTTTCTCAAAGCTATTTATATCCTGTCAGAGCCGTGAATGTGATCTGCAGGAATTCTTCCAGCACGAGAATCAAACATTCCCAGCTTCCCTTAGTGAGGGTGGTAGGCTGTACACATGTCAGAAGTCTCAGCTGACCTCGGTCCTGAGAGTCATGTTACACTAGAAGACAAAGAACCAAAGACTGATGTCCTCATTGTAGATGGATCAGCTTTGGTCCATGCCTTGCCACCAAAGAAAGGAAAGACCTTTGAGGGCTATGCACTTTGCGACTTCTTGCCTGTGATACAATCCTATAGCAGCAAGTACACATCATCACATCTTGTATTTGATGTATACAATACATCCAGCCTCAAAGCTGAGACCAGGCTCCAACGTGGTCAAGGAGGAAGGCGCAAGGTGACAGACAAGAACACAATTCCATCCAACTGGCGCAATTTCCTAAGACACGGTGCCAACAAGACAGAGTTGTTCCAGTTCCTGGCAGACAAAGTTGCCCAGATGTCTGCCACAAATGTTGTCATTGCCACGAAAGGGTCTGCTGTCCTCAGCACTCATGAGGCTAGTCTTCAGGGACTGGAAAAGTGCTCTCATGAGGAAGCTGACACCCGCATCTTTCTCCATGCCAAATATGCCACAGAACATGGAGCCAAGACCATCACGGTTAAAGCAAATGACACAGATGTTCTTGTCATTGCAGTCAGTGCTTTCTCCACTCTCCACAATCTAGGGCTAGAGAAGCTATGGGTGGCATTTGGCCAAGGCCAGAGCCTGCGCTGGATTGCTGTGCATGACCTGTGCAACTCTCTGGGCCAGGAGAAGGTGAATGGCATGCTCTTCTTCCATGCGTTCACAGGCTGTGATACAGTGTCAGCCTTCCGAGCAAGGGCAAGAAGACCGCCTGGCAGACATGGAACATCTTTCCAGAGGCCTCCACTGTGTTCTCCAAACTGAGTCACTACCCTCTCAGAGTGGAAGAGAGTGACCTGAAGGTCCTGGAGAGGTTTGTCATAATTATGTATGAAAGATCCAGCACTGCTGGCACTGTGGATGAGGCTAGACTTGATATGTTTGCCAGAAAACAAAGGGCATATGAGGCCATTCCACCAACCAGGGAGCTCTCCTCCAACACACCAAGCGTGCTGCGTACCAGGCTGGTTGTGTGTGGGGGCAGGCCACCCAGTGTCAGCCACAGCCAGAGAACCCTGCTGAGTGGGGATGGCAAAAGTCTGGTGAAGCATGGCAAGTCCTCTGGACAACCAACTCGCCCTTAGCCAAGAGTTGCCAACAGCTTACCAAATGTGGATGCAAAGCAGGCTGTCGGGAAAGGTGCAAGTGCTACAAGCTGGGTCTTCCTGCACAGCTCTGTGCACTTGCAAATGTGAAGTCTAGATAAATATTGCCCTCTCTTCAGTAGATAATCTAGCTTGAGCATCCAACGTGTCATGCTATGCCTACCTTCTTATCCTCGAATTTTTCAAAGGTGTAGGTTGAGAGACCTATACATAGATTGGTTTGCGTTTAGTCCGTATTTCTCTTCTTCTTTTCTTTTTATGGTTACAGTCTTAGACACAATGTTGTATGTGACCATACCATTACTATTTCAGTTGAAAATAGCATATTAGTTAAACTGTCTGATCACATGAATATACCATTAAATAAAAACAGTTGGTCTCTATGTTGCTAGCGCTGTGGATAGAAAAAAAAAAACTTTTATGGCAACCATTTTGTACGCCATCTTGGTTACAATTCATTTAGTAAGGGTTTTCAATAAAATGTGTGGTATGGAACATTTTTATAACCTAAAAGTCGAGGTTTAAAAAAAAAACTGGCATATTCCATCCAATAGATGCTCCCAAACCAGTGAATTCAACATAGATGGCGGCCATTTTGAAAAATAGCCGCCATCTTGGATTTTTCAGGTGGCCAGCGCCCTTTCTAAGAGAGCGTAGTCTTAGGAATGTTTGTGCCAAATTTCATGCTTGTTTCACTATCTGAACGATTTTTACAGCAATCTGCTGCACTATAAGATGGACACTCTGGCTCCCTTCCCTATTAGTCTGTCTTAAAGAGGGTCGACTATATATATATATATATATATATATATATATATATATATATATATATATATATATATATATATATATATATATATATATATATATATATATATATAATATATATATATATATATATATATATATATATATATATATATATTGTTGGGTCTAATGCTGGCAGGATCAGAAATGATACTCAGCATGGTTTTGTATCTTCATTACAACCGACTCACAGCGGAAGACAGTTGGAAGTACAGATAGCTCGTGACGTGGACAATGACGTCACTTATATGGCGGCGTAAAGTCCAAGGCGCTGCTAGCAGGTTCATCAGCTAACACATCTTACATCTCCCTCCCAAGATATTACGAGGAGGGTAATATTTTCAAACTTATCATTGACAACACATTGGCAACATCAAAGACAGACAATATGATAAACGAAATGATCAACACTTTTAAAGAAAAACATTAGAGACAGGTATGGTAAACCACAACCACAATGAGTAATGGCAACATTAAGATGATGGAAAAGTAGAGAGAGTGAAGGAGAGAGAGCGAGAGAGAGAGAGAGAGAGTTCAACATCAATGGCACTAACACATCAAGTGAAATAATAATCACATTAGCAAATACAAACTCAAGGTACATTTAAATGCAGTAAAAAAAAAATACTTTCATTTTGTAAAATGCAGAATCAAAGCATGGTTAATTATACATAATCGTTCATCCAGGCAGGGGCCTCTCTTCCTTTTGAGGCCATACCTTTGGCATTGATGGGGAAGACTTAGGCTCATGAGCCACTTTGTCATCAGTAGGAGTGGCTCCTGTTGGCTCACTGGATGGCAGTTCAATGACCTTGAGGTGTCTTCTGTTTCTTATCGATGAACGCCCACTGCCATCTAATCTTACTGTGTACTGCTTTATGCAAGGTCGTTTGCTCGACTATAATTCCCAGCCTGTCCCACGCCTTAGTCATCTGGTTCTGAACGCTAACATGTGTGCCTGGCTGTATGGGCGTGAGCGTCCTGTTGGTGCCGCTGTCAATTATCTTCTCATTTCTTTCTGCTGCCAGCGTTCTCTTTTTCTAATGGATTTTCTCCAGTGGCGGTCTACCATATAGTTGAGTTTTGCAGTCAGTACACCATCGCGTAGCTGTCTCCCAGTTGCCAGTTGTGCCCGGAGATTTATTTATACCCCTCAAGGGCGTGTTCAGGTACTGTAGCATGGCCAGTGACACCTTGTCGTTATCGCAGGCTCCCAGTCCCACTGATACTTGTTCTAATTATCCTCTTTGTGGACTTAACCGTGGCCTCGGCTCTCCCATTTGACTGCGGGTAGTGGGCAGATGATAGGCGTATGTCAACTCTCCATCTCCTATAGAAGACCATCATTTCTTCGCTCACTAGGTTGGTTGATATTTCGTCCTAGACAATTGTTCAGGTGCTTCCCATCAGTGAAGTAATTCCTAAGTTTTGTCATGACCTTTGCAGACAAGGTGCCATTAGGGAAGTGGGCTATTTCTAGCCAGCCTGTAAGCCTGTCACAGTATGCCATGTACGTGTGTCCTTTAAGCTGAAACAGGTCCATGGCGGTCTGTTGGAACAGATACTCTGGGGCAGGGGTCATCCTCATGACTTCAGCAGGCAGTGATGGTGAGTGGGCGTCGCACGATGTACACTGTGAACGATGATGCTGGAGGTCACCCTCGATGCCAGGCCAATAGACTGATTGTCTCGCTCTTCTAAACATTGTATCTAGGCCTTGATGTCCAGTATGAAGGTTGGCGGCTACCTGATGGCGGAGCCCTTCGGGGATGACAAGGCGGATGCAGCTGTCGTTGAAACAGTATGTAACCAGGTTGCCAGATGTAGATAAACATTCCCTGATGCTGTAGAAGGGCCTCAAACATGCAATTTCTTGGGATTTCTTCGGGTTCCAGTCCCCTGCAGTCGCTCGAGCAACTAGTAGCTGATATGCTGGGTCGTCCAGGGCAGCCTCTTCAACAATTTTCTCATCTATGGTGCACTGCTCCTGTAGGTTTTCTGTGATTGCTGACACCACAGCAATCATTAAGTCTTCGTTGAAGCTCTCATCCTGTGTATCTGGCACGGTCCTCAGGGCAGGAAATCGAGAGAGGAAGTCAGCAGCATGATTTCTCTTGCCTGGTAGGTATTTAACATGGAAATTATACAATAATGTTTTCTCCTTCAATCTAAACAGTCTGGGGTTGATAATATCGCTGAGACTTCTATTGCCTAGTAACTTAACTAAAGGGCGGTGATCTGTGACAATTGTCAAGTTCAGGCAGCCCAGTAAGAACAGCCGTGCCTTTTTTAAACACCAAGCTACCACAAGGGCTTCCCCCTCCATCGCTGCATACCCAGACTCTGCAGGCGTGAGGAAATGACTGCCACAAAGCGCTATTCTCTAACCATCTCTACAGCAGAAGGGGTGTCGACGGAGGTACAGCTGCAATATTGCTGGAGGATGACGAAGCCCACGCCCTCTTTACTCCAGTCAGTGACTGCAACAGTCGGTCGTAGCTTGTCGTAACAGGTGAGGCCATCCTTGGCTAACTTGCAGACGGTGTCTTGCACTTGACGAAACCTCTCCTGAAGGTGCTCATCCCAATAGACCTGTTTGCCTGAGGGCTTCTTCAGTAGGTCTCTAAAGTGGGTCATGATAGGTGCTGTTGTCAGGAAGGGGGCCAGCTGATTTGACGAAACCATACCATGACCTAATGTCAGATATTGTGGGCTTTTGGGGCATCGAAAAACTTCTGATGGCGGATAGACAATCTTCTGAAGGCTTGTAAGAGTCCCAACCGACGTCAAACCCAACTAATTCCACTTCTTTCTTGCAGAACTTGAATTTTTCTGGTTTTAAGGTGATGCCTTTAGATGCACAGACTGCGAAGAAGTCATACACATGCCAAAGGCCCCTTCCACGCTTGACTCATAGAGGAGTATGTTGTCTACACACTTGAATTTCCTGGGTACTTCTTCAATAGCATCATCGAAACGACGTGTATATGCGTCGGAGGCAGAACAATGCCCCATTGGTGTCCTTTGGTATTGATACCTGCCCCAAGGTGTGATGAATGTAGTTAGGGGTATGCTTTCCTTGTCCAGTTCCACCTGGTGAAATCCCCAATAGGCATCGGCCACAGTCTTGTATGAGCAGAGGGGAATGCTGGATACCATATCAAAGGGCGTGGGGTATGGTGGGTCTCCTCCTACAACTTGCATTGAGCTTCTGATAGTCGACTGTACATCTTGGTTGCCCGATTTCTTGGCCACGACCACCACACGTGAACACCATTCTGTGGGCTCCCCCAGGGGAGCTCGCTGTAAGAAGACCCTCTCTTAATGTCCTCCTCCAACTGGGCTTTCATCCCTCTTTTCCCAGTGCTTGGGTACTGATGCGGGTGTGTGGCAGGCATAAGGAACTGTATCAGGTAATAGGTGGATATGGTAGGGTTCCCCTTCCATTACTGGGAGGGGTTCTCTTTCGGTGTTGAAGGTCGTGCTTGAAAAAATGGGCTAATAACCAGTCTTCCAGTCTGGTAATATTCTCCTCAGTAGGGGAAACGGGATGGTCGACGGTCTTGCAGGTTGATCAGTTGCTTCGACGGACGTATGGGTCGCACTTGCTGCTGAAGGGGGCGGAGTCCGAGAAGGGGGCATGGTTTGGAAACATTTCTGGCACAAGACCTAGTTTCTTGCAAGCGTCCAAGGATAGATAAAAGTCAATGGAAGACTTTACAAAATACACTTCCTGGATTGTGTGCCTCCCCTTGTATTCTTTAGTACAAAAGGTCGACCCTAAACACTTCAGATGTAGGTTGGAAAAGTCTTGCAACCCTCCCTTCAACCTCAACGTAGCTGGTTTCACGTTCAGCGTCGCAAGAACAGCGGGTCCCGCAACACAAACCTGGGCACCAGTGTCTGGCATGTTCGTATAATCGACCACTCAAATGAGTTGGCCAAGCATACATCAACACAAATAGTGGGTTGTGGGGACAGCCCATTCCGCAACCTTGCCTCTGCCGCTACAACAACTGCAGTCACTGCACTGCTTGATTAGAAGCTTTTATCACTAATTGCTTAACTGCATTGAATGTCCCTTCAGTAGAGAGGGCACTCCACTTCGCGTCGGTATATCTAGAATGTGCACGTTGCAATATCGGGACACAATGTAGCCTTATGTGATGAACAGCCTCGTTAGGCTTCACCTTGCATAGCTGCAACCAACACTCCATTGACCATTTCCAAGACCTGAAGGCAGGGGACACCTCAGCCTCGCACTTTTCTGGAGCTGCTGACGAAGGGATCCTTGGTTGGGGACATTGCTACCCCAGAGTGACAACGCTGTTATCTCAGCCTGAAGGTTCTGGATGGCCTGTTGCTGGGTTTGTAACATGTGTTGAGCCTGCAGCATTGAAGCCGGCGATATCCTGACGCCGGTTCCTGAACTTCCCGTCCTTGCAATTCTGCCCCTAGGGGATGCAAACGAGGGTCGTCTTGGCGGTGGTGCCATGCTGCACTATGGTTATGGCGGTAGGTAGGTCCTATTTCTTCATTCACTGCGCCATGTTGGGTCTAATGCTAGGCAGGATCAGGAAATGATACTCAGCATGGTTTCGTATCTTCATTACAACTGACTCACAGCGGAAGACGGAAGTACAGATAGCTCGTGACGTGGACAATGACGTCACTTTATATGGGCAGCGCTAGGCGCTGCTAGCAGGTTCATCAGCTAACACATCTTACATATATATATATATATATATATATATATATATATATATATATATATATATATATATGAGATTTTTTATCACACTCGTGATTTACATACAATCATGAAGCTACCAATGTCGCTTAATATCAAATTCACGCTACTGGCAGTACCAATCCATATATCACTTATAAATTCCCCTTCAGTGATAATTCTCCATCGGAGATATTCCTGAGGTACTGTGAATTTGATATTAAGCGACATTTGTAGCTTCATGATTATATATATATTTCAGAAAATATGGCCGCTACAATCTTATAAGATACATGGTGTGATGAAAGAATTTTTGGAGCGAGAGGGAACTAGAGCGAGAGATTGGATGCAAAATCTTTCTATTCAGCAAATAGTTTGATTCCTCAGCTCTCTGCGCGAGAAGCTCAGCAATATTGGGGGTCAGGTGATCTCCGGAGCGTTATGTATATTCGTGAGTACGTGCGTTACTTTGATCTAGATTATGCCAAAATCTGCCCTAAAAGTGAGTTTGATCGTTCATTAACGTGATAGAACTGCAGTTGTCCAGTCATAGCTTTGGAGTGGGTCCAGGCTTTGAAAATCGGCAGATAAGGTAGAGTCTCAAATCTCTGTTTTTATGGGAGAAAATTGAACTTGTGATTTTTACCATGACTTTCTAATCATTATGAACTTTTGAACTGGTGTGAGAGATTTAATATGAATATTCATACCTCTTTTATATTTTTATTTTGTTATGTTACGTTTGCCATATCTTGGCTATGCATTTTACACTTTCCATTATTGTGTTTTGCATTTCATATATTTTTGGGAGTTTTCTATCATGTTTAATTCTTTTGACAGATGTCTGTGGACTTGTTGGAATAACATGTGGAATTGTGGTAGACTGTTTTTTTGACATAGCTTTTAGTTATTGATTTGGGAGTATGTGTGATTTTGGGGATTTCCAGGCTATTAGCCATAATGAGACTTCTTTAATCAGAAGTGCTTTGCAGTTTAGAGTTTAGTTATCTGACTCGATAATTCATTTATTATGCATTTTAATCTTTGATTTGTTTTATCCATTTCTTGTTGGGTTATTTGAATAATAAACCTATTTTTGTAGAAACGATTGTGTTTCTTTAAATAGTCCATTTAATTGCTTTGAGAGAATGAGTGAGGTTAGGGTGGATGAGCTTTGGTAAACGATGAGAGAGAGAGTCGATACACGGTGAGAGAGAGAGAGAGAGAGAGAGAGAGAGAGAGAGAGAGAGAGAGAGAGGGGAAAAAAAAATGTGAGTGTGATCATGGGTTGAATCTTTTCACGTCTTTTTCCTGAAGAAGATCGCTAGGATTACGCTACGTACACTTCTAAAATAAGTGTTGATCTGTTCCTTGTAACATATATATATATATATATATATATATATATATATATATATATATATATATATATATATATATATAAAGTACTGTACTTACATATAATTTACTTGTAATTTGTAAATATAATAGATTATGCATATGATATCAATGAAACATATTCAGTTATATATAAAAGTTTTCCTTGTTCATATAAATATTAGTGAGCACGTGGTCCTTTCAATAAAACCGATAAACATAAAAGTATCAGAGAAATCACAGCGATGATGTTGACGTCCTTTCTAGACTTGTTTATATATTGTGAATACTTTTGCTGTAGATGATGAGTATGTGGACATAAATACATGACATGCACACATACATACACTACACATTATATATAAATATATATATATATATATATATATATATATATATATATATATATATATATATATATATATATATATATAATGCATAAACCCCACTAGTATACATATATATATCTCTCTCTGTCTCCCATATTTACAATAAAGAAAGTTGGTCATTGGGTTTTGCAGGGCGGGGTCTGGGTTCGCAATCTGGTTGTAAATGTACCTGGACCATAAGATAATCCCCTGTACGATTATGTTGCCATATCACGAAGAATTTTTCAATTCTGTATTTGGTTCTCCCAGTAATTTTGTATTTTTCTACATTTTTGTTTTATATTTAATATCGTTACTAAACCTATGGGCCTTCATAAACGATTTGTTTCTGGAAAATAAGAAGTAATTCATTAGCGATTTCATTACTGGTATCATTCTGAATTACGGCTCGAAGAGGACACGTTCTCGATTTACCTACGTGACTGAATATAGCCAGCTTATCATAATTTTTTTTTTTTTTACAAATATGACTTTACAGTGAAAACTTGTTCTTTACAGTCAGAAAAATTAGATATCGGATCTGAGGGAAGAGCACCAATTGCTTCTTTATCAAATTTTGGGATGTAGGGCAACTCGGTGACAGCGTTACAAACAAGTAAGCGGAAACAAAGCTAGCACCTAGCAAAAGGCGACTTTCATCTGGGAAACAAATAGCGTAGTTTGGGATATTATTTTCAGGTGGTACATTTTGGATTAATGGGGAGGAGAAAAGATTTCTTTAATTTACAGAGGTCAAATAGAGAAAACCGGCTATATACTGGTGAAGTTTAGGGGAACCTCAATCATGTTATTACAAAAATATGCATTGTTTTGGAGCGGGCTGTTGTCTGGGACGATATTTTATGTCAAGGAGTTTTCGTGACAGCATGGCCAGCCATGGTGTCAAAACACATTCATTCAACCCCTTATCACCCAGAAAGCCAAGGAATTGTGGAACGTTTCCACCAGACCCTTGGTGCTACCCTGGCAAAGCTTGAACATGAGGGAGGAGCAACCTGGGAGGAAAACCTCCCCTACGCCCTTTTCGTCATCCACCATTCTCCATCCAAGGCCCTAGGGTACACCCCCTTTGAGCTCTTATACTCAGGGCACCCTTGACATCCTGTACGAGGCCTGGGCTGACCCAGCAAAGGAGGAATGGGTGAAGGATCTGCCCAACATCCAACAAAACCTCTGGGCTTCACGGGTGATTGCCCAAGCCACAGAGGCTGCAACTCAAGAATGAGTCAAAGTTAAGTTTGACAAGATGGCCCGAAACCATTCATTCAGTATTGGTGATCAGGCCCTAGTCCTCCAAACCAGAGCCACTCACCCCCTGGAGACCCAATTCACAGGCCCTCACAAAGTACTAGAAAAACAAGGGGCCCTTAATTACTTAGTAGACTATGGGTGGAGACGATCCTAATGGTTTCATATCAATTTGCTCAAACCCTACTTGACAAGAGAAGAAAAGGAGACTGAGGATGCTCCTCCGGCTTCCAGGGTGTTCGTACTCACCATAGCCATGACAATTCCCCTTTCAACAAACTGAGTTCTCCTCAGCCTTGAATTTATCACTCTGGGACTTGAGAATCACCAAAGAAATGACATATGCCAGCTGTCAAGTGCTTACCCGCAGGTAACCCAGGACCACCTGGGCTGCACCAGCGTCCTAGAGCACACCATCAACCTGCGGGACGGTGTTACGCTGTTTCCCCAAGGCTACTATAGGGCCAATCCAGAAAAGGCAGGGAGGATCGAGGAGCAGGCGCAGCTCCAGCTCAACCTCGGCCTTATCGAACCAAGCCAAAGTGAGTGGTCCTCCCCAGTAGTCTTACTACTGCAAGAGGGAGGAGAAGGCAGGCTATGTATAGATTACAGGAAGCTGAATGAAATCACCAAGCCTGAGCCTTACCCTCTCCCATGAATCAAAGCATGCTTGGACAGCCTTGGCAGCGCTCCTTACCTGGGCAAAATAGATCTGGAAAAAGGGTATCGGAAGGGGCCCCCTGACTGCCTTCACCATGCCCATTGGATTCTACCAGTGCAAGGTGATGCCTTTTGGCCTCAAAAATGCTCCTAGTTGTTTTCAGAGTGCGTGATGAACAAAGTCCTGGCAGGAATCAAGAACTGTGTCATCTATCTCAACGACATCGTAACATACGCCAACACCTGGGAGGAGCACCTGCAAATCCTAAGTCAAACCCTTGCTGCCCTACCAAAGCCAACCTAGAAATCAACCTCAAGAAATGTCTGTTCGGGATGGCCGAAGTAACATATCTCTGTCACCATGTGGGAAACGATAAACTGATGCCTAAGGATGCTAACATCTGTGCCATTCGAGACGTGCCTTACCCAAGGACTAAGTGGGAAGCTCAGCAATTTGTCAGAATAGCACAGTACTTTCGATGGTTCATTCCTAACATGACTGATGCTGCTGCCCCTATCACCAACCTTTTCCAAGGAAAGCTGCCTTTTCATTGCACTCCTGAGAAGACATACAATCTTCTCAAGGCAGTCCTAATTAGTCAGCCCATTCTCCACACTCCTGACTTCAAACAACCTTTTTATGTGGCAGTTGATGCTAGTGATGTCGGCACTGGGGCGGTCATGTTCCCCGGAAAAGGACAAGGTTAGGCACCCAGTAGCCTACTATTCCAAGAAACTCAAACCAGCTGAGACCAGGTATAGCACTATAGAAAAAGAACTTCTGGGCATGATTTAGCCATGAAGCAATTTGAGCCCTATCATGCTGATCCTAAATTCCCATTGACCATCTTTACTAATCATAACCCCCTTAAGTATCTCACGACTTTCCGAAACCAGAACAAGCACCTTATGCGTTGGTAGCTCGACCTCCAAGATTACAATTGGAGGATCGAACACATTAAAGGTACTGATAACTAGATTGCTGATTTCCTTTCCAGGCATCATAACTAATGGCTAAAGTAACAACCTGTCATATACGCCCCCCCCACCCCATGGCATAACATGGCACTCCTGCCAGAGTGAAGGGTCATGTCATGCCCCTTTGAATTAACCTTTCCCGAAAGTGTAAGATACTTCCTCCTTTGCTCTATCCGCTCCGTTTACTTAAATTAGCACCAAGAGGCACCCGCGACCTTAGTGCCATGTCTGGCAACCTGCCAGTCATCCCCAAGTACCGTGGCATCACCTAACATAAGCCCAAGAGTACTTCGTTCATGACGCTGTAAGAGCCCCGACGCTGTCTCTTCCAAATAAGTGTGTGTTCGTCAATCGTCGTCCATCGGAGTGGCCAGACAAAACAACAGTATCTCGTTTTCTTTCTCTAATGGAACGCGATTTCAACCATACAATATTTCCGTTTGTTTCTCCTTAACCATTGTTGTCTTGTTTTATGTACAATCACCACTACTTGCATTGCCATGCAAGCATTCTAATCATGTACTCATAATGTTCCAACGAATCTTCTGTATCAGTCTGTATGTGTGTTTCTGTTTGAAGACGCCAAACGTCTCTCCATTTTACATAAATTATGCTACTGCATTATATCCATTAATCTGTCTTGAATCTCATGCAATTGGCCACATGTAGAATTTCCTGGCCTTTCCATTGATATATGTTTCGTCACTGTATGTTAATCATGTCTCTTGATATCACCATCTGTTTGTCTGCCGACAAACACAGATGCCCGAGCCTGTACCTCTGTTTTTACCTGTCTGTGTGTAGACGCTACCTTACCGCTCACACGTGTCAATAACATCTTCGAAGATTCTGTACATTTATCTCAGTAAGGAACAACCAGTAAACACCCAGCCAGTATGTAACTCATACCCCAGTCCTTACACTGGTGACTCCTAAACACGGCGCTGTAACCAGCGTTTGAGAGTGCTGACTCTCGTCGGCAAAACCACCAGCGTCACTAACGGACCCACACGGCGCACGAAAGTGCGTTCTAACACAAGTACCCCACTCCAGTAAGAGGGCAAAGAGCGAGCATGGATGCGGGCATCCCCTCCTTCGTGCAGTTAACCGTGGACCTCGCGGACTCGGAGGTCTACCTTCCTCCCATCTCACCCGCACCCGTCCCCGCACCGAGGCCCTCCCACACCTCCACACCCATGCCAGCACCACGAACACTCCATGGCCTGGCAACACAGTCGCGGGCCGCCCTGACCATAAAGTTGCCACCTTTTAAAGTACATTTATCTCAGTAAGGAACAACCAGTAAACACCCAGCCAGTATGTCACTCATACCCCAGTCCTTACAACACCTCATGAAGGCAAACTAACTGCATTACTTTGACTACACAAAGTTAACCTTACAATTAAGTGCATGACTAACCTTAGAATTACTTCAGTGATAATCCTAATAAACTGTTTATGTTGTTACCCTGATTTATATAATCATGAGACATTTTACTAAGAATTGTAATAATCGCATCTTGCTGTAGAGTAACAACAGCTTATGACCTAATGAATTTTATCACCAGCAGCACTCATTCTGTGTTAACATAAAATTTTGAAATTGATGTAAAATCTTTTGCAATAACTTTATTTTGCAGAAACCCTAATTTTAAGATAAGTGTAATCAAGGGAAATTTAGGCAGAGATAAAGCATAGTCAATCAAATTACTTATTTGTAGACATTCGAACCCAATTAAAAGTGCGACATGTCAACTAGAGGTGAGGGGGAGTTACTATGAAGGGACACCCTTCCCAAGCTAACTCTCCTGCCTAGCTTCGCAGAAGGAAATAACATAAAATATAAACCTTTATGCTTGTAAGAAAATAATGTAAAACAAAAACAGTTTTATTTCTGTTTGAAGAAACAGTAGTTTTCATCATATTGCTTACTGACAGGAAGGCTTGGAAAAATATTTGCACCTTCTCAATCTCAAACTTATTGATCCCTACACACTCCTTACTCTCCTTCTCTTTGGACCCGTGACTGCCTGAATACCTCTGTTTCCAGGAACGAAGCTGTTTGGAGACAAATCGCTGCCATGGACTAAGACGAGCCAGTGGAAAAGATTAACTCAAAGAGAGATTTCAGGGGCCCTTAGCAACTGACCACACGGCCCCCTGCCCTGCCATGTGGTGACCAGGTCAAAGAAAGTGCGCCAACAATCTGAGGGTGCAATCATAGAAAATGGAGTGCCAAGAAAGAGTGGGAAGTTAATCCTCCAATGGTCACATAAGGAGTCCCGCGATCTGAAGACAGACAGAGGCATCTTGGCTGCGGTACCTGATAACATCGTCCCCTTGACACTGCTGCTCCTGGGCCATATTCCTGACACGTGGCTATCTTGCTCAAGCCCAAGTTTTCCTACCAGTGAAAGCCCCCTTAATTCCTCCTCCATTCTTATCTATGACAACGACAACTCTCCAACAAAGGTAACATACCCTGATCAGAAGTATTTCTTAATCAGTCATGAATTTGATATTCATTTACTGCATTTTCCATTTTCTTTTCACAGTGCAAATTTCCATGCTAGACTTTATTGTTCCAGTGCATTAATTAAAATTTGTAAGTGTTTCAGTGTCGTGAGTCAAGATACTTTGGCACCTTCCATTCACTTGACTTTTTCCGTTAATTACACTATTTCCTTCCATCATGCAAACGTGTGCATTCTCCATTGCAGACGGAGACACTTGCAATGAAATCTTCCCTTTGATTGTGCCCTGCCTGCCATGGTCACAACCTCGGCCATTTAAATCTACAGTGCCATTGAAGTGGATTTCTTCAACATTC
>NC_089746.1:3849887-3857387 GCF_040412425.1 Macrobrachium rosenbergii | reverse complement strand
GGACAGTCAGTACAACAATAATTGGATAAATTGGAAGGTCAGTAGAGTAATACCTGGATAAAAGGGACAGTCACCACAGGAATAACTGTATAAATGGGACAGTTATTACAGTAATATCTGGATAACAGGGACAGTCAGTACAGTAATGTCTGGATAAATGGGAAAGTCAGCACGGTCATACCTGGATAAATGGGACAGTAACCACAGTAATTCTTGGATAAATGGGACACTAACCACAGTAATATCTGGATAAGTGGGACAGTCAGTACAGTAATATTTGGATAAAAGGGACAGTTAATACAGTAATTTATGCATAAAAGGGACAGTCACTGCAGTAATACCTGGATAAATGGGATAATCAGCACAGTAATTTATGGATAAAAGGGACAGTCACCACAGTAATACCTGGATAAATGGGATAATCAGCAAAGTAATTTATGGATAAAAGGGACAGTCACCACTGTAATACCTGGATAAATGGGATAATCAGCACAGTAATTTATGGATAAAAGGGACAGTCACCACAGTAATACCTGGATAAATGGGATAATCAGCACAGTAATTTATGGATAAAAGGGACAGTCACCACAGTAATACCTGGATAAATGGGATAACCCAGCACAGTAATTTATGGATAAAAGGGACAGTCACCACTGTAATACCTGGATAAATGGGATAATCAGCACAGTAATTTATGGATAAAGGGACAGACAGTACAGGAGGTGCAGGAAAATTATTCTGAGTCCTTCAGAGTTTTCCCAGGCAGCGCAGGGGGTTGGTCAGCTAGTGTGTGTGTGTGTGTGTGTCTGTGTATATATATATATATATATATATATATATATATATATATATATATATATATATATATATATATAATATATGTTATATATATTTATATATATATATATATATATATATATATATATATATATATATATATATATCACACATTAGGCACAAGTGAAAAATAAGAACTCAGGGTGTAGGTCCTGACCGGTTTCGACTTTATTTCCAAGCCATTGATGAAGGACTGATACATTTGTGGGAAGTCATTAAATATATATACTACAAGAACAGTACTGACGAACATACACAATGGTTAGAGACTCCATATCCCCACTCAGGCCGGTGTCGAGGTAGGAGTGGCCTTTAAAACTCATTTGGCTAAAAATCACAGTAGACTCTCAGGGGACATTGCTGATAAACAGACCATACCCCACCTCAGATCACACCTGACAGGTGTCATGCATGTTTGAAACTCATTAACATTACTACCCTCGACTGTGTTTACAAATATGATAATCCTATTTTCATACATCTCTCTACTGCCTACCTTAAAGTTTAAACAATTTACAAATTTCTTTTGATATTAAAGGATCAAGTTTATACATCCCTTGACTGATATTCATATTATGGTTGTAACTTTCTTTTATAAGCTAGATTCAATGATGTTCCTTTCAGTGCATTATTAGAATATACAATCTTTTGCCCCTTCCCATTTGATAGCATGATTGTTCTCACTAACATGTACAAATATACCACTGTTCCCTTGTACATATCTCACACATTTCTTATGCTGTTCAATTCTTTTTTCCAGTGCTTTCCCGGTTTGGCTAATATAAAAGTTGTCACAAGACTTACATGGAATTTTATATACACAATTTAGTATTGTCTGGGAGTTCTTGATAAGTACATTTTTCATTGTTGTATTGTTCTTAAATGCGACATTAACACCAAAATTCTTAAGAAGATGAGGATATCTTTCATATTATTATTATAAGGCAAAACAAGCAAATTTTTTGTGTTGTAATGTTCTTTCTGGTTTTATACATAGTCTTTTTGCCGACTTCAAATGCACAGTTTAATACACTATCAGGATATTTCAATTTTTTTGCCTGCATTCCTAATCTTACCTATTTCATCATCAATATATTCAGGGCTACATACCCTGTAATGCTCTTAAAAACATAGATGGGCCAAACACTGACTTTTAACCTTATTGCTTTGTCCAGAATAGAAATGCACATAGGAAGAAATATTAGTGGGTTTTCTATACACACTATATTTAAACCCACTACTATTTCTTCGTATGAGGACATCCAAAACGGTAGCACCCATCATTTTCCATTTCCATCGTGAATTTAATTGATGGTACTAATTGATTTAACTTGGCAAAAAAAGTTTTTACATCTTGGTTCCTGGCCATACACAAATTATGTCGTCAACATACCTAAACCATGTTACATTACATTGGGATTATGTTGTTTAATATCTTCTTTTCAAAAAATTCCATATATAAGTTACTTAACACTGGGGATAGAGGGTTTCCCATTGCCATACCAAAATTTTGTGAGTAAAATTTACCATTAAATTCAAATTTACAATCTTTTACACATAATTTAATCAGTTCAATTAAAGTACTTTTAGGAAATGGGATATCCAGCTGTGTGTTCTCTAACAATTCAGATAAAAACGCCATCAGATCATCTATTGGCACCTTTGTGAATAGTGATACAACATCAAAACTTACAAGCCTGGATTCACTATTAATCTCTACACTATTTAGTTTATTTATCAGGTCCACATTATTCTTGATATTTGCATTTGAGATGGTACCTACTAATGGGTTGAGAATATCTACTAAGTACTTCGCTAGCTTGTATGATGCGGAACCAACTGAACTGATAATTGGCCTGGCAGGAAAGTTTGCTTTGTGAGTTTTATTGTACCATACATGTATGGTAGCGATGGAGAGGTCACACACAACTTCTTTATAAGGCTTTCGTTACCTTTTAACAGGTTTTTCACTTTCTTATTGAAACCACTATTCACATTGTCTATCAGGTTCTTATTTAATTCTTTATATGTGTTATCATCACCTAAAGATTTTGCATTTTTTCTATATATTCACTTTTATTTAAAATTACAAGGGCGCCTGATTTATCTGCTTTTGTCACGTAAAAAAAAAGTGATAATAATCATATATATATATATATATATATATATATATATATATATATATATATATATATATATATATATATATATATATGTGTGTGTGTGTGTGTGTGTGTGTGTGTGTGTGGCTTGATTAAATGAGACGTAGGGTAATTAAATATGCATAATAGCCACGAATAAAGAATGTTTTGTTTTTCATTTTCAAACATGTTAATCACTGAGGCTTGTTACATTCGGTGCCCATACTGTAACGCCTTGAGCTCATGATGAATTCAATGGTTGTCGTCGGTTGAATTGAATCCGATGAAAGACTTTTCGTTTGTTCAGTCTAATATATCCTGCTGCAGAGGATGAGTGGCCAGTCTGTTCTAAGGAGTTTTCCTGCATTTCCAGATTGTTTATTTATATTTTGTTGAAATAGTTATGCATATTTGATCAGTGTAAAATTAATTTTTGTTAAAGTAGTGGCTTTCATAGTCTATTGCAAGAAGCTGGTGGGGCAGCCATAATGGCATATCTCTAATTATTCTTACTCTAGATATTCTATGTTGACAATGATTCATTTCTAAGATACACTGAAAAAGAATTTAAAGTTCAATTATATCTCCATGACATGAATGGTAACATACATACGGCTTGTCATTAATTGGTTTCCTGTGAATCTTCATTTTGTCTGGAATTCAGTCAACAGTCAGTACATGCACTAAGTGCTCCTTTTTCCAAAATTCTCGAAACAAATAGAAATGATTAAAATTTCGACCATTCGGGCAATTTCCCATCGTTAGCAAATACTCCACGTTTGGCGGTTAAACTCATAAAAAGCGGACTAATCGTGTATTTTATGTGCAGTATCATTCAAGGCACATTCTGTCGTGCAAGTTAAGTTTCATAAACTGGAAATATTGAGGTTTCTGACAAGTTTCTCGACAGCGATCTGTTCTATACTTGACACTCGCTGTCAGCTGAACAAGCAAAACAGATTTACTGTAGGAGATAATATGGCGCAAGAATCACCTCCGCCCACTTCATTTATCGGTCATCATCCTTCAGTGCGTGAGTGCTCTCTTCTCTGAAATCCACTCGGAGCTTTGCCTAAGTTTTAAAAAATAAAAATCAAACAACCCATCTAACCTTTATATTTATATTATAATCTTAGATTTTTTTATTTTAATAAAATCTGTTTTTTCCATATTGCTAATACTGTGGATGAAGAATCACATTTACAAACCGCATTTTATAAAAAAATCTGGCTGTATCTGTGTCTTACTGATTCAAAGTTTTAAAATAATTTATCTCTTATAAGTAAAATAACCAAAAATGGGGGACTGTAGATTTCTGGTTTGATACCATAGCTATAAAAAAATGATTTTACCGCCAGGTGCCTTTTATAATTAAAAACATACCCATGGACCTATATGATAATACGTGATTAAGAATTTAGCGTTTTGCTATAAATGCAGACTTTTATGTCTTAATAAAGGTATAGTTATGTTCCGTACAACAACTGAAGAAAAAGCATTGAAATATTATATGAAATTCGTAATGTTCCTCTTAGAGAGGATTCTAATTCTCTAGTATCCATCCTAGCCTCTAACGCCACAATGAATAATTCTGTCACTGTTAATAGAGGAAATACCTGTGATATTCCTGAAAACCATAACCAGGTGAGGTGAGGTCAGCTCTGGCGTCAGTTTTCATGTTATTCTCATGCAGGGTATTTCTGTAGGTCAAGAGTCGCTCGTATCAAAGCGTAATAAGAAAAAAGATGAAAATTACATAATCACTAAAATCTCAGCCTCTTTCAATATCCACTTCAGTTAACTTTTCATTTTGCGTTGTATTCGTTGTTTATTCGTAAATATTTCTTTTTAATTAAACATAACAAAGAAAGCTCGGCACAAGGGAAACTACGTTGCCACCACTGGGATTTACTCTATATCACCACCTGATCACGTGGTCAGGTAGAAGATATCATCTCGTTTTGATATTCTGGATGCGGGTTCGAATCTCGCCCGAGCGTCAGAATTTTTTCATACGGTTCTTCATTTGGATCTAGGCATCGCAGTTGCAGGAGAGCATTCTAATTATTGCAACTGCACACACACACGCCCAAATACGCAATATATATATATATATATATATATATATATATATATATATATATATATATATATATATGTGTGTGTGTGTGTGTGTGTGTGTGTGTGTGTGTGTATTATGGTATTGCTAAATTTTGAAATGGAATTGTTGAATGGGCGTTGGAGACCTGTTCAGGTTGTTTGGATGAGCATATTCGTAAATATGCATGGGCTTATTTGCGTAGTTAACGACAGTGGTTAACGAGCATTTTTCCTTTTCATGAGCTGTCAGCGTAAGTGGTCTAGTAACGGATGACAGACAGTCGACGTCTGGCCTTCGGTTGGTATAGAGCTGGCGAGGTAGAGGAGTTAATAATTCCTGCCTGTCTACTGAAGAACACCTCTATTGTGCCCGTGAAATTGTAGCCTACAGTCGCCCTGCGGTTCAGGGGATTGGTGATCGTCGTTAGAAGCTTTAGCTTGGCACTGGATATAAAGGGTGGTGGGTGACAGTGGTTCTGGCACAGGTTATTTTTGTGAACCGAAATATTGAAGTTATTCGATCACCACATACTCCGAACTGATTCTTCAGACATATTCCTTCGTCGTCGTCATCCGGGATCATCGCCGATTGGTTTATAGAACCTCATTCCGGATTAACATCTTCAGCTATTCGTCTTTTCATCATCCTGATCATCTCTGAAACTCCTTATTCCTCAGTCTAAACGAAGAAAATTTATTTCACGTAAGGAATATTTAATGCTAAGTTTAACCACTGTCAAAGATTCCCATTCAATTAGCTATCGCTTAAACAGTTGTTCACGCTCGTAACTGATTTCACCTTTCAGGTTTTTCTCCGATGTCTCTCGTCATCGTGTATGTAGCCACATATAAACATATTAAGTTATGGTGATATTTCCTCTTGTTTTTCATACTCTTTACCTGAGAGTTAAAACAGGATCATTTGTGTCGTTTCTTTGGTATAATTTACAAGGTAACTAAGCCCAATTGTGTGATGAGAGTTAAGTGTTTACGTCCTGGTCAGTACGAGCATGGTATAGTTAAAAGACGACTCATAGTATAGGTTTGAGAAGGACGTGATAAGATATAAATACACACACACACACACACATATATATATATATATATATATATATATATATATATATATATATATATATATATATATATATATATATATATATATATATATATATATATATATATATATATATATATATATATATATATATATATTGTCATGATGTATCAAGTACCTGGTTATTACACAACTAATCTCAAGATTCAAAAATATACCTCACTTCAGCCAGATACCTGAATTCTCATAACATTAATTATTACGACTGAGTACTGTAAAGGTAACAGTGATCCCTTAAGAAAAAACTTATTTATCAATCACTTGAAAAATCAAACTAAGTTTATCAGAATATGTGTGAGGTATCAAAATTTAAACTAGAAATATTCTAGAGTAGAAGGGCATCACTCCGTCAAAAAACTCTGTTTCCCTGGTCTTAATTCACTTTAGCAAAACTAAAAGAACAAAACATGTGTATCACTTTTGCCTTATGCACACACAATCAATCTTATTCACTGGTGATCAATAAATGAAACACTGTTTTTCTATAAATGTTAAATACAAAAATTTATTTTTAAATTCAAAGGTTATAATTAAATTCACAATTAATTAGAATTCACAATCTGAAAAATTTATTATTACTTGAAAATAACACAACACTTAATTAATTCTTGAATTAAATTATGAAACAAAACTAAGTCACAAAAAAGTTTATCAGAATTTAAATTAATCAAGCAAAATTTAAACTATCAAGATTACTCAAGATTAAAAAAGAAAATCTTAACACATGAGATATCAAAATCAAATATGCAATGTTAAATTACGTATGCAATGTTAAATTACCAAGAAATATTTAAAATGCTATGTAAATAAATGTTACATCACAAACATAAAAAATGTGAAAATATAAAGAGATTGTAAATAGAAAAACACACAAAAATACACAAGATTTATCAATAATGATTTCACTTGTTCAAAATTTCCTAACTTATCATACCATGGTATTGATAAGTAAAATTCACGTTACCTTACACAAAATTGTGAAACCCTCTGTAAATCACTTGCTGCAGCTGCGTTACCACAAAACACGCTTTTTACCAGGCGCCGTTACGAACTAAATAACTTTACTAAATTCAGATCTCAAAAGTTAAGGCTAATATGTGACCACAAAACACTACGTTAAAATAATCTCTTTTTAAGAACGAGAGAAAGAGAGAGGGAACCAATTCGACTGGTCTCAGAAATCAGAATGAAACAAATTTTAGAATTCCAGTAACACGTGAAACAATTACATGATGTCATTAAAGCATTTTGGGTACGAGATACAAAAGGGAGGTTCTAGAAGCAGGGAGGTGACGTCATTAAAGC
>NC_089746.1:3812387-3834887 GCF_040412425.1 Macrobrachium rosenbergii | reverse complement strand
AACCCGTGACACGAAAACCTATTCAGCGACTCCAGTGGTGATTTAACCATTGAGCCATCAAGAGAGGTATATATATATATATATATATATATATATATATATATATATATATATATATATATATATATAATATATATATATATATATATATATATATATATATTATATATATATATATATATATATAATATACATATATATATAATATATATATATATATATATATATATATATATATATATATAATATATATATCAAAGGCAATGGTAGGCGACGACCAGCAGGAAACATCAGTGTGAGGGTGGACCAGGGAAACCAATTAACTTCAACATCTTTCTTTATTTTCAACGTTTCTTAATTTCTTTGTTACATCATCAGGGATCTGTTGAATAATAAATAAATTACTCAAAGAGTTACTGTAAAAGCTTTAAAAATCATAAGAAAAATAAAAATTAAAGTCACCAAATACAATACAGCTGAAAAACACAACAGAACAAAAGACTGCTAATCAACCTTAGGTCGAGAGAGCAAAAGACAGAATGCTTTATACACAGTTAACTCAGGTACAGTTGAGTAGAGGAGGTTTGGTTATTTAACTGGGGGACTAGTTGTTTGATAAACAATGACTCGAGTATAGGCAATTCGTGAGGATTTGCTGTTTGGCCTATTAAGCTGAAATTTCTTTCAATATGAGTTTTACAAATTTTGGAGTGAGCGCTGATATTAGAATGTTCTGGATTGGAGAGCCTACAACCGGTACGAAAGCTTATTCCCCGATTGAAGCCGATTCTGACCCTCAGTAACCTCCTCGTGGATCCGACATATGTCCTAGAGTTACACTTAGGGCAAGTATATTTATACACCACACATTAGAGGATAAAAAAGGGCTTAATCGATCGTTGTAGTTTAAAAATTATTTTTGGGAATCAATTTTAAGTCATCGTGTAAAAAGGCAAATTTGACGTAAAGGTTTAATTTGGGTACTGTTGGAGGTTTTGTGACGTCAGTGAATTGTTTAAGAAAAGTTCGAAGTTGTTTAAAAAGTAAAGTTTGCGGAAAGCAGTTACTCATGAAATATTCTGAGAGAAAATTAATTTCATTATGAAAGGATTGCCAGTTCGAAGTAATAAAAAATGCCCTGTGGAAGAGAGTAAAAATAGAATTAAGTTTAAAATTATAAAAACAGGAGCTGTAATAATTGCATCCTAAACCAGTAAACGTCTTCAGGAAAAAGTTTATTTAACATAATATCGATAGTTTCCTCCAAAGGAACATTACTAAAAAGCGATTCCACATCAAAACTGGCCATTTTAAGATCAGCGTCTTGTGGTAAAATTTTTTGCTTAAAAGTGTATGAATTGCTGAGAGTAAAATTATTTTTAGTCAAAGGTTCTAACAGAGGTACTAGATATTTCTCCAGTTTATAATAGGTTGTATTATAGGATGCTAAAATAGGTCTCATGGGTAAATTAGGTTTATGTATTTTTGGAAGACAGTATAGGACCCCAAACGATGATCCTGTGACAAACAAATCCTGGTATGTACTATCATCAATGACTTTCTCTTTTTTTAAAGAACGTACAAAGCTATTGATTTTATACTCAATAATAATGATATTATGAAAATCAGGTGTTCCAATTTCTATAAACTTACTTTGTTATCTTAAGATAGTCAACATTTTTTCATTGTTTATCAAACAATTATAGTCCCCAAGTTAGATACCCAAGCCGCCTCTACTCAGCTCGACCTGAGTTAACTCTCTCTATTAGCATTCTCTCTTTTGCTCTCTCCACCTAAGTTTGGTTAGCGGTCTTTTGTTCTGTTGTGTTTTTCAGCTATATTGTATCTGGTGAATTTTGTTTTTAATTTTCATGATTTTTACAGTTTTACAATAACTTTTTGAGTAATTTATTCGTTATTAAACAGATCCCTGAGGATGTAATAAAGAAATTATTACGAAACGCTGCAAATAAAGAAATATGTTCAAGTTAATTCGTTTCTTGGTCCACCCTCACATTTAATATATATATATATAAATATATATATATATATATATATATATATATATATATATATATATATATATTGAAAATTGCTGGTTATATATAGAAATATTATTGAGAATGAGCAAGCGATTTCGATTATTACTGCAATTTTTTCTTACAGTATTTAAAATCATGAAGTTTAAAAAAGGCCCGAATAATAAATCGACTACTATACCACATTAACTTTTAATGTTTTATCCTATTCTAATCTCTTTTGTTTGCAACCATATATCGTTTTCAAAGAAGGCACCTTTAAATTCTTCTTTCCCTGATTTAGATAAAATTTCACTGGCTGATGTACCAGAATCCACGTTACTCTCAGAGCTGCGGTAAAATATGGACAGATGAAATGTTAGGTGCCAAGCAACAGGTAAGAATGTTTAGTTTTTATTTTGTTTCAAATATAGATTAGTTAATATGAATTATTGCCAATTAGGTGTGGTTGATTAAGTCAGTATTCTAATAATATTGTTATGGTATTATCTGTGTTTTAGTGTTTATTTGAATTTCCAAATTAAGGAAAAAAAGGATATTATAATAGACTTAAAAATAGATGATGGCTGTTAGAAATGGTGTTTCAGTAAACATTCTTAAACTGTTATTAAACTAGTCATTATGGTCTACCTTAGAGTTAGAATGGACCTTCCAGCTGATTTCTGGTTGTTTCGTGTTCCAATATTGGCAACGTTATCAATCTTCAGCAAAAAGCTAATATATAAAATGAGTCATTATTGATTTTCAATATTAATCTTCCCTTGCTGATTATGTCGATGTCATTTTCAATAATTGGCAATTTCCAATATATATATTCTGACAAGTTCATATTATTGGTTTGATTGATGATAGCAGATATCAGCATCTTTCTTTTGTATGGATAACAGCTATAAAACATTATTTGAATGCAACCAGCTCCCTGTGCAACTGTTCCAGTTTTATATATGGCATGTATAGGTTCTAATTATAACCGTTTCCTAAGGAGGAAAATAAACCCCTTAGTGGTTTTCGTGTTCTCCCACCTTCTTCAGAAGCGGTCTAACATACGTATATGATCGATTTTGTGCTCTGTTATTGGTTTGATTGATGATAGCAGATTCCAGCATCTTTCTTTTGTACCTTTTGTCTCCAGTTTGACATAAATATTTCTGATATTAGGAAAATCCACGAACTCTCGAAGCTAACGTACTGATCTTTTGTGTATCTTAAATGTCACTCCTACACAGTATCTTTCTTCTTCCCTTTGTTATTTAAGTATACGTTAATGAGCGAGCTCCCGATGGATTTGGGATAATGGAAAATGAAGGGATTGTTAGATCTGAGTTGTTCAGTGGCTTTTGGATGTTTTTCATTGTAGGAAGCTTTATTTTGTTGTTAAAATGTTTATTTTGTTGTTAAAATGCTTTATTAATGTCTGATAATGTGTAGTGGGACAGTTCTGTTGGCAGATCGTGTTATTTTATCTAGGTACCCATTTGAACATTTAAGTCCTCTGAGGAATAAGTTGCACCCTACCATGATCTAATAGGAAACAGCGAAGGTGGGTTTTCTGTATACTGTGGATAGGAACGGCAGTCCTTTTCCCCTTCCATTTTAAATTTTATGCATTAGGTGTTCAAGATAATCAACCCCCTCCTCCCTATTTCGTAAAAATTGAATCCCATCTTTATCAAAATGGCTTGCAGACCTGTTATCACCCTTTTTGAACATCATCCTAAGTCAAACATGCAGAGGAATATACAAAAATTTTGTTTAAACATCCCTCAAATAACATCAAATCAAAATCCCGATCGCCGATGTGTTGTGTCTCTTAGAGGAAGTTACAAATATGAAGACCATTTTCCTCTTGGCATAGATAAAACCCTCAAACTTATCAACCTGTGTGTGGGTGTTCTCTTTCAATGGTAATTTTACAATTTACAAACAAAAATTTGGCTGTAGCATGGGCAGTCCCTTATCACCTATTTTTGTACATGGAAATGCATATCTCAAACCCGTAATATGATTGGCAATAAAATTTCGGAATCTAGATCTATGACCATCAGTACAGATATGCATTTACATATACAGAAAACCCACCTTCATACATTCATACCACAACGTCTCCGTAAAGATATGCAACTTATTCCTAAGAAGACTTAGGATATGTTCAAATATAGATATCAACACAATCTGCCAAGACCTATATATACACATTATACTATATAATAGCTGAATAAAATATACTATAGAGGTATCACAACAGACAAATACATTTTAACAACAAAATAAATATACAACGAAAACATCCAAAAATATGAACAACTCAGGTCTAACAATCACTTACTTTTTCCATTATCCCAAATCCATAACAAAAGGGAGCTCGCTATTAACGTATATAAATAACAAAGGGGAAGAAGCCGGAGTTTACAAGATATATTGTAATGACATTTATGTCGGGGAGACATATGTCATCAAAGAATAATAGAGCACAAAAGATCAGTACGTTACGCTTCGAGAGTTCTGGGGATTTTCCTACATATCAGAAATACAGGTCATATCATAAACTGGGAATAGCTGGTTTTAGCTGTTTCCGTACAAAAGAAAGATGCTGAAATCTGCTATATCAATCAAACCAACAATATGAACTTTTTACACTGAAATCGGACAATATCGACGCTTTAATGACCGCTTCTGAAGAAGGTGTTCCTGGGAATACGACCACAAGAATATAATATGGGTAACAGTTTTCTCCTATATAGAAAACAGTCATGTCATACCATAGGTTTAATGCCACATATATGCTTTGTATATATACCCTTGTAACATTTCATGTGTATATATTTTAGTGAACATATATGAAATATATGGTTGCAACGTTCAAATAGCATTTTATATTTTTTATGTATATATATATATAATATATATATATATATCTTATATATATATATTTATATATATATATATATCTTTATATTTATATAGATATATATATCTTTATATATATTTTATATATATATATATATATATATATATATATATATATATATATATATATATATATATATATATATATATATATATATTATATATATATATATATATATATATATATACAGTATATATATTGTAAAGATTAGCGCCAAAATACGCTATGAAAGTGCCCGCCTTTCTGCTTTGCTCGGCCGATAGATAGGCCTCTGTCTATTTTGAACCGTTGAGAGGTAGTGGATTCTGGTTCGGGGTAGTTTCAACCAGTGGAAGTGGGTTATAAGAGACGCTCAAAAGATTTAATCCTCACCTCGGGCAGTAAACTGGCTTGCGCCATTTTCTTTGGTACAGGAGAGCGTCAGCTGTTTTCTTTGGTCAAGACATCGCCCCCGCCTCTACCCCTGTCCAGAAGCAATAAAAGGTCAGGGCGCAAGAAGCTCGGTCCTCACACACCGCCGCGAGTTTAAGCCGAGAGGTCTCGAGTGCAGACCTTGCCCCCCGCCCTTCTTTCCCTCGTCGCCACGTGGAAGTTAACAGCCCTTTGCTCCGTACCCCCACCCACGTGGCCATCAAAGATTGCAAGTGGGGATTGCAAGTCCCAAAGCAAGCGGAACTCAACTGCGGCCTTTCATCATCACAAGGGCGCCCTTTTCCGCCCCCAACCTACGACTTGAAAGCAGTTCCTTGGTGAGGGAGGTCCTTTGTCGACGCACACACGTGGACCATGGCAGAAGACGCCGCTGGACGCCGACGTCAGCCTTACGCCTCTACAATGTGGTAAAGTACCTAGAACGAGTTGCTTAGTCACGTTATGTTCGCCCTTGTGCATTTATTAAACTTTTGGGCCTATAACTTGGTATTCCCTGATGCTTCTTGGTTCAATCTCGGCCCACGTGTTCACTGCCTCCTTGCTCTGAGTCACAAGTAACGCCTCGGGGAAGTCCTTGGCGCCCTCAGTGCACACCCGAGTAATTCATTCCCCAAATTCCAGCATTAGATTTGTAACCTGGGTCCTCATATCGTTTCAGAAGGACGATCGTAGCAGAATTCTCCTTGGTCCGTGTTCCTGGCATTCCCAAGCTCCCCCCCCCCACCTTCGGGAGGACTCCTGCAGCAGCAATTTAACGTGTTTCAGTTCATTTTCCCTTTGATCTTGTGTGTTATGAGAATATACTGATTTTTGTATCCACGTGTTTCACTCACTTCCCTTTGAGAAACAGCCCTCCGCTCCTTGTACCACTCCTTTTAGTTTGTGTTTTTATATGTCCTGGTTACCTTGCAAGGCCATTTTCGAGTAAAGTAATAAATGTGGAGTCATAAGAACCACCTGCACCAGGAAACATAAAAAATGGCGACCTGGCCAGTGATTCTCGTAACGATTGCATCCCCCCCTCTCCCCCTTTGCTGTTTGTGTTGCAATTTGTGAAATCAGCAATTAGCTCAGCTAAGCTGGATACGAGACAGATTACGAACCTTTGAAAAGCCAGCGCAACAGGCCAATGAAATTCTGCGTAAGTAAACTGTTTATTTAGCGTAGGACACTTTAGCAAACGTGACTAACCCTAGGAATTTTTTTTTAGTAGGGCGCATGTCAGAGGAAAACGAGAGAGAGGATCGCCGAAATTTAGCTTTGGAAGCCTTTGCACGCGGCTTGCATGCCATTCAATTAGGTTATTTAGGTGCTAACCCATTAAAGGAATAGTGCGCATATTCCTCTTGTGAAAACCTGTGATTTCGAAACCGAATCCTTAAATAGGCGTGAGAAATCGACTACAAACACGTGTTCGAAAGTCAGACCAGCATTGCTGACTCATTTTAATCTCTTTCTCGTTTTGAAATAGGGCGCAGGCGTATATTATGCTAGTTTAATGCCAAGGACGTAAAAAAGTCAACAACAGTTGTCTTGTTCAGGGAAATCCCGGGTCTGTTTACTTCGTTCATTCATTCGGCGCAGACGGCCTATAAAATAAACACACCGGCAGGAGAAACAACCTTGACCGGCATTCGTAGCCCAGTTAGGAATGTGTAAAAATTTGTTTGTTTTATTTTCTTCGCTCTACCAAATTGTTTTGCATTATTGGGGGTCTGACATTATATGTTCTGTATTGAACTGTTTTTTTTTGTTTTTTGTTTTGTGCTTTTACTACGGCTGTGTGTGTTGCCTATCTGTTACGAATTTGGGATTGCCACCCACCTAATTGCCCTTGAGAATAACACTTCTCCCATAAGTCAGTAAAACTAGCGCTCTCGCTAATCAGACTTCGTCTGTGGGGGAATTCTAGGGAGCCTATATATTCTATTCTTGTCCCCAATAAACCCGCTTCATCGGTACTTTGGTGAGACCAATTCATCTTCAATTCAGTCCCCAGATAAGCCCGCTCCGTCGGTAATTCGGGAGACCCATATATATTCCAATCTCGTCCCCAAATAAACCCGTTCGTCGGTACTTTGGTGAGACCAATTCATCTTCAATTCAGTCCCCAGATAAGCCCGCCTTGTCGGTAATTCGGGAGACCCAAATATATTCCAATCTAGTCCCCAAATAAACCCGTTCGTCGGTACTTTGGTGAGACCAATTCATCTTCAATTCAGTCCCCAGATAAGCCCGCCTCATCGGTAATTCGGGAGACCCATATATATATTCCAATCTTGTCCCCAAGTCAGCCCGTTTGTCGATACCTTGGGAGACCAAATATTCGTTCATTATCGTCCCCAATAAGCCCGTTTTGTCGGTAACTTGGGAGACCGGAAAATTCCCTTCCTAATTCCCTGCCATAGCCCGCTGTGCCTGGGTGGGAGATCATTCATACGTCCTTTGGGGAAAATTCCAAAATTCCCACAGCTCTGGGAAATTAATTCTGTGTGTTACTAGCGCCCTCTCCCACCTGCAAAATGTCGACATGGTCTCAGCAGAGCGAGGATTTCAAGTTCTTCATGTCCTCTGGGAAGGAACTCGGCCTTTCCGGGAGAGAACTAAGAGACTGGGTACAGGAGAGGATGGACGCCATACAAGCAGAAAGACAGGCTCAGGAGAGACGAGAAGAAGCAGAAAGACAGGCTCAGGAGAGACGAGAAGAAGCAGAAAGAAAGGCTCAGGAGAGACGAGAAGAAGCAGAAAGACAGGCTCAGGAGAAACGAGAAGAAGCAGAGAGACAGGAACGAGCAGCAGAGAGGCAGGCTCAGGAGAGACGAGAAGAAGCAGAGAAACAGGCTCAAGAGAAATGAGAAGAAGCAGAAAGGGAAGAAAGGGACAAGCAGCGTGCCCATGAACTCGCGATGCTGCAACAGTGTGGCCCTCCGCCCCCACTTGCCACCCAGGGGATGAGTGCCTTCAGCCAGGCTCTCGCCTGCATGCCAAAGTGGACGGAGGCCGAGCCCGAGGTGTGGCTCGACAGCGCCGAGACAGTTTTAAAGGCCTGCCCCCTGAGTGCAGCCGAACTCTCCCTGGTGTTGGGCAAGTTCCTTGGAAGGAAGGCCCTCGTTGCCTACCACACCCTTTCAGCAGAAGATAAGGGAACCTGGGAAGCCGTACGCCAAGCAGTTACGAAGGCGTACGAGATTACCCCCGAGCAGTGGAGGAGACGTTGGGAGAGCAGCCCAGAGAAGCAGGCCAGACTTGGTCCGATTGGGCGTACCATTCGAGCAGGCATTAACAAAATGGCTCGATTCCGAAGGAGCCATAAGCACCGCCGAGGTACTCGAGCGGTTTAAATTCGAGCATTTCCTGCGCTACACCCCTCCTGCCCTCGCCACTCATATAGTGGAAAAAGCCCCAGCAACACTCACTGAGTGTTGCCGAATAGCAGACTATGGGAAACTCACCACCCTCAAGAAGGATCCATGGGCGGAAGATAAATCCCCGTCCCTCCTCGGAGGATCAATTTCCCACAAAAATGGGAACTCGGGCAAGCCCTAACTTGCCATTCTGTAAAGAAAACGGGCATTCCTCCGAACAGTGCCGGAGCAAGAAACCGGCTCCTCTCTCCCAGAAAACCCCTAATAAGTCGCCTGCGCCCTCCACAGGGGCAGCGTGGAAAGATTTCAGCCAGACCTTTTGCACGGCGTGCAAGGTTTATGGCCATTCTCCCGCATGGGCAAAGTGCCCAGAGCAATAATAAATCAAATACTCCCACCGTCGCCTTGGCCATCACAGATCCCAAGTCATTAGGGCCCTCCCGCCGAAGGGTCCCATATATGACCCCTCCACGAGGTAGCCACCCGCGCCAGAGTCACTGCATTCGAGGACTCGGGCACGCAAATCTCCGTCATCCGAAGGGACAGAGTTCCCTATGGAGCTACCGTCAATAGACGAAAACTCGTCACGATCGAGGGAATAAATCAATTTAAAATGATACTCCCTACGGTCCAATTGAGAGTCACAAGACCTCACCAATCCAAAATTTGCAATCTTGCAGTAGCAAGCCATCTCCCCGGAGGCTATGACGTCCTCCTGGGCCAGGACTTTACGTCCCCTTCCAAACCACGACAACTCCGAGGTCCAAATTCCCCAATTAATCCTCCAAATCCAAGTTCAGTGCCAGTGCCGAGGCCTCAGCCAGATCTCCCTTCAGGAGAATCTTGGCTATCAACTCCTCTGCCAGTGCCACTTGGGCGCACTAAGCAGTGCCAGTCTCCGTACCAGCGCCAGTGTCAATGTTAGTGCCAGAGCACGCCCCTGATCCCCCTCCAAGGGATCCAACTCCAAACCCCCCTCTTCGCCCGGCCTGGTGCTGCTGCCAGTGTCGGTAACAAGAGAGTAGGGTTCTTCTGACCCCAGCAGAGGCTCACCTGAAGGCACGGATTCGCAACCCGGGCCTGAGCTGGTCACCACTGCATGCGAGTCAACCCCGCCCCCTCCGGCCGTCCCCTCTCTCTCGCCGCCCGCCGCAGATTCCTCCGCGAGTCATGATTCTGCCCTGCCTTCCTGGGCCGATGAACTCTGCGATCTGCGCCGGTTAATGTCCGAGATGGCGAACAAAATTCCTGTGTCAGTTGTCGCAGCAGCTGACCCAGATGGCACCCCTTGCTGCCCTTTGGCCTCGGGCCCTCCGATTCCCCGGCCAAGGACAATGGTCCAAGGAGGAGAGGTTCGCGGCGGAGTCACCACAGGTGTGGGCGATCGCAGGTAGTCCATAACGAGCTCCCGAGCTCTTCTGGCCCCTGTGCAAACTTGGCATAGGGCCACCTCTTCATCTTTTGAACGTCTTGGCACCTTTCATCCAGGAGAGGATGTTAAGGCCTTCCGCTATCTTCTTCCTTTTCTTTGGAATTTCTATCCCTCATCCTTCTCTATCGATCTTTCCTTTACACTTTCCCTTAATTACCACCGCAAGTGGCAGTTAACATATGGGATATCATCCCCTTTAAAAATGCATTAATCATTTTATCTTTGAAGCAGTAAGAGAGACAGAGTGGGAAGTGGCACGCCCTTACGCCCGTCCCTTGGCACAAGGCAGGCGTGTCAGCTCTTCCTGAAGGGGTCGCGCCCTTTGGGTTTCCTTTCCCAGCCCTTGGGCTGAGAGTTAGCTCTGACCATCGTCTATTGGCGACGGACGTTAGATTAATAAATAAACAATAAAAACCTCACTCTGTTATCCTTCGTTTTCTGCGTATATTATTTACTTTTTCATTTAATCTTTTTCTTCTATTTTGTTAATGAATCGCGAGTCACAAGATTCCTGCCTTTGCGAGTTTTAACGTTACCCTTTTAATACCAGCGGCTTGGCCCGCCCTCAGTAAGAAGTCACGTCCTTCGTTTGTCATTCAGTGTAGTTTTCTTTTAATTTTATTGAGTTAATCTTTTGTGGAGAATTTTATCCGTGTCCAGTTCCCCCTCATTTGTTTATCCTCCCATTCAGACTTCGAGCGAGTAGCTATTTACAACTTACACTCGAGTTGTAGGCTGCGGACGTAAAAAATTTAGCGTTTAAGTTAGCGAATTAAAACCCGCAAATAATCTCTTCGCCTCTCTGTCATCGCATTTTAGCGCTGGCTGGAGGAATTAGCTACTCGTCGAGTTTGTGCACAATCATTGTCCACCGATTGGAAAGAGGAATTGAATTTTATTACAATTTCTAGTAAAGGGGATATCATTTAAAACCAGTGGTGTATTGTCACTTATACCGCCTCTTCAAGGCACAACTAATCGCATGCATGTAATTCCAGGATAGCAGTAAGAAGTTGGTTGATTTACATTTGTTTTCCTTTTACATCCTGCCTTGTATGTTTTATTTTTTTTATTTTTTTTTATTTTGTAACTTTGAAGTGTTCTTTGTTTATCTTCTTTTGAGCGCCTTATTACCCCAGTAAAGTAAAACGAGTAAAGAATGGGTAGAATCAGTACTTACGAAGTATTTCAGCAATAATTAATTTGCAAGTAAGGGCACCTTTTATTGTATATCCTAAATTGCATTCTCCACCTAAAGTAAACCTTCAGTTTGTTATTGATCAGTGTGGCAGCAGAGTTTTGCAAATAAAGTAAAATAATAGTTGTAGCAAAGCAGAAGATAGAGTAAAGTCGAACGTTTTCTTCGCTCATTTTTGCTGTTATCGATATTCGCACCCGCTTAAAGGGTGTGAATATCATCTTGCCAGGGGAACTGTAAAGATTAGCGCCAAAATACGCTATGAAAGCGCCCGCCTTTCTGCTTTGCTCGGCCGATAGATAGGCCTCTGTCTCTTTTGAACCTGTGAGAGGTAGTGGATTCTGGTTCGGGGTAGTTTCAACCAGTGGAAGTGGGTTATAAGAGACGCTCAAAAGATTTAATCCTCACCTCGGGCAGTAAACTGGCTTGCGCCGTTTTCTTTGGTACAGGAGAGCGTCAGCCGTTTTCTTTGGTCAGGACATTGACCCCCTCTACCCCTGTCCAGAAGCAATAAAAGGTCAGGGCCAGGAAGCTCAGTCCTCACACACACGTCGCTAGTTTAAGCCGAGAGAGGTCTCGAGTCCAGACCTTGCCCCCGCCCTTCTTTTTCGTCGCCACGTGGAAGTTAACAACCCTTTATTGCCCCGTACCCCAACCCACATGGCCATCAAAGATTGCAAGTGGGGATTGCAAGTCCCAAAGCGAGCGGAACTCAACTGCAGCCTTTTCATCATCACAAGGGCGCCCTTTTCCGCCCCCAACCTACGACTTGAAAGCAGTTCCTTGGTGAGGAGACCCTTTGTCGACGCTCCCCACGTGGTTTCTGGCAGAAGACGCTGGACGCCGACGTCAGCCTTACGCCTCTACAATGTGGTAAAGTACCCAAAACGAGTTGCTTAGTCACGTTATGTTCGCCCTTGTGCATTTATTAAACTTTTGGGCCTATAACTTGGTATTCCCTGATGCTTCTTGGTTCAATCCCGGCCCACGTGTTCACTGCCTCCTTGCTCTGAGTCACAAAGTAACGCCTCGGGGAGTCCTTGGCGCCCTCAGTGCACACCCGAGTAATTCATTCCCCAAATTCCAGCATTAGATTTGTAACCTGGGTCCTCATATCGTTTCAGAAGGACGATCGTAGCAGAATTCTCCTTGGTCCGTGTTCCTGGCATTCCCAAGCTCCCCACCTTCAGGAGGACTTCTGCAGCAGCAATTTAACGTGTTTCAGTTCATTTTCCCTTTGATCTTGTGTGTTATGAGAATATACTGATTTTTGTATCCACGTGTTTCATGCACTTCCCTTTGAGAAAGAGCCCTCTGCTCCTTGTACCACTCCTTTTAGTTTGTGTTTTTATATGTCCTGGTTACCTTGCAAGGCCATTTTCGAGTAAAGTAATAAATGTGAGTCATAAGAACCACTGCACCAGGAAGCATATATAATATATATATATATATATATATATATATATATATATATATATATATATATATATATATATATATATATATATATATATATATATATATATATATATATATATATATATATATATATATATATATATATATATATATATATATATATATATATATATATATATATATATATATATATATATATATATATATATTATATATATATATATATATATATATATATATATATATATATATATATTTATATATTTATATATATATATATATATATATATATTTATATATATATATATATATATATATATATATATATATATATATATATATATATATATATATATATATATATATATATATATATATATATATATATATATTTATATATATATATAATATATATATATATATATATACATATATATATGTATATATAAATATATAATATATATATAAATATATTTTATATATATATAATATATATATATATATTTTATATATATATATATATATATATATATATATATATATATATATATATATATATATATATATATATATATATATATATATATATATATATATATATATATATATATATATATATATATATATGTATATATATATTTATATACATACATATATATATGTATATATAAATATATAAATATATGTAAATATAATATAAATATATATATATATATGTAATATATATATGTATATACATATATATATATATATATAAATATATATATATATATATATATATTATAATAAGCAAGAACTCACTAGCAAAGAACTCCCAAATTGCTTCCTTTTTTTTTTTATTTACTGTCTGCTGATCGATATTTCGCACTGTCAGAATACAAGGGATTAAAACCGATTGTAGGCCTCTCCCTTTAAGTAGATAATTTCTGATTTTTGAGGCAAAAGTGAATCTGTCTGGCTGTCCTTTACAGGCAAACCCCCCTTGCAGGCATCAGCTGAACAGGACTCAACTCCCTATGTGCTGGACGTGCCCCCTGCCCCATAGGAGGAGATAAAAGCGACAAACAGACCAAGGCTCGTTCTCAGACGCGCTGGACGAGATGGTGTAAGGACAACACCACAATCACCACCATGCCCTGGCCCAACGATGCCCTTAGCTCCCAACCACGTGGCCTTTCAAAGTATACTTTCCTCCGTGCACTCCAACCGCCAACCACGTGTTCCCTTTGATGCTGGCCTGACCGATGACCCACTCCAGTTGCTTGGCGTTTCGTGAAGTTCCCATCGTCTTGCCCTTTACATTGAAGCCCCTGCATCCTACCACGTGGAAGATCGCATTCGCACTCAGAAATCGCAAGTCATCCATGGACCGCCTTCTGCGCTGGAACCAAATCTGCCTTACGGTAAAGTGCTCTGTAAAGACATCCATTCAGTCACGCTTTTCCTCATAACATTTACTTAATTTGAGTGCCAGTAAACACCGAATCTCTTCTCAAATGTCCGTGCTCCTCGAGTGTTGGCAGTGCTAAGCCATTATTAATTCATCGAAGCCCCTTGGCACCCTCAGTGCAGCTTCGAATTCATTATTCTTTTGTCTGTTTTCATTACTGGTGTATAATGTGCATATCTCTCATTTCAGAGGGACCCTATATCATGGAATCTTCTTGGACTGTGTCTGGAATCCCCCCAGTTTCATTCATCCTGTAGGAATCCCCTTCAGGATCAATATTCTACTTGCATTCCTCTTTCCCGTACTAATGTTATTTATGTAAATACACTCCTGTAAGTTTGCCCACGTGTTTACGTAATATTTTCCTTCAGTAGTAAGAGTCTTATGCTCATATGAAATTCCCCCTTTTTCCTCTTGTTTTATGTTTCCCTGGACCCACGAAGTCGGAATCACAAGGCTGAATTATCTGAAATTGTTGCTACCTATCTCACAGAGAATATTTCAAACTAGATTCCCAAGAAAAACATAAAAATGGCAACCTTCTGCCTGATATTCTCGTTTTAGCGGTTGCATCCCCTCCATTTGTTTTCTGCTTTTGTTTGGGTTTGCAACTTGTCAGATCAGCGATTAGCAAAGCTAAGCTGGGTGTGAGACAAATTCCGAACCTGTTATCAAGAGCACAGACCAAGAGAGTTCCACATAAGTAATGTGTTTATCTTAGCAAAACTTTTTTTACAATCATGACTGTTCCTAGGAATTAGAAATAGGGATGCATGTATTCACTGAGAGAAAAGAACCGCCGTATTAGATTCATTAATGCATGCCTTTCAGGATAGGTAGTTAGGAAATAACCAGTGCTAACCATTCTTTGCTTCGAGGAATAGTGCGAAATTCCTCTGTGTTAAAATTCTTGCCATATTCTTTGCTTGAGGAATAGTGCGAAAGAAATTCCTCTGCGATAAATTTTACTTCATTTCGGATTAGCGAATTATTATTTAGGTGCGAATAAATTCCCACGTGGGACTAGACGAAGTCAGCTTGCATTGCTGAAATTCTCTCAGTGTAGTTAAAACTCGAACTAGGTGTTAGGAACGCGAAATTTAAACTCTGCTCATAGGGGAAATTACTAGGTCATTTTTACTGTTATCCTCTCAGACGACCGGGAAATTCCCTGGAGTCCCAGACAGTCTATAAATAGACGGGTTCATTCACACGGAATCTAAAAATAACTCCAGTGATTGTCAGATGATCTTCACCCCCCACACATGCCTGCGTGTGTAACCTTTTTCATTCATTCTCAGCAAATATTTTTTTTAGGGTTTTCCTGTTAGTAAATTCCAAGTCATAAGAGACTCCTACTAAAATTCTACGTCGCACGTGGCAAGAATTCCTCAACCAAATTCCAAGTCCTCAGAGACTCCTACTAAAATTCTACATTGCACGTGGCAAGAATTCCTCAACCAAATTCCAAGTCCTAAGAGACTCCAACTAAAATTCTATGTCGCACAAGGCAAGAATTTCTAATTCCGGCAGGAAACCAAAAATTAAGTCCTTTTGAGACATTATATAGTGTATTTCACACACATCTAAGCCCTTATGGGGCTGATCATTCTAGTTCATTAGAACAACTCCTTAACTTCACGCTACAGCCGACCAAGTCCGAGCGTGACAAAATCCAACTACGTCTTCCGAGACGCATATTAAAATTCGTTTGCTACGAACAACCACGTCTTACTGAGACATATTAAATTTTAACAAAGTCTCCTCAGACTTACTGATCAACTGTCTTATTCAGACAGATCCATTCTCCTGCAGTCTGAACAATTGTTTCAGATTCTTGCAACTGAATCTTTTCAGACAACCTGAGTCTTTTCAGACATATTTGATTTGCTAGAGAGTCCAGTCCATATAACCATTATTTCAAGATGGCTAATACCAGAGCCCAACAAAACGAGGACTTCAAGTTCTACATGTCCGCTGGAAAGGACATGGGACTATCAGGGCAAGCTCTGAGAGAATGGGTTCAAGAGCGAGTGGACGATGCCAAGGGGCGAGAGAGAGCGAGGTTGCCAAGAGCAAAAGAAAAGAAGAAGAGAATTGCCCAAGAGGCGGAGAAGGAGAGAGAACGTGCGGAGAAGGAGAGAGAAAGAATTGCCCAAGAGAAGCGAGAGGAGAAAGAACAGGTGGGGAGAGAGAGAGAGAGAAAGAATTGCCCAAGAGAGACGAGAAGACTTAGAACATCAGAGAACGAGAGAGAGAACGGCAGGAGAGAGAGAGAGAGAGAACGGGCCCATAAGCTCCAGATGTTAGAACGACAGAATGCCACCCCACCTCCTGCGGCGGGAATGAGTGCCCTCAGCCAAGCTCACTCGTTCATGCCAAAATGGACAGAGTCTGAACATGAAGTATGGCTTGAAAGGGCCGAACGAGTCCTGGAGTGCTGCGACCTCTCCCCCGCGGAACTCTCCCTTGTTCTCACTAAATTCCTGGGTGGAAAGACCCTCGTTGCCTACCACGCCCTTTCGGCAGAAGATAGGGGAAACTGGGAAGCCGTACGCCAAGCAGTTACGAAGGCGTATGAGATTAACCCCAAGCGGTGGAGGAGACGTTGGTGAGAGCAGCCAAGAGAAGCAGGCCAGACTTCGTCCGATTGGGCGTACCATTCGGAGCGGGCGTTAGCAAAATGGCTCAATTCCGAAGGAGCCACGAGCACCGCTGAGGTACTCGAAAAATTTAAGTTTGAGAATTTCCTGCGCTATGCCCCTCCTGCCCTCGCCACTCATGTAGTGGAAAAAGCCCCAGCAATCCTCACCAAGTGTTGCCGGATAGCAGACATGTGGGAAACTCACCACCCTCAAGAAGGATCCATGGGGCGGAAGATAAATCCCCCATCCCTCCTCGGAGGATCAAATTCCCACAAGAATGGGAACTCAGGCAAGCCCCTAACTTGCCATTATTGCAAGAAAACGGCGCCTCTCTCTCCCGGAAAACCGCCCAATAACTCGCCTGCACCCCACACAGGGGCAGCGCGGAAAGACTTCAGCCAGACCTTTTGCATGGCGTGCAAGGTTTATGGCCATTCTCCCGCATGGGCGAAATGCCCGAACAATAATAAATCAAACACTCCCACCGTCGCCTTGGCCATCACAGATCCCAAGTCACTGGGCCCTCCCGCCGAAGGGCCCGTATATGTGACCCCTCCATGAGGCAGCCACCCCGCACGCTGAGTCACGGCATTCGAGGACTCGGGCGCACAAATCTCCCTCATCCGAAGGGACAGAGTTCCCTATGGAGCTATCGTCAATAGACGAAAACTCGTCACGATCGAGGGAGTAAATCAATTTAAAATGATACTCCCTATGGTCCAATTGAAAGTCACAAGACCTAGCCAATCCAAAATTTGCAATCTTGCAGTAGCAAGCCATCTCCCCGGAGGCTATGACGTCATCCTGGGACAGGACTTTCAGTCCCCACAGAAATCACGACAATCCAGGGGTCCACATTCCCCGAATCATTCCTCGGGCACGAGTAATCCTCCCCCGCTTCTCCCTCAGTCAAGACTGGCGCCCCCTGGATACCAGGAGGACGTGCAGTCCCCACCAGTGCCACCTGAGTATGATGTACAGTGGCCCCCTCGATCGGTTCCCGATCCAATTCCAGTGCCCAGCCCTGTCTCAGTGCCAGTGCCAGGGCCCCAATCAGATCTCCCTCCCGGAGATGCCAAATTCTTGCCAGTGCCACTTGCATTCACCGAGCAGTGCCAAGCTTCATCCGTCCTGACCGACGAGCACAAGAAACCTCTGATAGTGCCTGACTCTGCCCTAGTGCCAGCGCCAGAGCACCACCCCAATCTCCATGCAAGGGATCCAACTCAGGACCCCTTCTCTTCCCCCGGCCTGGCACCGCTACCAGTGTCGGTAAGAGAGACGGTTCCTCTCGACCACAGCGGAAGTTCGCTTAAAGGTGCGGCCTCGCAACCCGTGCCTGAGCTGGTCATTGATACCTGCGAGCCGCTCATGCCACCCCCGACCGCCTCCTCTCTGCCTCAGCCCGTCGCCGATGCAATTGCAAGTCAGGATTCTGCCATATCTCACTTGGCCGATGAACAACAAGAGCCGCGACAGATAATGGTAGAACCAGCATGGAAACCTCCTGCGTCAGCTGTCACAGCAGCAGGCCCAGGTGGCACTCAATGCCGCCCTCTGGTCTTGGGCCCTCCACTTCCCCGGCCGAGGACGACTGTTCCATTAAGAAAGATTCGAGGCAAAATTACCACGGGCGTGAGAATTTCCAGGTAGTTTACAAAGAGCTCTAGAACTCCCCTGGCACCTGTGCCACCATTTCACTTTTTCGAAGGTCTTGGCACCTCTAATCCAGAAGGGGATGTCAGGCCCTCCAGTATCTTCTTCCGTTCCTCAGGAACTTCTATCCCTTATTTCCTATTTAATCCTTTTCTTAAATTATCACCACAAGAGGCAATTAAATACGGGATACCATTCCCCTCAAATGTATAAATCATTAAGAATAACAGAGTGGGAAGTGGCACGCCCTTGCGCCCATACCTTGGCACAGGGCATACGTGTCAGCTCTTCCTTGAGGAGTCGCGCCCTTCGGGTGCACTTTTCTCGCCCTGGGGCTGAAGTGATACTCCAGGCCATAATTTATAGGCGAAGGACGATAAATTCCTGCCTAACACAATAAAACCCTCACTTTTTTTCCTTAGCTATTCTGCCAATATCAATTACTCTTTTAGTTATTTATCTTTCTCTTTTAATGAATCGCGAGTCGTAGACTCTTGCCCTTGTGATTTTAAATGCCCCTTTCGTAAGCTCTGAGAGACGTGTCCACCCTTCATATGCAGTCAAGTTTTCCTTCGTAACATCCAGTTAACTTTTCCTTTTTTTATTATTTTTTTTTCTTTTTCCCCTTCCCTTCCTTCTAAGAACTCTGTTTGTCCTAGACCCCACGTCTTTTGTCTGCTCACCCCGTCAGTGGACGATAAAATTAAGTTTAAGGTTGAGTGTCGCGAATTTATAGCTCTACCTGAGTGTGGGCAGTGGACACATAAAATTAGCAAAGTTTGAGGCAAATTAAAAGATAAATTATCAATTTGAATAATATGGTGTAAAAGGGGATGTCATTTACAAAAATAAACTGTTTCAAACACCCCAGAGTAAGGGCAAACTAACCGCATGCATTTAGGGGATATCTAGAATTAAGTAACCATGTATTCTAATTCTTGAACATTAACCTCTTTTCTTCATTTGTTTGCCACAAGCCTCACATACTGTGGTCTTATAATCCTAATTAATTCATATTGTTCATGTCACTTTATAAAGTTATCAATGTGTAACCAAACTCAAAGTAATTACTCTTTGTAAGTGTTGAAAATTTCCTTATGTCCTGTTAAAGTAATTTGTTCCAGTATGGTATCAACAGTAGGTACACAGAGTTTTATAAATACCTTAGTAGTAAAGTCCATTGCAAGGCAGAATGTAGAGTAACGTAAAGCATTTGCCGCTCATTCTTGTATATCGATGTTCACACCTGAATGAAGGTGTGTACATCATCTTATTATGATTAGCATTATAATTAGCAAGAACTCGCTCTCCCCTTTTTTTATTTACTGTCTGCCGATCGATATTTCGATCGATAGACCATCTGGTCAGAATACAAGGGATTAAAACCGATTAAGGCCACTCCTTTATTTTAGATAATTTCTGATTTTCGAGGCAAAAGTGAATCTGTCTTGGCTGTCCTTTATAGGCAAAAACCCCCTGCGGGCATCAGCTGAACATGACTCAAAACATATGTGCTGGACGTGCCCCTGCCCCATAGGAGGGGATAAAAGCGACAAACAGACCAAGGCTCACTCTCACACACGCGGGCTGGACGAGATGGTGGAGGACGACACCACAATCACCGCCATGCCCTGGCCCAACGATGCCCTTAGCTCCTAACCACGTGGCCTTTCAAAGTATACTTTTCCTCGTGCACTCAACCGCCAACCACGTGTTCCCTTCGATGCTGGCCTGACCAATGACCCACTCCAGTTGCTTGGCGTTTCATGAAGTTCCCATCGTCTTGCCCTTTACGTTGAAGCCCCTGTATCCTACCACGTGAAAGATCGCACTCACACTCAGAAATCGCAAGTCATCCACGGACCGCCTTCTGCGCTGGAACCAAACCTGCCTTACGGTAAAGTGCTCTGTAAAGACATCCATTCAGTCACACTTTTCCTCATAACATTTACTTAATTTGAGTGCCAGTAATCACCGAATCTCTTGTCAATTGTCCGTGCTCCTCAAGTGTCAGCAGTGCTAAGCCATTATTAATTCATCGAAGCCCCTTGGCACCCTCATTGCAGCTTCGAATTCATTCTTTTGTCTGTTTTCATTACTGGCGTATAATGTGCATATCTCTCATTTCAGAGGGATCTAATTGGATTGTGTCTGGAATCCCCCCAGTTTCATTCATCCTGTAGGAATCCCCATCAGGATCAATATTCTACTTGCATTCCTCTTTCCCGTACTAATGTTATTTATGTAAATACACTCCTGTAAGTTTCCCCACGTGTTTACGTAATATTTTCCTTCAGTAGTAAGAACCTTATGCTCATATGAAATTCCCCCTTTTTCCTCTTGTTCTATGTTTCCCTGGACCCACGAAGTCAGAATCACAAGGCTAAATTATCTGAAATTTTTGCTACCTGTCTCACAGAGAATATTTCAAACTAGATTGCCAGGAAAAACATAAAAATATATATATATATATATATATAAATATATATATATATATATATATATATATATATATATAATTATTTATAAATATATATATAAATCTATATATATTTTATATATAGAAAATATATAAACATATATATATATATGTCTTAAAGATAAGAATATTATAACTGAGGAAAAATAGCTATTCTCTTTATAGTACCGGTTCTATTGTTAATTTATGGACTTCCTAAAATACACAAGAAGGGCTTCCCATCAGACCTATACTAGTGTCATCGATACCTGAATTTGTTAGCTAAGTTCCTTGTTCCCCTGCTTTCACCCCTGATAGAAAATGAATTTAATATAAAAGGTGAGATCCCTTCAAAGGGCAGATCCTGCCAGGACTCAGACCTCTTTATGGTCAGTTATGATGTTGAGTCCCTGTTTACCAACGTACCTATGGAATGAAACTATTGATATTATCTGTCAACAAATTTCCTGAAAAGATATCTTTTTAATAATTTTAATAACCTTGGAAACTGTGTTTTCTGCAGTGCAGGATCTTGTTTTCATTTTTAATAACAATTGTTCTCTCAAGTAGATGGTATGTTATGAGGGTTCTCCATTAGGCCCATATTTGCAGGCATTTTTATGTGCTCTATTCTGATGATTGCATTTTTAGCCCACTTCTTCTGGGACATATGCTGTTCTGTAAAAGGTACGTTGTTTTTGCTGGCATGATTTGTTCTAACGCTCTGTATGACGCTGAGGGGTCGTTGGTTATTTCAATTAACATCTGCTGGAATTGTTAACGACTGTCCAAATATAAAATTTAATGCTGAGGGGAAAGGGATAAAGCTTTCTTAGATGTTAAAATCTTACGAGCTCTTTTCTCATTTTCTGTCTTGGTTTGGCAGTGAAGTGCTTTTACAGGATTAGGTTCAAAATTTTTTATACCATTGTTTTTCTGGGCTTTAAGGGTGCCTTTATTTATTTACTTTTTGTTCTGAAACTGGTGGTTGGGAGTTTTTCAAAGGGAGGAAATCAATTCTTACATCAATGTTGCAGGTAATTATTTGTGGGACTTTATCCGAGGTGACCCAAGTTTTAAACTTCTTAACAACATTTTTATTCCAAAAGTCTCCGTACCTAATGGTGCCGCTCCAGCCATTTTATGTCAATGTATTTGGTCCATGACCAAAATGCACCTCTGATAGGGACTTAGAAAATGTCATCATGAATTATATACCAGCTAACAAATTTAATAGTTCCTATCCAGGACAAATCCATACCTTGTGACTTTAGGATGTTTAAATTTAAAGATATTCTTGAGCCCATTTCTTGATGACCTGTTTCATGGTGTACAGATTTAACGTTTTGACAGAAAAATCTAGGGACCTGATGGGATGTGAGAGGTCATGGGGTCAGATTGATTCCCCTTCTTCAGCTATGCCAACTGGTAAATATATAGTCCAATTTTCCAACATCATTTTGCACGCCAATGGTTGTGTTTTCGCATACAATACAAA
>NC_089746.1:3799887-3802387 GCF_040412425.1 Macrobrachium rosenbergii | reverse complement strand
CACAGTCCGTCTCAGTGGCTTCTCTGGATGGTTCTAGTCCACCAGTCCACCTGCCAACTACTGCCGAAACTGGCTCAGATATTAGCCTGATAGGTGGGCCAAAGTGCCAGCCAGTGCCAAGGTAGATGAGCACACCAAGTGGACAGTGACCTGGGTGGACGAACAGTCCTTGACCATCCTAACAGCCAAACTCAGGGTAATCACCCTTGAGCAACAAAATTCACCGCCTTGGCGTCGTCAAGGCATATTTGGCATGGAGTGGAGTTCCTGCTAGGACGAGACATCCTCTGGGGATGTCCCACCCCACACCACTCTGTTGCCTGACTGCTTCCACCAGACATCCTTTATTTAACCTCTTCTGATCGGGACACAGCCTCTGTGACAGCTGTGCTACTGTCAGCCAAACCTTCCATTCGCCCCAAGAGCGACATTACGCATCCAACTAAAATTTATTCCAGGCCTAGTCCGCAGATCTTGCGAACGGACGGTCACCAAAAACCTACCCCCTCATCATGTAGGGATCTCACCAACTACCGCTGCAGGACCTGCAACATAAGAGGGCACTCCAAAAGATGGTCCAAGTGCCCCAGCAAGCCAGCTGCAGTGGCCATTTCCACAGAACCAAGAGGCCCTGCCCTCTCATCAAGACAGGAATCGCTGTCCCAAATCACGCCAGGGACACCGAGAGGTCTTGCTCCCCTGGGTCCCCCTTCAGCTTTGTCTGACATCAATTCCCTGCCAGTGCCACTTGCGAGCCCTGGTCAGTGCCAAGCTCCGCCTATCTCGGCTGGAAGCTCCATGCCAATCTTACTCCCCTTGCCTGGCCCTGAGTTAGTGCCAGTGCCGGATCCAGAACCTGATCCAGACCCTCCTACGAGAGATCTACCAAACCTCACAACCATGTTCATCACACAGTGTGAGCCTGTGACCCCTGATGTTTCTTCTTCCCACACTCTTCGCCTGCCGAGGATGACCCTCTGGCAGGCATAGACACTACCTCTTTTCTGGTCGACCAGGAACTGTCCAGCCAGGACACAGACGCTGGTTTTATTCCCACGACGGTTGTCACAGCAGCCGAAGTAGGAGACCAGCCCATAGCCCCTGAGGCTGCTCCTGATGGTGTTCCTGGCCTTTCTTCAGAGTCGGTACCCTCATTGCCCCCTAGGAGTGGCCTAGCCAGCCCTTGGAGGCCCTTGAAGAAGACTTGGGGCGGAAGAAATCTACTTAGCAAATCAGAGCCATAAGCTATTCTTGGCACTCATGCCTGTCGGCACAGTGCCACCTCCATTTCAGAGTAATCCTGGCACCTGCCCAGAGGAGGTAGCCTGTGTGACCTCTGATGCAGTGGTATTAACCACTAACCACTTAGGCAATTGCACCACTAACCTTTTCTGACTAACCTCCTTCCAACCCACTCCAGACACAAACTGATCCATTACTTAATTGTATACTGTAATTTACCCTTCAGGTTATTCATGTTTCAATTTGTTGCGTGCTAATCATAAAGCACTGTGCCAGTCATAATTCATTGCGTGCCATTCGTTAGTGCCAGATTGTTCAGTGCCAGAGTTGTAGGATAGTAAGGTAGGTTAGGTGTTTACCATGTGCATTTACCTAGGCGTAGATTTCTCCTGTCGTCAGAGACAGTTAGCAGAAGTGTCTATACCCTTAGATAGGTTAGGCCTGTAAATTAGCCAATTCAGAACCCTCTTAGCAGTTAGGTAGGCCCCTTTAGCTGTTGCAGAGCCAAAGCACACCTCATGTAGGGACGCTAGCTAATTAGTCGGGATGAATAGCTAACTTAGCCGAGACCTTCACACTAAAAATGGTGTGAATGCCTTTTTAAAGGGGGGACCTGTCAAGGATTTACATTCCTCCCTCCTAGTTAACTGCCATATAGCTACTTTCTAGTGAAAATCCATCATCTCAGTTAACTTATAATCAAACCAATATGGCGGAACCAAGCTGTTTTCTGCGTACACTGAATCCAGGACACATGCCATCGTAGCCTTCAGGAAACGCCTGGGCCTACTACACAATAGATATCCCTCCTTCATCCACCCCCCTACCAGCACACACCTAGATTCCCCTTCTGAGGGTAATGTTTTGGCAGGCTCAGGGAGGAAATAAATCGCGGGCGCAGTAAACCACTGGGAGCTTGCACAAATTTAGGTTGGACATCCTGAAGACCCCTATCCCTTTGATCTTTTAACTGGCAAGGAATCCTCACCTCAGGTGAGGCCTACTGTTCAGATGCCCGACGCCACCGCTCCAGGAAACAATGAGCAGACTTTGTCCAGACACTGGCCCAGCCACATCTCCTGTCTCAGGTGACGGCTCAAACTTCACAATTGTAAGCCCGAGACATGGTATTTTTAGAACTCGAATAACTCTTCCTGAAATAGGTAAGCCGAGAATGCCTGCCCAGTCACCTTCTGTCTCTGCAATAAACTTCCTTCCATTTCTCCTCATTTAACGTCAAGCTTAAACCCTTCCTCTC
>NC_089746.1:3657387-3787387 GCF_040412425.1 Macrobrachium rosenbergii | reverse complement strand
ATTTATATATATATATATATATATATATATATATATATATATATATATATATATATATATATATATATATATATATATATATATATATATATATATATATATATATATATATATATATATATATATATATATATATATATACATATTATATAATTTATATATATACATACATATTTATATATATATATATATATATATATATATATATATATATATATATATATATATATAAAAATATATATATATATATATATATATATATATATATATATAATTTATATATACATATATATAATTTATATATATATATATATATATATATATATATATATATATATATATATATAATTTATATATACATATATATAATTTATATATATATATATACATATATATATATATATATATATATATATATATATATATATATATATATATTTTATATGTTTATTTTATATATATATTTTACGATTTAACCTGGGGAAATGCTTACCATGAGCCATTTACAGAATCTAAATGAATGATTTCGTTACTTACCTATATTTTGTATAAAATCTGACTGCTGTTGATTCAGGAAATCGTAAAAAAACAGGGAACAAGGTGCAATTTATCTGGGCTGAGGGCTCTACTCACAAGTTATTTGTAATTAAACACCTTAGGGTAGGTTTAAAATTGTGTATTTACATGAAATAAAATATCAGAAGATGAAATGGACTAAACAGGCACGCAAGGTCTGTGAGGTTAATTATAACTGGGAAAACTTGAAAGTATATCCGTCGGTGTGACGATGATGATACTGTGAGAGAGGTGCGACTTAATGAGCAGGAAGACAAGTACTGCTAGTTTATTGATTGTTGTTGTTTTAGATTTAGCTGGCCTTGTGCCAGCACGGGCTCTTGCTTCTAGAGCAGCCCGTAAGTTTATTGATGAAGCGACCCGCTTATAAAGCGGCGTGCGGACGTCTGCGTATAACGCAGAGACTGTGGGTACAAAGATTTACAGGTGACCTGAGGTCAAACTATTTCTCTACAAAACAGAACAGGTACACACAGAAAACATAATGATTAACAATGTCTGGTCTGTTACAAAAATACTCTGTTACATATACATAATGCATGGTCACTTGAACAGTTGTAGAGGGATGAATGAATTTTTATTTAGCATTTCCCAACGTTTTTGTGTGAGAGAGAGAGAGAGAGAGAGAGAGAGAGAGAGAGAGAGAGAGAGAGAGCGAGTGTAATTGTCGTTAGTGAGTGTTTCGGTTGTTGGAAGAGGGATAAGGGTCGTTAGTTGGAGTTTGTTTACGGCGCTGTCTGTCTGTCTGTCGGTGGTTCAGTATTGAGTTGAGGTTCAACCGTGAAAGTGGTCAGTTCAGTTCATCTGAGTTTTTGGATACCGGTTATTGTATGTTTCGTGAGTCGTGTTTTTTCTGTCACATGCCGTTGTTGTCGGTGCATGTGTCTCTTCCTTTTTTGTTGAGAGTCTGCTTCAGTTTTGTTTGTGTGGTTTTGTGTGCTGTGTTGGCGACCGTGGACCCTTAATCCATCTCCCAGCAACCGAGGATCAGGGTGAGTGTTGTGTGTGTTCTATGTATCTGTGTTGTGTGTTGTTTTTGTGGTTTTGAATTCCGCCACATTATATTTGGCGCCCAACGTGGGGCTGTTGTGTAATTGCTGTTGGGATTGTTTTGTGGTGGGTAGAGTGAGAGTAAGAGATCAGGATGAGTGAGATAGAGAAACTGAGAGAGGAACTCCGGGTGGCTAGGGAACTCCAGGGTAGGCTGGAGGAGGAGAATGGGAGGCTGAGGAGTGAGAATGAGGAGTTGAGGAGTCAGTTGGAGGAGATGGGGGGAATGCTAAGGAGTGCAAAAGAAGAAATGAAAGGGGAGATGAAAGAGTCAGAAGAGAGAATGGAAGAGAGGGTGGATAAAAAGTTGGAGGGAATGATGAAAGGTGTGGAAGAAATGGTGAAAAGTATGTTCAAGGGTGTTTTTGGAGAAGGGGCTGTTGGAGGCAGGTCCTCTGGAACGTGTGAAGGGGCAAGAGAGAAAGAAAAGGAGGAAGAAGTGAATGGAAGCGTGAGTGATGAAAGTGATGTGGGAATAGGAAGTAAGAAACGAGAGAATGAGAGGCAGGGTAAGGAAAAGGGGAATGAAAAGCAAGGGAAGGATAAGTCAGGGGAAGAAAAAGGGAAGAAGGGAAAAGGAAAGGAAACTGGTAAGAAGGGTAAGGAAGTGGGAAAGGCAGGAAAGAAGGGAGAGGGTAAAGATAGTAGTGATAGTGAGGTGGATGGAGGTGAATGGATAAAAGTGGATAAAAAGAAGGGGAAGAAGAGTGTAATGAGTAAGATGAATGTAAGTGCGGAAGTGGACTCTTTGTATTCGGAAGAGGGTATGAAAGGACAGAGTGAAAGTAGCGAAAGTGAGAGTGAAAGTGAGAAAGGCTATGTATGTGAGGGAGGTTTCCCGGTGTGAAAGGTATAATGAGTATGGAAGTAGGGATGTGCATGATTTCTTTAGGGAGTATGAAAGGTTTTGTCAGGATAAGTATGGGGAGAGTAAGAGAGTGTGGGCTCAAGAATTAGGAGAATATTTGACTGGGTTTTTGCTTGACATGTATAGGGTTATTATGAGTGTGGGAGATGTTGAGTATGACAAGGTGAAAGCTAGACTAGTTGAGCAAGCGAGGCGTATGAAAGCGAGTGTTAAGTATAAGAGGAAGAATGGATTTGATGAGGCAAGAATGAAAGCTGGGGAAACCTTGTCACTGTATGCTTGTAGGCTGGAGATGTTGGCGAGGAAGAAGTTTGGGGATGATGGGATAGATGAATGTAAGGAGTTAGTACGAAAGTTGTTAGAGACAGTGCCAGATGGAGTGAGAGAATTTGTGAACTTTAAGCAGAAGGAGAAGAAACGATGGATGAGTGAAAGGTTGACTTGGGGAGAAATTTTGGAAATTGTAGAAGATTATGAGCTTGACAGGGTTATAAAAGAGAGCAGAAGTGTGAGTGTAAGGGCTGGGGTAGATGAGAGAGTGCCAGAGTTTGGAAGCTTTAGGGATGCAGTGTTGAGGGGCCCAATGAGAATGGCAGATAGTGTAATAGATAGGAGTGTAAGAGCAAGTAATGTGGAGGTGCCAGTGAGGATGAATGGTGGGTTTGTAAGGGAACAACGGTTGGACGGGTTAGGGATAGTAGTGTACAAAGGGGAAGGTCGGTGAGTGGAAGTCGAGCGAAGTGTTTTAGATGTGGAAAGGAAGGACATACAAAGAATGAGTGTAGGTGGGCTTTAGGAGCGTGTTTCAGGTGTGGGCAATCGGGACATTTGGTAAGTGAGTGTACGAAAGATAGGGGGGTTAAATGCTACAGGTGCGGACAGGTGGGTCATATTGCTAATGGTTGTAGGGGTACCCGAGTGAATGTAATATGTGGCAACTGTGGTAAGAATGGGCATTATGCGAGAATGTGTTCAGAACCGAGAGCGAAGTGTGTCGAATGTGGAATGGAAGGGCATGTATCAAGTGTATGTAGATGAAAGAGGGTGACTGTGACAGTGAATTTGGGAAACTGAGTGTGAAGGGGGTTCTAATGGGTGGATCCTCCAGGATGCAAGCGGTGCGTGTGATGCATGTACGTGAGGGGTTGTTGCATGAGAGGTTTGAAAGTTACAAGGTGGGCGAGAAAGTGTTGAAAGAAGTAATCGAAAGGGTGGTTGAATGTAAATAAAGTGCGTGAAAAAATTTGAGGGTCCATATGAAGTGTTGGAAGTTGGTCCCAGGGGGCTTAGTTATGTTGTAGGGAAGTATGTGTAGATGGTAGTGTGAGCATCATAACCAATTGCGTAGATGGAAGGAACCGGAATATGTGAGAGAGAATGGGGTGTATAAATGGTTGAAATCGAATGGGTGAACCAAGTATGCATGAGAGCTTGTGTATGGAGGATCAGCAATTTGTTTTGATAGAGTATGGTAGGAAACGTAAGAAAGGGAAGAACGTAAGTGAACGGAATGATCGTAAGTTGTGTGATAGGGGTTTGAGTGCCAAAGTGAAAATGAGTGATAAAGCGTGTAATATGGATGAATGGGATGGTATGAATAGAACGTATAGCATATGCGGGTTTGATATAACTGAGTTGACTGAATGTGTAGGGGTGAGTGAACGGTTGGAGGTGAGCGAAAGTGTAAGAGTAAGAGAGCGTAGCAGTAATATACGAGTGATTGAAAGCATGAATGAATCGTTGCAAGAATTGGAAAGGTCAATGAGCGAATGGGATGGGTTAGTTGAAGAATTGGGGGAGGTATTTGGGAACGAGTTAGAGGGTATAGATGAGATTGTGGATGAAATTGAGAGTGGTAATAGTAAAGAAGATAGCGTGAATCTGAGAGAGAATGGAGGAGAAAATGTAAATCTGAATGTTGCTGGAAGAGAGATGAGTCTGAGAGAATGATTGCGTGCCCGCGAACACGTTCTAGAGGACCTGCTAGTGAGCATCCGTGGGTGTTGCGTAAGGCAATTTGAATGAAGTGTGAAAAGTGTTGGTTGGGAAATGCTAAAATGGGGGAGAATTGTAGAGGGATGAATGAATTTTTATTTAGCATTTCCCAACGTTTTGTGTGTGTGTGAGAGAGAGAGAGAGAGAGAGAGAGAGAGAGAGAGAGAGAGAGAGAGAGAGAGTGTAATTGTCGTTAGTGAGTGTTTCGGTTGTTGGAAGAGGGATAAGGGTTGTTAGTTGGAGTTTGTTTACGGCGCTGTCTCTGTCTGTCGGTGGTTCAGTATTGAGTTGAGGTTCAACCATGAAAGTGGTCAGTTCAGTTCATCTGAGTTTTTGGATACCGGTTATTGTATGTTTCGTGAGTCGTGTGTTTTTCTGTCACATGCCGTTGTTGGTGGTGCATGTGTCTCTTCCTTTTGTTGAGAGTCTGCTTCAGTTTTTTTTGTGTGATTTTGTGTGCTGTGTTGGCGACCGTGGACCCTTAATCCATCTCCCAGCAACCGAGGATCAGGGTGTGTTGTGTGTGTTCTATGTATCTGTGTTGTGTGTTGTTTTTGTGGTTTTGAATTCCGCCACACATTCAATAAAATATACAATTCACAATAATGGTAATTTGTGTTCAGTCGACCCTAGGTCAAATATGAAGGCACCACAGAAAACGGGATGTTCATTACAGAGAACGCGTTGAGCGGGGACTTTACAATACTCCCCCCCAACAAGACGTAGGTAACGTCTGATCAAAGCAGGAATCTGCTGGGGCAACGGAGGGGGCCCCGCTTTCTCGATGTCAACTGGAGGGGGTGATCGCCTTCCCCAGCACCCTCTGGACCAGTGTGTTGAGGTGCTTCCCTGTCTGGTTTCGGGGTTTTCCAGGGAAACCCACGACGTTTTCCTACACATGGGGCTGGCCGGGGGGTTGCTATCTCCTGCGGGAAGCTTTGGGAACCGCCCCCGACGTCCTCCTCCGGGAATGCGGGCTTGAGGCAGTCTATCGATATCCAGTCTTCCCTTCAATGGACGGCTACCCGGAATGCCTTTTTGTCCCTTTCGAGCACAAGGAAAGGTCCTCTGCAGGGCCTGGTTAAGGGTGACCGCACGGCGTCGTCCTTGACGAAGACGTGGGTGGCGGAGGACAGACCGGGAGGCTTGAAGGGGGACGTCCTGTTGGTGTATGTCCTCTGGCAGAGGGTGAACTTCCCACCCCTGTCACGGAGCCTCTGCGTTGCTATGTCGTCCCTGTCTTCTGCGACGATTTCCCCCGGGACTACCAGGGTCTCCCCATAGACTTTTTCTGCTGAGGAGGGGTCGCTGTTGGCTCTGGGGGCGGTTCTCAATCCAAGGAGGACCCAGGGCAACTGGTACTTTCAATTCTCGGAGGAGCAACGAGCCATGAGGGACGCCTTCAGGGACCTGTGGAACCTTTCCACTATTCCGTTGGCTGCAGGGTTGTAGGTGGTGGTGCTGTGGTGAGTGGTCCCCAGCAGGCGTGCCAGGGTGATCCACAGCTCGGATAGCAAAGTGGGACCTCTGTCTGTCATTATGTGGTCCGGGACACCGAACCGGCTGATCCAGCTGGAGAGGAGGGCTTCTGCGCGCACACTGGAGGTGGCTTCTTCCATGGGCGTAGCTTCAAGTCACCTGGTGGAGCAGTTGACGACAGTTAGAAGGTATCTTGCTGCTCCTGATGGGGGAAGAGGACCCACCACGTCGATGTGGATGTGCCCAAAATGTCTCTTTGGCTGGGGAAACTCTCTCACCCCAGACTCGGTGTGCCGCCCTACTTTGCTGGCCTGAAACTGCATGCACTGCCTTGCCCAGGCCGTCACGTCCTTCCATATGCCGTGCCAGGCGAACTTCTCTGTCAGTAGCCTGGACGTCGTCCTTCCAGAGGGGTGGGATAGTCCGTGGATGACGTCAAAGACCAGCCGACATCGGGAGGCCGGCACCAAGGGGCGGGGACGGCCAGTGCTCACGTTGCTCAGCAGTGTTGGCCCTCCAGGGCCGAGGGGCACGTCCTCCCACTTCAGCGACGTGACGGCTGTGCGGTAGGCTGGGGTCTCTGTGTCGGTGGCTTGTTCGCGGGTGAGGTCCTCGTAGTCGATCCCGAGCTGCACTGCGTCGATCTCGATCCTCGAGAGGGCGTTGGCTACTGGGTTCTTCCTACCGGGGAGGTATTTGGTGGTGCAGGTGAACTCCGCGATGGCCGTGAGGTGCCGCAGCTGCCTAGAGGACCATGTGTCCCCCAGCTTCGCGAAGGCATGGACCAGTGGCTGGTGGTCAGTCCAAATCGTGAAGGGCGTACCCTCCTGCAGGAACTTGAAGTGACGTACCGCCTGGTATCCTGCGAAGAGTTCCCTGTCAAAGGTGCTGTAGCAGGACTCGGTGGGGCTGAGTTTCCTGCTGAGGAAGGCGGTGGGCTGAGGGGTCCCGTTGATGACTTGTTCCAGGACGGCTCGACAGGCGACGTTGCTAGCATCTGTCATCAGCTGGAGGGGAGCGCTGGGGTCCTGGTGGGCCAAAGAAGCTGCCTTGGCGAGGGCGGCCTTCGTCAGGGAGAAGGCCTTCTGCTGGTCGGGGCCCCACACTAGGGTCTTTGGGTGACCCTTGAGGACCTCCATCAGGGGGGCCATGGGTGTGCGCGATCCCCAAGATGAACCTCCTGTAGTAGTTGACCATTCCGAGGAATTCTTGTACGGCCCTCATGGAGGTAGGGGTGGGGAACCTCCCGAAAGCCTCGACCTTTGACGACATTGGGCGGATGCCCCCTGGGGATATCTTGTGGCCCATGAATTCCACCTTCTCAACGCCGAAGGTGCACTTGTCAAACCTGACAACAAGGCCACTCTCCTGCAGGTGCTGCAGGACCTTCCAGATGTACCGCAGATGTTCCTCCTGGGATCTGGGAAAAATTAGGATATCATCAATGTAGTAGATGCAGAAGTCCAGGTCCCCCAGGATGCTGTCCATCAGCCTCTGGAAGGTCGTGCCCGTGTTCCTCAGGCCGAAGGTGGGGAAGGCGAAGACGTAGGACCCGAAAGGCGTGACGATGGCAGTATTTGGGATGTCTTCTGGCGCTACTGGTACCTGAAAATATGATTTTAAGAGATCTAACTGAGAATATTTTGGCCCCGCAGAAGGAGGAATATTTTGGCCATTATGTCTTGCATGTTTGGTAGAGGGTAGTGGTCGGGTTCTGTAGCGAGGGTGAGCCGCCTGTAGTCGCCACAGGGCCTCCAGGTGCCATCAGCTTTCTGCACTATGTGAAGGGGGGAGGCCCACGGGCTGGGAGCCTTCTTGCATATGCCCATCCTTTCCATTTCAGCCAAGGCCTTCCTGGCCTTTTAAAGGCGCTGTGGGGGAAGTCTTCGGAACTTCGTGAAGTCCCACATAAAATGAGTGAAAGTACTTGGACAGCAGATGGCATCCAGAAATTCCAACACAATTCTTTTCAGGCCCTGGGGCGCTACTCCTGGAAATCATAGAGTGCCACAGTCAGGTTTGTAAAAAGATATTGGCAACCACGCCCAGAACAGTCTTAGAGGACCCGGAGGGCCCACTCATAGCTACTTCCCGAATAGTGGATGAGGCTAGGACAGAAATGAGGTAGAGCCTTGCATGGAACTCAGAAGTGGCTGTCACACTGAGATATGGCCCGCAGGGCCACCAAACTCCTGGATGGCCACATCGAATGGGAACTTTTCCCATTCAAAAGGAAGAGCAAGTGCTGGAAATAAATGGCTTTATTTCTACTTATGTTTCCCAGTAACTGCAATGTTCTTAAATTCTGCCTTCACATAATTTACTGTTGTATGGGTGAAAGGGCAGAAAGGTGGTGCCACCCAAAGGTGGGTATTGGTTCTCCAGAATTATGGAGGTACTGTAACATAATTTCTACTGTAATGGAAATAAGGGGTTGCTTCAGTGGCTTTTACTGCCATACTAGCAGGGAGAACGGTCATCTCCTTTGGCAGTTTATAAATGCCTGCTGGATAAGTGACCAAGTGCCGTTCCATATTGGGAAAGCAACTCTATCCCAAAAAATCAACCTTAGTCATTGTTTTCCTTTTGTTGATGAAGTATTTGCCATCTGGTAAAAGGATACACATTGAGGCATCATGCCAAGGGTTATCAGTACCGGTATCTGTGGCAGATATTGGTGTCACTGATCCTCCACTGGGTTATAATCTGAACTGGCCATAATATTAGAACCATTGAAAACAAGAGTCATACCTCTGTGAGTCTTTCCACTCTACAGTGATTTAAGTGGCAGACATAATTTCTCTTTGGCCTTGGGTTTTTTGTTAGCCTGCTCCCAGAACCTAATGTTTTTTTATGCAAGGATTAAACCCTGCACAAAGGGCCTTTTGATGACTTTCTAGTCTCTCTTTGGTGAACTTTAAAAAGTCTTGGAAAATAATAACCTCCAACTCAGTGTTCAGAGCTGTTTTGAATTCCCATGAATCCTCAACAGCATCTCTGATGTAGTGGTGCTCAGTACTGACAGCTTCCCAATATTGTGCATTATTCTGCTAACAAGCCTCAGACAGAATTTCCTTATTAGGGATCACTGTCCTGGGCAAACTGGGTCTGGGTAGCCACAGTGTTGCTGCCAGGCAAAGACTTGGAAGTCTCCAAAGAAGGGCAAAACCTTCAGGGGAATGCGGGTTGGCCCAATTAGGGTCCTTCCTTAATGTCAGGTTATTGCATGAGCAAAAAAGTACTTCAGGGAGAAGAGGGTGACCCTGTTAGGGTCCTTCTCAACATCAGGTTATTGCATGAGTAAAAACGTACCTCAGGGCAAGAAGGGTGGCCCTATCAGAGTCCTCCTCGACATCATGATATTGCATGTTGTAGGGGAGGGGGCAGGCTAGGTATTCTTCTGATATACCCCTCTCATACATAAAAAAAAGTCAGTACCCAGGGTCTTCCACGTTCAGGAGGGAAAAACTGATTAGCAAGAGCCACTTCATGCCCAATATTGGTGCACCTGACCCAGTGTATGACTTGTTTTCCACTGGAGAAGTCATACAAGGAGATCTTGAATTCCAGTATTGGCATACTGGCCAGGACATGGAATCTGCTTGGAAAAAGTTGGAAATACTCTCTGCCAGATCTCTTTCTGAAAGATTTACTCTACTCCCGCTTTGCTCCCTCTGAAAACTTGGGCCCAAAGGGCTAGTCTAAATCAGACCTTTCCTTCATGGTGTGTTGCCAGGAGCATGTTGCTTATTTTGCACAAGTCTTACAACTACCCAAACTCAACCTTCTAAAAACAGGGTTATATTTATGGAAGGTGGTATGTGCCATTCCACTGGCCAACAGCGGATTACTGTATGCAGTTTGTAGTGTGAAGGCAACCTTTGGGTTTAACTTATGAACAGCTCTCTACAAAGGAACAACAACAAAAATGTGTAACAGTTGAATGCATGCCGTATATATCTATCAGGTAAATGGAACGCAAACCAGCAAGAAATAGCCTGGCATTGTTATAAGTGCATGGTCTTGACAACTGGGTATGACTCAAACTCAGTGGGTGACATTCTTTTAGTTAAAACAATCATTGGCATTATCCCTTTAAATCATGAGTAAACAAGAGGTACCATTATCAGGTTCTACTAGTTTTATACATTGGAAAATAAAGGAGAGTAATCTCTATCCTGCCAAGCAGAAACCCACGAATATCATAAGAAATGGGTTATACAAATGTGCAATCTTGACGTTTATTGCAGTAATAATACACCCTAGTAATGCTCTGTTATTGTATTAAGAGCTAAACTAGTAAATCTGATTTAGAATACCACCTTAATGAACTGATATTGGATGGCACATCATTGAAAATAGAAACTAGGATTTTTCTAGATCATGTCCATGCTTGTGAGTTCAATTTGAGTTTCAGGAGTATTCCTGACATTAGTAGACTAGCGTATTTTAACAATAAAAGCTAACCTAACAAAACAGAATTAAAATAGCATATAAGTAAGCTGTATTGTCTGGTGCTGTGTTGTAAGTTTTTATTGACTATCCAGATATAAATGTGATGCGTTTCTAACCACTGAACTTGCCATGCAAATTTACTTTAAAATGTCACCTGTACATTTTATTGGATAGTACTATACCTCAACTTATCACTGATTACAGTATGGCAACAATTAGTGTTATGACTCCTATTATTACGCTGGTAACTAATACATAATTGAAAATATTATTTTAATACCAATAACCAGTACTGGAAAGTATTTGCTGCATCCCACTAAGGAGGAGCCAAATTTTATCACTAGGTCAAATCTGGCCAAGACCAACTATGAGAGAATTCTTTGACATTGGTTGATCTGCCTTATGGCGTCCTGGGAGTACCATAAGAGTAACTCCTTTCAGGACGAACAACTGCTAAACGCTGTCAAAACTGTCCATTTTTACTTATTTGTTTTTATGTCAATTTCTTAATTTTTTTACCACTTCATATATTTATAGAACCTAACTGCAGTGGACTTAGCTATGGAGAACTAGAAACCTGCTGAAGTCCATGTCTCTATTTTTATTATGCTGAACTTGTTATCAATAATGACAAGTTCAGCATGTCTTATGGTTGACGCTGTGTAGTATAATAGCAAAGTCCATGTAAATATTAAATGGTGGTTGACAACTGATGACATTTATTGCTACCATTTTCAAGCGAGATAGTCTTTGAACAAGGATCATCAGTTAGCATGTGAAAGGTACGGCCCGTTTAGAAAATGCTCAAAGAAAACTGGTTCATGACCATGCATATTGTCTGTGTGAAATAATTTTAATATTGAGTACAGTACCTCTATGATCTGTTTGCATTTAAATCCTTTATAATGTAATCTCCCAGGTGGGACAGTGAGTCTACAGTGCATCTATCATTCTGAGGTCCAAAAAGAGTAGGTGACAGACAATATTTTATCTGCCATATGAGTTGTGCATTTACCATGTTCTCTAATAATCTTCATAGGCAACTTGTTACGGGGTTAGTGTGTAACTGTACATATTTCTTGGGTCTTTTCCTGGTTTGAATAAAGGAATAATTATGGCATACGCCATTTACAGAAAATAAACTTATGAACCACAGATGATTATAAAACTGTTGAATTCATAATTTAACTAATGGTACTAGATGTTTGAACATTTAAAATTAAATGTTATCTTACCAAGAGCAATTTCAAAGAGCATAACCTAATTCTTTCAACTAGATTATCTGTTGTAATATATATATATATATATATATATATATATATATATATATATATATATATATATTTATATATATATATATTTATATATATATATATATATATATTTATATATATATATATTTATATATATATATATATATATATATATATTTTATATATAGATATATTTATATATATATTATATATATTTATATATATATATATATATATATATATATATATATTCTGCATATATGTTTTGTTATTTCATAATCTATTAAGTTTTGATTTAGTTTTAGATTTTATTTTATGACTGTTCATCTGCATTTTTGTTGCTTTTAATGATGGCAAAATTTTCTTAATATGTTGCTTGTCTCTTTGGTGCCGAGAACTTTGTTTTCGATTTTTATTAGACATGTCATAGTGATTTGAAAATTTATTTTCCATCTCTTTATATATATAAAGAGCAGGAAAATGAATGTGTCAAATCACCTAGACATGACATATTAAAAATTGAAAACAAAATTCTCGGCCTCAAAGAAATAAGCAACATATTAGGTCAGTGTCATAAAATAAAATATAAAACTGAATCAAACCCAACAGATTTTGAAACGACCAAAGATATACAGTATATTACAATAGAAAATCTAGTTGAAAGAATTGAGTAATGCTCTTTGAACTTGCTCTTAGTAGAAATAACATTTGCTTTGATATTTAGATATTTAGATAAGGGGTTTTGTCGTGTGTGTGTAACTGGTAAATTTCTCAGTCAGATTTTTTAACATTCTAAGAATGAATATGTTTAGTGGAAATATTTTGTCAAGGTGAAATTAAAATGAGATGATTACTCGGATATAGGATGTCACTTGTGTTCCCTGCAAATTTATCCACTATGTTGGATAAGCAAGGAGTGACACCCACTGATGAAAAAGTCCCGTGTGACTTTGAGAAATTTATATTAGTTTTTGTCATTGAGACAAGAGTATTCCAGTTCATAATCTTTTCTAGTACATTTCTAGGATGATCTGGTGATACACAATTGCAATCCCAAGGACTGTTATGGGCCTCAGAATCACTAGCTGCTAATTATTTAGATGAGAGTTTTTATTTGGCTGAATATGTAAAATGCACATGGTATAGGTATTGTTTTATATTCGCAACTTGTGTACAACTGGAAATTAGTATAATTCAAATTCATTTTATCATTAATTATCTTATTGTGTGTAAATATTGCAGCTCCAAGGTTGCCGTCTTCTTCTTTGATCCTCTTATTAGTAAATACAGTAGTTGCCTATTGTTTGTACTGGTTTCTTTACATGTAAACATAATGCCATTGGTTGATAGCCTTTGAGGAGGTGCTGAATTAAAGTGAGGTCAGATCTGGTCTTAAGACCATTTACATTCCACTGGATTAGATAATTATTGAATGCCATATGCAAGAATGGTCGGATTTTTATGGTTTATGATAAAGATTTATCGTATGATAACTGGAGTTACATTTTTGTTGTTCTTTAGAAATTTCATTTTTTGTAATTAGTTTAGTATCCTTCGGTTTAACAATTTCATTACTAGTCTCTTTTTTGGATCTTTTCTTTGAGTGATTGAGGAAACTTTGGCTATAAAGCCAAACATCAGCACTTTCAGCGCTTGAGACGTTGAAGAGGGAATTAGAATAGTTGGAAAGCAAATTGGAAGAAAGGAAGTTGGAAAGGAGGTAGGGTAAAAGGTTAGAGGCCAAAAGATGCTGCAAACATCATTTAATAATGCTTACGATGCAACACATAAGGTGCACTGATGGCATTACCCCTGTATGACAGGATTTTTACTTGAATTTTCTTCCAATAATTTCTCTATATCATTAACATGTTTTTCTTTACTATACAGTATATCAAAAGGTTGATGCACATGCATCATTTTTCATATCTATGCGTCAGACTCTTCTTTATTTCTGCATTTTATGAATGTCTTATTGTGTCTACTAGGCTGCCTTTTGTTTCATTCTTGTTTTTACTGCAGAGATCGGAAAGCATGTGTTTCATCCGTACATGTTATCGTAAGTTCCCGTCTCTGCTTTTTCATTTGAATTTTTGTGACAAGTATTGGTGATGGATTCGTCACCTCTTCCTTCCATATTCAGTTTGTTCTGTGGTTTCTTTTCCTTTAGGTATTTCTTGATTCTGAGATAAGGCTCTTATTGACTGGCTCGTTATTTGTGATGCTGAAGGACTAATTTAATTTGATTCTTGATAGTCTACTGGTTGTTTTTTTTTTTTTTTTTTTGGGGGTTGACATATGGAATAGTTCCAGTGTGATTATCAGTATTTTGTTTCTTATTTTTAGGAGTTCTTTCTGATGGTCTTTTCTTATTAATCTGGAAGTTGATGAATATTGTTTGGTGGGTTTCTTCAAATGCTCCTATGAATTTTTTGTCAATTTCTACAGTTTTCAATTGTGATAGTACTTCATATGGGTTTAGATCCTTAATGCTGTATTCTTTTTGCGTTGTATTTCCCACAACAAATCTATGTTCTAATGTTCATTTTTGTATATTTTCATTCGATTTGATCTTGTATATTTTCATTCGATTTGATCTATTATATGATCATTTTAAATCTGATTATCTTTTTTGGGTTATGGTTTTGTACACAGGTTTATTGCTGAGTCAAGACCCTCTCACTGTCAGTTCCAGTACAGCCTCTCTTATGGACATCTTTAGTCCTATGTTGTATATAAATCTCACACACTGTTTAGATCTTGCACAGTGATTCTGACCATAGCTTATGCACATTGCCTTATCACAGTTCCACTTACTGCATGATCATTTGCTCCACAGCGTGCACAGTGACAGCCAGCTGCTACAGCATTTCTTTGCTGTCCAAATTTACTGCATTTTTGCAGTGTAAGGCATTAGATATACAGTATTTGCCTTACTTCTCTATTTTGACCTAAAATTTTAAACTTCAACATCAGATCTTGTCCCTCAAATTTAAATTTTACCACTCATTAAGAGGTTCTCTATTTGTTCTGCTTTTTTGTTTTTTAAGAAAGCCACATCAAATGAAAATTGTTCATTTTCATCAGTGGGCAATATGATGGTTCTATGTATTCTATTCAGTGTGTCATGGATCATTACCTTAAATTTTGAGTTATCTGTAAATGGTATTACAAAACGACTCTCACTGATTTTTGGTTGTTACTTTAATCAAACATGTTTTCTTTTTATTTGTCTGAATGTCATTTTTGTACCTGAACGTCTATTTAATAGGTAGTTTTCAAGTCTTAATGATATTTGATTTCACTTCCCGATAGTAAGAACCTTAACAAATAGGGAATAAAAATGTAGCCTCCCTGTGTTTATTTTTTCTTATTAACTAAAAAGGCTTTTGAGTTATTTCAGTTTATTTTATTTTTTGTGGCATTAGAAGAATTAAAAGTGAGAATCAAGGACGTGTCAGAGGTCATAGGCTTTGGATTTTCCTTCATGGTATGAAAACTTAAAATTCATTCTGGGTGGGTTCCTTCAGTCCAGGGGACCCTACAAGGGGAGGAGCAATAATGCTGTGTTTAAGAAGGCACCTGCCCTGGAAACCCACCTCAATATACACTGCAACCTTAGTGCCTTAAGGGTTGTCAGTCTGTTTAGACTGGACCCACTGAGGGGCAAGGTTTGAAAGAAAGATACCCATTACTTAACCATGTCAGGTACTGCAGCTTTACAATTAGAAAGGCATTTCATGTCTTCCACCTTCACTCTCCACCAAAGTTTCAAGAACAGAATTTTCCAGTTAGAATCACTTCAGCATTATTATCTTACAGTTCGTTGTGACTGACAAAGGAAAGAAGAGTGAAACTGTTACTAAGGGAAGAAAAGTCCTGACTGCAATTTATAAAGTCAACAGATTTAAGACTCCTAGAGCTTTGATATCTAACATCATCAAAGCACTGGGGAATTGCTCCCTAGCCATCGTCCTCTAAGCCCTCCAGCAATGGAAATGGGTCAACAACCTGTGGAGAACAAAAAAGTAGGATATGGCCATGAAGGGTAGTAATAGTGGTAGGCAGAGGATTAGGTGGAGTGAAGTCATAAGGAGAGACATGAAATCGTTGGCTGTGGATCTAGTAGATTTAGTTAGTTATAAATGATTTGATTTGTTTAACCAAACCTCTGAACCCTTTTAAGGTTCTTCTCGGGCTGGGAAAAAAAGGGGGAAAGAATACAAAAAAAATTAAATAGATAAATAAATAATAAAAAAAGGAAGAAAAAATCTAAAATAAAAATTGAGAGAAAAAAAGGGGGGAGGGAGAGAAAAAAAGGGGGGGAAATTATATTTTATTTATTAATTTAATTTTGTTTAAGAAGAGAACAATATTATTAATTGAAAAGTTATTACCTTCAGCTAGAATATCTTTTATTGATTTATTTTGTAAATAAGTATTTCTTTCATGCTCCCATCTGGGGCAGTCAATCAAGAGATGTTTGATTGTTATTGGGATGTTACAGCTTTCACAAGTTATTGGATTTGTGCGCGGAGTTGACATCAGATGACCATGTGTAAGTCTGGAATGTCCTATTCTGAGTCTTTTTAAAATTACTTCATTAATTCTTTGTTTTTGGGTAGAAGAATGCCACTTTTTAACTTCGTTCTTAATTTGTCTTAGGTTGTTTTGAGGGAGTATATTTGACCAATCATTTTGCCAATCCCTATAAATTAAAGGTTTAACTGATGCTAGCCAGTCTGATATGGGAGCATTCATAGTAGTTGGGGTGATTGTACAAGCCAATTTAGCAGCTATATCTGCTTTCTCATTACCCTCAATGCCTACATGGACTGGATCCAACAAATATGAACTTGAAGGCCGTTTGTAATTAACTGATGAATTTCCCGTTGGCTATTTTGGACAAGGTGATTATTTGATTTAAATGATCCAATTGCTTCAATTGCGCTTCTTGAGTCGCTCAGTATGAGTGCTGAAGGAATTCCTTTTTTTTTTATAAAATGTGGAGAGCCAATTGTATGGCTGTCAATTCAGCTGTAAACACTGATGATATTAGGATAGTTTCATCACTTGAATAGGCTGATAAGCCCACTCCAGTTTCATTTTTGGATCCATCTGTATAGATTATGAAGGGATTACCCTTCCGTCTTATGTTTTCCATGGCATGTTGATGGTACATTTCTGTGTTGAACATATATTTTTTGAAAGATATGATAGATTTGTGCATATTTTTGCCCTTTTTAGTGTCCATGGTGTGATCTGTTTTATTTCTTGGATAAATTTGGGTATCATGTTATGTGAATTCAATAGATGATTAGTTTTTTTGGTAAATGAGTTTTGAATTTGGTTATTAATTGCATTCTGATTATTGAGAAATTTATTTGATACAGGAGATGTGTCTGCTTGAAGGGATAAGCCTCTTCTTAAAGTAATTAGATCTCTGTAATATTTTAGAGCCAGCTGGCCTGCTTCTGCTAGGATAGAGTCAGTTGGAGATGAGCGGAAGGCTCCTGTACATATACGCACTCCCTCGTGATGTAAAACATCTAGAGATTTTAGAGTTACTTCTGAGGCAGTTGAGTAAATTGGACAGCTATAATTTATGATTGATAGTACTGTTGCATTGTACAACATTAACATCGTGTATTTGTCCTGCACCCCATTTGGTGTAAGAGATTTTCTTTAATAATGTAAGGGCTTCAGATCCTTTGGCTTTGATATATTTGATATGATCTTTCCAATTTAAATGTTGATAAAAAATTTTACCCATATATTTAACACTATTGCGTATGTTTCTCATTATAAAGATATAACTTAATGGTTTGTTGTTTCAGCCATCTTTTGTTTTTGTAGAAGACAATGCCATTTGTTTTATTTACCGACAACTTGAAACCTACAGATTTAGTCCAAGTGGTTATATTATTTGTTGCTATATTAAGTATTCTTTGAGCATGTCTCAGAAAATAACTTGAATAATATATTACAAAATCATCTGTAAAGTCACCACATCGGCGCCAGCGTAGTGTTTCGGCAGCGCCATTAATTAAGTCTCCGCTGAGCATGTTTTCTTTGGTGACTTCCCATTTTCTACACACTCAATTAGTCACGCCTAAAACGTGCCAGGTCACGCATTTTTAACTATTTTTACTTTATACGTATTTATACAAATGTCACACATTGTGTATCATATGTTTCTTCATTCACAGGCATCAAGAGTGTATCCATATTGAAGTTCTGTATGTTTTGTATTGTAAATTGTACTCATTCACTGCATATTATTGTTTATTGTTTCGACCTCAGGTCACAGTCAATTCCATTGTCTTTCGCGGACCGGCGCCAGTCGGCCGCTATATAAACTGCCTGGATCTGTAATAAAGCAGCAGTAACTTTTACCTGCTCGTTTCTTTGACACCTCTTACAGTGGTGACCCCCGGAGTATCCCGGAGCCATTAACGGACCGACACGGCGACTTAGTCTTGGCTCCAGGATTCCTCCAAAACGCTCTTAGCGGCCTAAACACGGTGCTGTAACCAGCGTTTGAGCGTGCTGACTCGCCGAGTACCCCACCAGCGTCACTAGCGGAACCACATGGCGCACGAAAGTGCGTACTCGACGCGAGTACCCCACTCCAGTAAGAGATCAAAGGAGCGAGCATGGACGCCGGTATCCTCCTTCATGCAGTTAAACGCGACTCGCGGACTCGGAGGTTTACCTACCTCCCATCACACCCGCGCCCATCCCCGCATCGAGGCCCTCCCGCACCTCCACACCCACACCAGCGCCGGGCAACACACACGATGGCCGGGCAACACAATCGCGGGCCGCCCGAGAGCCACTTCAGAGTGGCGGACCTGACGGACGAAATCTTACAGGCCGACACAGTGCTCAACGCCTTCCGGAGGACGGTACAGAAAACTCATCTCGCGGTACCCGAAACACACACCTCACATACAGCGCCACAAAAAGTTCCTCCTCGAAGCTTGCTCCCTGCCCATCGCCGAGCGGGCCGCCCGTGCTATCGACCTTGCCATAAACCCACGCCACGACCTCAACTCAAGAGATGCTTGGAGCATGGTTGTGGATCTCCTGTCACTACCAGACTTGATGGCACAAAGAAGCGACAGGAGATAAGCTTCAGACGGAAATCTACCTTCGCCAACTCCTCCGGAGGTACGCAACCAAATCGCCACCCTACACCATGCCTATCGAGGACCTCAGAGGCGGCGCAACATCTTACAGACTCCGTCAAGGCTTCACAGCGGCTAAAACCGGCCACACAGTCGGTCAGCTCCGTCCAGCCAGAAGAGGACGTAGAGCAGCCCGTCAACGCCATCGCCAACAGACGTCCACCGAACCACAGCAGGTGGAGGTCCCCGGGCTTCTGCCGCTACCACAAGTGGTTCGGAAAGGACACTCGAAACTGCCTGCCGCCCTGCTCGTTCGCCCGTTCAAAAAACGGGGGTGGCGGCGGCCAGCAGGAGAAACCGCCATGGCAACCGAAGAACCCAGGGGCTCAAAAACAGTAGGTTTTTACGTCCGCGACACCGTCTCCGGCAGGATGATGCTGGTCGACACAGGGGCCTTTAAATCGATCTTCCCGGCATCCAGAGAGGACCGCAACCAGACACCAGACCCAGCCGCCTTCCTGACGGCCGCCAACGGAACCCCCATCCTCTCCTACGGCACCAGGCCCCTGTCGATCTCCATCCTTGGCCAGAGTTACTCCTGGGACTTCATCGTCGTGGACGTAGGAACCCCACTCCTGGGGGCCGATTTTCTGGCGCACTTCGGCCTGCTAGTTGATGTGAAGCGTAAGCGCCTCCTCGATACCGACTCCTGCCGGTCTCTCCCATTAACAGCGGGACCCAGACCCACCATCAGCGCCGTCGCCCCCCACCAATATGCACACCTACTGTCGGAGTTCCCTGAGGTATTCAAGCCCGAAGCCGCCAAGTCCCCGGGACCCCAGCCAAGCACGGCATATACCACCATATAACAACTAAAGGGCCCCGACACATGCGAAGTTCGAAGGCTTCCCCTCAGCGCCTTCAGGAGGCGAAAAAGCATTCGCGGAGATGGAGTGGATGGGAATCTGCAGGAAAGCCTCCAGTCCATGGGCCTCCCCTCCACATTGTGCAGAAACCGGACGGCTCCTGGAGACCTTGCGGCGACTACAGGCGGCTCAAAATTGCAACGGAGCCCGACCACTACCCTCTACCCAACATGCAAGACCTCACGGCCTCCTTTCACGGGGCCAAAATATTCACTAAATTGGACCTTCTTAAATCTTATTTCCAGGTACCTGTTGCACCAGAGGACATACCAAAGACAGCCATCATCATGCCCTTCGGGTCCTATGTGTTCGCCTTCTCCACTTTTGGGCTGAGGAACGCCGGGGCGACCTTCCAGCGGCTCATGGACAGCATCCTGGGGGACCTAAAGTTCTGCGTCTGCTATGTCGACGACATCCTCATATTTTCCAGGTCTCACAGCGAACACCAAAGACACATCAGGGCAGTCCTCCAGCGGCGCTCCAAGAGAACAGCCTCGTCGTCCGCTTTGACAAGTGCACCTTCGGCGTCCAGAAAGCAGAGTTCCTGGGTCACGAGGTGTCTCCGACAGGCGTCCGCCCTCTTACATCGAAAGTGGCAGCCAGAGCCAGGTTCCCGACCCCACCTCCATCAAGGCCGTTCAGGAGTTCCTCGGCATGGTAAACTTCTACAGGCGGTTCATCCCGGGATCGCGACACCACGGCCCCCTGACGGAAGTCCTAAAAGGCCAACCGAAGTCCCTGCCTTGGGGACCCAGCCAGCAGCAGGCCTTTTCCCTGACGAAGGCCGCCCTCGCCAAGGCAACTGCCTTGGCACACCAGGATCCCAAGGCCCCCCTCCAGCTGACGACAGATGCCAGTAACGTCGCCTGCGGTGCTGTCCTGGAGCAAATCATCAATGGCGCCCCCCAGCCCATCGCCTTCTTCAGCAAGAAGTTCAATCCCACAGAGACCCGCTACAGCACCTTCGACAGGGAACTCTGCGCGATGTACCGCGCAGTTCGGCACTTCATGTTCCTCCTGGAGGGGACGGCCTTCACAATCTTCACAGACCATCAGCCACTGGTTCACGCCTTCACGAAGCAGGGGACATGGTCTTCCAGACAGCAGCGCCACCTCTCAGCCATAGCCGAATTTACCTGTTCCGTCAGGTACCTCCCCGGCAAGAAAAATCCCGTGGCAGACGCCCTCTCCAGAGTCGAGTTGAACGCAGTGCAGCTGGGTGTAGATTACCAGGACCTCGCCAGAGAACAGGCCGCTGACCCAGAAACCCCAGCATACCGCACCGCTATCACGCCCTCAAGTGGCGGATGTGACCCGCCCCGAAGGCCCAAGCCTGCTCTGCGACATCAGCACAGGTCAGCCCTGCCCTTTGGTTCCAGCCTCACGCCGCCGCCAGATATTCGACATAATTCACGGACTCTCACACCCCTCTGGCAGGACCACGGCCAAACTGCTCTCAAAAAAGTTCGTCTGGCACGGGGTGCAAAAGGACGCCACGTCCTGGGCAAAACAATGCCTGCAGTGCCAGACCAGCAAGGTGGGTCGTCACACGCAGTCGGGGGTAGGCGAGTTCCTGCAGCCAGAGCACCGATTCGGCCACATCCATATCGACGTCGTCGGGCCCCTTCCCCCATCAGGCGGATCCAGATACCTCCTGACGGTGGTAGACCGGTCGACGAGGTGGCCCGAAGCCACACCCATGCAAGAAGCCACCGCCAGCGCGTGCGCCGAGGCCCTGCTCTCCGAGTTGTGGTCCGCCCTGGCTCAACTGCTGGGAACTACGCATCACACCACCACGGCGTACAACCCAGCGGCCAACGGCCTGGTCGAACGTTTCCACAGGTCCCCTGAAGTCATCCTCATGGCCCGCTGCACCGCCGAGGACTGGAAACATCAGCTGCCGTGGGTCCTCCTCGGTTGAGAACCGCCCCAGAGCCGACGGCACCCCGCCTGCAGCTGAACAGACCTACGGGAACCCCTCGTGGTACCGGGAGAGCTCGTGACAGATGAACGCCACGCCCCATCACTGCAGAGGCCCGCGACGTGGCCGGCAAGTTCGCCTTGCAGGCGCCGTACATCGACAAATCAACCACCTTCATGCCGCCACAGCTGTCATCCGCCACCCACGCCTTTGTCAGAGTCGACGCCGCCCGCCCACCACTAACCAAGCCCTACAGGGGACCCTTCCGCGAGATGGAGCGGAACAGCAAGGCGTTCCGGCTGGCACTCCCTGGGAAGGACAACTGGGTTTCAATAGACCGCTTAAAGCCCGCCTTCCTGTCGGAGAGCACCGACAGCGCCGCGGCACCCCTTCCGCCCAACCGCACACCAGCACGCCCTCACCCCCGCAGACGCCGGGAGCGCGGCCGCCCCAGGAAGGGACCGCCCGGCCAGCAGCCTCACAGGCGGGAGACCCCCCCCGTTATCTTCAAGGAGCCGCGGCACCCTTCAGTGTCCCAGCAGATATAATGATTAGTCAGACGCATCCCACGTCTTGGGGGTGGGAGTATTTGTAAAGTCACCACATCGGCGCCAGCGTAGTGTTTCGGCGGTGCCATTAATTAAGTCTCCGCTGAGCATGTTTTCTTTGGTGACTTCCCATTTTCTACACACTCAATTAGTCACGCCTAAAACGTGCCAGGTCACGCATTTTTAACCATTTTTACTTTATACGTATTTATACAAATGTCACACATTGTGTATCATTTGTTTCTTCATTCACAGGCATCAAGACTGTATCCATATTGAAGTTCTGTATGTTTTGTATTGTAAATTGTACTCGTTCACTGTATATTATTGTTTATTGTTTCGACCTCAGGTCACAGTCAATTCCATTGTCTTTCGCGGACTGGCGCCAGTCGGCCGCTATATAAACTGCCTGGATCTGTAATAAAGTAGCAGTAACTTTTACCTGCTCGTTTCTTTGACACCTCTTACACATCCACGTACAAACTATTTTGTACACCCTCAGGCAGGTTCACAGTAATATCATCTATTGCCAGGGCAAATAAGATGCAGCTCAAAACACTGCCTTCAGGGATACCCTCCTCTTGTATGTAGGAAATTGAATACATATTTTCTATGCGTACTTGAAATGTACGATTTGTTAAAAAATTATTGATAAATATTGGAAGGTGACCTTGAATATCAGATTTATGGAGTTTGTGCATAATATTGTATCTCCATGTGGTATCATATGCTTTTTCAAATCCCTTTTTTAATATGATCTAATTGAGTTAATGGGTTTAGTGTAGATCTACCAGCTATTGATCCCGATTGGGTAGGTGATAAAATTGAGTTTTTTGTTATAAAACTTGTTAATCTCAAACTAACCATTATCTCCAACAGTTTGCACAAGCAACTTGTTAGAGATATTGGCTATAATTAGTGGGGTTGCTAGGGTCTTTTCCTGGTTTACTGATGGGTATGATTATTGCATGTCTCCACTTAGTTGGGAAGACATGAGTTAGTCATATGTTATATAATTTTAATAAGAATTCTTTAGCTAGTGTAGCTAAATTTTGGATCATTTCAAAAGAAATCTTATCATGACTGGGAGCTGATGATCGACCTGATTTTAGGGCAAAATTAAATTCATTCATATTGACTTCTTGATTATAATTAAGGTCCTCATCAGTTTCAAAATTGATTATAATTAAGGTCCTCATCAGTTTCAAAATTAAGTGTATGATTCATTTTCCATATTCTAATTCTTTTGAAGTGTTCATCTAAATTAGAATAAGCGCTAATATCTTCTATGTTTGGCTAATATATTTGAAATATCTTGTAGGTTATGATTTAGTTTGCCATTATATTGTATTGGGCTTCTAGGTGGTCTTATATGTTTACCAGTGATTTTACAAATTTTGTGCCATATTTCCTTAATTTGAAGTATTTGGTGACAACGCTGAAATATAATTTTTCCACGATTGAGCTTTTTCGAATATTATTGTTTTTCGAAATTTTGCATTATATTTATTGTAAAGTGGTTTAATGTGATCAATAGTTATTTTTATAACAATTATCTTGTTTGTTTATATTACAAGGGCCTTTATTAACGGTGTTTAATCTAGACTTTAGTCTATTCAAATTATGTGCCAGTGTGTGTTTGGTTTGATTTTAAGAGAGATAAATTGTTTGACCACCATGGGGGTTGAAGAAGTTTTGGGGATGCATTTATCTGCAGCACTGATTACAAAACTGGAAAAGAAATAATTTGTGACATCTTTGATTTAGTGGAAAGGGAGGGCTATTTCTAGTTTGTAAATTATATTTATCCCAATTAGCTTTCATTAAGTTATATTTTATAGGAAATGATTGTTTTTTGTTGTTCAAATAATTCAAAACAATTGGAAAGTGATCACCTGTGTGTGAATCGTCTAGGACATTCCATTCCAATTTTTTATTAATTCCAGTGAGCATGATGAAATATCTATTGAAGAGAAGGTTAAATGAGTTTTTGAGAAGTACGTTGGTGAATCACTTTCATTCAGGCAATGTAATTTCTGAACATTCATGCAATTCTCAATGTTTGTGCCGGCCAAGTTACTAGCAAGTGAGCTGTTCCATAATGGATTATGGGTATTAAAGTCGCCTACTGTCAGTAGGGGGCCATTTACATTATTTAGTATCTGTGGTAAATCAATAAAGTTTGAGTTAAAATTTGGCTGATTATATAGTTTTAGTATAGAGATAATTTGATGTCTGGCATATGCAATTTGATTGCAGTTATTTGATATGACAATGATGTAATATTTAAGGGTTCGTAAATTAAATCGTTATGAACATATATAGCAGTTCCTAGCTTGCCATCCACTATTGGTGAGTGGCAAGCTAATTTATAGTTTCTAAGGTTCTTTGGAGTTGAGCCAATATGCTGCAGACATATGCAAATAGGTTTATGTTCCTTTAGTATTCTCTGGATTTCACCTAGTTGAAGCCAAGTACAAAATCCATTCATGTTCCATTGAATTATTTTGCTGGTCATTGTTTGGTGGGATTGGAGTTAAATTTTGTAAGTTGATTGCTGATTTAGCTGTATCCCGTAACATTTTAAGGGAGTTTGTGTTACTTTGTGTTTTTTTTTGTAGCTAGGTTTGATTGCTGAATATTTGATGCATTGATTGGTTCTTCTTCATATTTCCTTATTAGCAAATCTATTTGAGTTTTGATCACGTTTCTTGTAAGTTTTAAGGATTCCAAGCAGAGTTTGCCATCTTGATGGAATGTTAAAGGGCATATTGCAATACACCCCCTGAACACCTGAATTAGCCCTGGTTACCGACCAACCCAAACTATCCCCGTAATTAGCTGTCAGTGTTACCAACGCTTGCAGGAAATCTTGTCAAGATGAGTTCCCTGAAGTACCGTTGGCAACACTGCTGCAAGTCCCAGCCGCGCAAGGCCGGGTTCACCAATTGCTTTTTGCTCGCCTTGCTGCATGGATGTTCCCTGCTTCAGGCGAATTTTTGGTTATTAGCCCCACCCCCATATACTGACCTTTTGATTTTGGATTACGACTTGGACCAGAATTTTCACCCTTTCTCCTGGATTGACTGGTTGCTTGGCTTTGGATTTTTTCTTCCGTCTGACTCTGGCTCATTTTGGATTTGCGATGGATAAATTAGATAAGAAGAAGACTTCCTTGGATAGCACAACGGATTCAACTTCGACTACAACTTTGGCAACCGACACCGCAACTCACCGATCGTGCACAGCTTGCAAACAGAGGATGAGTACCCTCAAACACGACAGACATTCAGTTTGTATAACTTGTAGGAAGGTACAATGTAGCTTAACACTGAGATGTGACAAATGCAAATCATGGTCAAAGGAGCAGATGGAAGTTTATGTTCAGCATAGAAAGTCCTTAGCGTCTAAGAGCAAACGTAGGGAACCAGCTGCAGATACTCAGAATTTAGATAAAGAGGCTATAGAGACGGAGTTATTTAGGAAACTAGAAGATAAATTATCAGCTAGTATGACAAATTTATTTGCTAGCTTTATGACTAAATTATCAGGATTTAAAGAACAGAATATAGACAATAGGGAAACAGAAACTAACCGTTCTTTTTCAGCTCCCCTGACTTTTCCAGAACCAGCTCGGGGGTCATGGAGAACCACAAACCTTGAAGGTAGGATCTGCCGGCCGCCCCACACCCCGGCGTGGAGCAGGCAGTGTTAGTAGCAGATTTCCCCCTTTCTTCGGATAACGTAAGTACAGAGGTGAATCTAGATTTAGGTTTGACACAGACGGATAGGGATAGTGAGGTAGCAAAGAGTGTAGGGGAGAAGTTGAAGGTGCAGCCTTTTTCGGGAGCAGGTGTAACTAAGGCTCCAGAATCCCTCTCAGATCCAACAGCGGTCCTGTTTCTGGCTGCAGTTTCCTTGCAACAAAATGTTGCTAAATTTGTTGAGAAAAATGCAGACGCAGTAGTAAGTATTCCAGGCTCGGGAAGGTCGGAGGATTTCCCTTCCTCTTCTAGAGTTCCTTTTCCTTCGGGGGACAGATTCTCCTTGGCTGGCGATGATCCATTTGATAGGACATTAAATATAGCAGAATATAATGCTAATTTACTTGGGCTTTCTAAAGGGTATAGGTCATTGGTAAGACAGTGTTTCAATTTAGGTTTTTCGAATATCCATGACCATGTAATAAAGAATTTCCCAGAATTCACAAATGATGTATTGCAGGATTATCAGGGAGGACAGGAATCTGTATATTTTCTTTCTCTAAAATCTATGGCCTCATCTGTAACCCCAGATTTCTCTCTATCCTCTAAGGCTTCCAAACCCTCTTCCACTACTCTTTCTCAGCCTTCTTTTTCTAGCCACCTTTCGGGGAACTTTCCGGGTGCTTCAGTAGCTCATCCGGCATCTATGCCTCTAGTGGGTTTGTCTTCAGTACCATCTATGACGAATCCCGTACCATCACAGGCTTCTAACATTGTTTCTGCGGCAGCTGGCGGTGCGCTTGCCACAGCCCTTAATCCTGCGGTTCCGATAGTTTCCGCTATTCCTCCAGTACCTAACATGTCTAGTATTTCGTCTTCTCCTTTTCCTTCGGGTTCGGTACCTCGTAATCTTCCCTTCGAAAACCTTTCGAGTTCGGGACCAATGGGAACGTTCTCTACTTGCCCAACATCGTCGATGGGAGCTCCGGTAGTAACTCCGAGTGTGGCGGCTTCTTCTTTTCTTCCTCCTTTGGTTCCTCCCTTTTTAAATTTTCCGACAGTTTCCTCTGTCCTTCCGTCTAAGGCAGGCCTTGTAGATTCGGGTTTGATTTCGGGTAATCAGGTACCTTTTCCCTCGTCTTCTCTAAGTATGGGACCTTCTGTTCCAGATCCCCAGTCTCATGCGACCCTACTACATCCGGGTTTGCGTGGTTCGGGTATTGCGGTCTCTCCGCTCTCAGGAGTGGGCGTTGTCCATCCAGGTGTGACCAACCCGGTGTTCTGTCATCATCTTTAGCGGGTGCGGGTTTTAAGCAACCTATTTTGACAAATCCCAGGGACTTTGAGAACGATTTGTCGGGTGTCCATATTGCGCACCCAGGGGTGTTCGGTTCCAGATCATCAGATACTACGTTTGTTAGGGGTCAGCCTGTCTCGTTTCCGGTTTCGGCTCAGTCAGACCATTTTGACAAAGGCTGTTCCTGCGAAGAAGAGGATCAGATACCGGAGGCTAGTCTTCCTTCGGCCAGTGAGTCCGAATATAGAAGGATGTTGGACTTTATTCAATCACTGTATCCGCAGTCTAAGGCTCAGGAGAAGCCGATACAGCAGAACCAAGTGATGTTCGAGTCGCTTTATGCAACTAAACCGACGGTAACACAATCACCAAAGAATCTGGTCTGGTTTGGCAGGGTCAAGCAGGCTTTGAGAGGGGCTGACAATAGGTTAGCAGTAGTAACAGGATTGGGCAAACAGGATTCAGCTTTGCTTCCTATTCGGAAGGGTTTCTATCGGGTCGCGGGTAACCCTTCTGCGGGTGTTAGGGTGCCGCTAAATGAATCGGTAGAGGCACTCCTATCTCGGGTTCCATCATTGAACCGTCTCGTATTTATCTCGGCCAGGGAAGCCAGTATATTAGAAGACACCTTCCGCAATCAGTTGGAGGCGCTTTCACATACTATGTGGATATTATCCGGTCTGATGGGATTCCTCAAACAAGACGGTTATTCTCCATCTGACCCGACACTCTTCGACAACCTCATCAAGTCAGTGTCCATGGGACTTGCACACCAGGCTAACGTCTCCGCAGGATGCACTACCTTTTTAGGGAAGAAGAGGAGGGACTTCTACCTCAATCATCTGCCACCTCATTTTCCAGACATCCACAAGAGGGCACTGCTGAGGGCTCCGTTGGTGCTCAACAGCAGTCTGTTCAGAGAGGAAGACGTGTCGGCTATGATCAACTTCGTTTCATCTACATCGGCTATGGAATCACAACAGGCAATGATCAGGGTTGCAGCTCAGACTGCTAGATCTCCAAGGGGGGCTAGAATGTCCTCTCCTTCGAAGCACTCTCCCTCTAACTGCTGAGGGCTCCGTTGGCACTCAGCAGCAGTCTGTTCAGAGAGGAAGACGTGTCGGCTAAGATCAACTTCGTTTCATCTACATTGGCTATGGAATCACAACAGGCAATGATCAGGGTTGCAGCTCAGACTGCTAGATCTCCAAGGGGAGCTAGAATGTCCTCTCCTTCGAAGCACTCTCGCTCTAAGTCGCCGGAGGTTCTCCTAAAAGAGTACAATTTGTTGCCAAACCTTCTAGTTCGGCCCTGGATCCGAAACCTTCCAGTCACAAGAAGGTTTTTCGGAGATAGGAGACATTCTCCTCGCTTGCACCAGTAGGAGGTTGCCTTGCCCAATGCTGGGACATCTGGCAGGATTGGGGCGTGGAGAGTTGGGTAGTGGAGACCCTGAGGGGGTGTTACAGAGTCCCTTTCCACTCTCGTCCCCCGCTATCCAACACACCAGTACATCTTCCCAGTTACTCCCCTTCCATCAGGGGATTAGCTTTGGCGGCAGAGATTCAAGTCCTTTTAGAGAAGGGAGCCTTAGAGCCCGCTCCTCCTTCTCCAGGGTTCTACAGCCGGATCTTCGTGGCCCCCAAAGCAGGAGGATCTTGGAGACCGATCATAGACCTCTCAGGTCTCAACAAGTTTGTAACCTCAATGAAGTTTCATATGGAAACTTTCCAGTCGGTGCTGCGGTCGGTTCGGAGGGAAGACTGGATGATTTCAGTGGACCTCAAGGACGCTTAACTCCAGATTCCAATTCATCAGGAATCTCGGAAGTTCCTTCGTTTCTCGGGTCCAACTGGAACATTCCAGTTCAAAGTCCTCTGCTTCGGTCTGACCAAAGCACCTCAGGTATTCACGAGGGTGATGTCTCCTGTCTCGGACATCATGCATCGTCGGGGCTTCCGAATGAGAAGATACCTTGACAACTGGTTGATTCAAGCATCATCGAAAGACGAGGCTCTGCAGGCAAGGATTTGCTATTGAACTTATGCCAGGAGTTAGGCATAGGAATCAGTTTAGACAAGAGTTCTCTTTTTCCAACTCAAATAAAGACGTACCTGGGAATGACGATTCAGTCGCGTCATTTGAGGGCTTTCCCAACAGAGGAGCGAATTCTAGCAATTTTAAGCCAACTGGAAACTTTCATGTCAAGCAAAGTACAACCTGTAAGTTTATGCAAAAGTCTACTGGGCCGGATGGCCTCCCTATCCCTTCTTGTTCCAGGGTCTTGTCTCCAGATGCGTTCTCTGCAGCGGTGTCTCAGAAATCACTGGGACTTTCGGGAAGGAAACACATTAATAGTCTGGGACGATTCTTGCCTGAAGGATCTTCGGTGGTGGTCAGAAGAACATCATCTGACCACCAGTGTAAGGTTGGACTTCCCCCTTCCAGACGTACATCTGTACACAGATGCCTCGGATCAGGGTTGGGGTGCAACCCTGGAGGAATCTCAGGCCCAAGGCCTTTGGAGGGACCTTGATCGGGAGGAGTCCATAAATTACAGAGAATTAAGAGCAGTCATAGAGGCGCTGAATCACTTTGCAGAACAAGTAAACAACAAGACCGTAGCGTTGTTCTGCGACAATGTTACAGCAGTATCTTATCTCAAAAAGGAGGGGGGAATGAGATCACGGGTGTTGAACGATGTAGCACAGAGTTCTCTGTTGGTGCGAAGAACACACAGTTTTAGCTCATTCCCCAGTTCGTGTCAGGAAAGCTCAACGTCTTGGCAGACGCTCTGAGTCGATCTCAGGAAATTCTCGGAGGGGAATGGACATTAGTGCAGGATGAGGTGCAACTGCTGCTCAAGAAATGGCCAGCGACGGTAGATCTTTTCGCCACCAGGATGAACCATCGCCTTCCAGTTTACTTCTCCCCGGTAGCCGACCCCATGTCCTGCGGGACAGGCGCAATGTTGCACTCATGGGATAATTTACAGGTCTATCCTTTTCCTCCCTTCGGGATGATACAGGAAGTGTTAGCAAAACTCAGAACCTGCAAAAACACTCAGATGACATTGATCTGCCTGTTTTGGCCCCAGAGACCTTGGTTTCCAGACCTCCTGGACCTGTTAACAGAAGTTCCGGTATTCCTCCCAGAGAGGAGAGATTTACTCAAACAGCCGCACTTCCACCACTTCCACCGGAACCTCCGCGTGCTGAAGCTAGCTGCGTGAAGACTATCCAGCGAGCGGCCAGTCATGCGGGACTCTCTAAAGCAGTGGCTAAACAACTGTCTCTCTGCCTAAGGAATTCAACCAGGAAGTTATACCAGGGCAAGTGGGCAATGTACCGCGTGTGGTGCTGGAAACAAGGACATTCTATTTTGCGCCCGACAGTTGCGAAAGTAGCAGACTTCTTGCTATTTTTAAGAAGATTGATTGATTGATTAATTGAGAGTTATCTGGCGTCACAAATTTTTAAGAAGAGACAAGAAACTTTCCTTCTCAACAACTGCTGGGTACAGGTCAATGCTAAGCACTACGTTCCGTTTTCATCTTCCGGAACTTTCATCCAGTAAGATTCTCCATTACCTGTTGAAGTCTTTTAAAATAGAGCACCCAATTCTTCCGCTTCGGGGCCCCTCGTGGGATTTAGTGGTTGTATTGAGTTTCCTAAAATCGGCAGCCTTCGAACCTTTAGAGTCTTTGCCCCTAAGGCAATTAACTAAGAAAGTCCCTTTTCTAATTGTGTTGGCTACGGCCAAGAGGGTCGGAGAGATTCAGGCGATATCCAGGACAGTCTCCTTCTTGGGAAACGATATTTTTCTTTCATATTTACCAGAATTCGTGGCAAAGTCAGAATTGGAAATGAATCCATACCTAGAGCATTCAAAGGTGGCATTGTAGGTGGCGACGCTGCTGAAATGTTGTTATGCCCAGTGAGGGCTTTAAAAGCCTACCTGTCTCGGACCGAGAAACTTTTGCCTCGCCCAAGAACGTTATTCGTCTCTCCTAAATGCCCTTCATGTTCAATCTCTAAGAACGCAATCAGTTTCTTTCTGCGGGAAGTTATTCAACAAGCGTAAGAGGACTCTTCTTCTTCTTCGGAACCTTCAACTTCGTCTGCCCGTCCGAAGGCACATAGCATCAGAGGAATGGCGACATCGTCGGCCTTCCTTAAGAATTATCCGGTGTCGACAATCCTAGAAGCGGCCACTTGGAAATCAGTGTCGGCCTTTACAACCTTTTACCTCAGAGACATCCAATTTTCTTTGGGGAAGGGTTACTCGCTTGGTCCGTTTGTGGCAGCCAACATGATATTGTAGGTAGGATAAGATTGGGGTGGAGGGAAGTTAGGTTAGGTTTCAAGATAAGCTAGGAATCGGGAATTCTGAATTGATCAGGAACTATAGGTAAACATTAGGCAGGATATTAGCACGATGTAAATAGACTGAGCCAGATTGATAGGATTTTCTTCAACCCACCCCCTTCTTCTGTACAGGTGTCGGCTGCATCGTACTGCGAAGACTGAAGAGACTGCACATTCAACTTTCCTCCATACATGCGAGGCTACAATAGCAGCCACATGGGAGGTTTGTCGTACCCCTCCATACATGAGAGTGCTTTGATTAGCCACATGGGAGGTTCATCATCCCCTCCATACATGAGAGTGCTTTGATTAGCCACATGGGGGGTCATTGTTCTCTGCTACGCATGAGAGGCTTTGATTAGCCACATGGTAGGTTAGTTTTGCTACCCTCTATCCATGAGAAGGTTTGAATACCATCAGAGGTAGCTCAACTCGGACAGTACTGAGACTCGAGACTGACGCCGAGGGTACTCTCTCTCTCCCTCCAGGCATTCTCTCCTGCCGAGTGGATAACCAGGTGAGAATACTTGCATATAGGCTAAGTAGGTGAATAATGAGTTCCTGCCGTCCCGTTTGGCAGGTCAAACTGAAATTAGATTGATCCCACCTCCATAAAATTTTGTTAATCGGGCTAATTCAGGTGTTCAGGGGGTGTATTGCAATATGAAGTTTTCATAATAAAACTAATATTGTAATACCTACCTGAACACCTGAATGATTCCCCCCCTCATCCCCACTTAAATTTGATTAGTGATAAGCAATTGGGGAACCCGGCCTCACGTGGCTGGGACTTGCAGCAGTGTTGCCAATGGTACTTCAGGGAACTCTTGACAAGATTGCCTGTAAGAGTTGGTAACGCTGACAGTTAATTACCCAATTATTGGGTAAAAAGTTACGGGGATAGTTCGGGCTGGTGTGTAACCAGGGCTAATTCAGGTGTTCAGGTAGGTATTACAATATTAGTTTTATTATGAAAACTTCATTTTCAGAACCTAGTAATGTTATTTATGAAATTTCGGGTTACTTTTTCAGTTTTGTTAGGTAAACAATTGTATGTTATGATGAAACACTCTTGACATCCACAGGATAAATCATGTTTCGAGTATTGAAGGAATGGTTCTGATCTCTGGGTTCCAATTATGTTTCCATTATTGTATGTTGAAATATTTTTGTTAGGAATTTATGGCACAGTATAGGTATACTGGATCTCTGATGTGCTGATATAAAATTTTGATTTGAATTTTTGTTTATTATTATTTCTGGATCGGGGTCCCGTGTCAGCCGGTGAAATAATCCATTCAGCACTTATTTCTAGGTAATTCTGTTGCTAGATACCAGAGAAAAGCTAAATGTAAAGCTGGGGTTACTACCCCCAGAGTGAGCTCCAAGAAATGGAGTCGTATATGGTAAAGGGTGAGATTGTCACAATCACGGGACCCTGCCCTATAAAGATTCCCAATGTCAAAAGTCCCAACGAGAGAGGTGCCGATACAAGCCCATGCACTACTCGCGGACTGTACACAAGGCAACACTAGCCGCATTCCATGTTAGCACCCACCCCACTAGAATGATGTTTATCATGGAGGGAGAGAGAATGAAAAACAGGGTGGGTCACCGGGTGACACGGGCCCCTCATCAGAAATAGATTTTTCCTTTGTCAAAATCCTTTTCTGGATCGGGTCCCGTGTCAGCAGGTGAAATAATAACAGAGAAATAAACATCATTCTTATGCTAATAAAGACTTAAAACAGAGATGTTGAAAACTAGGAGAATTCTACCTGAACATTAGTAAGGTCCTCTAAATTCATGTAATGAAAATAATGTAAGTGGTCACCGTCTAAGATCATGAGCTTAGGATTGAACCTGAATAGGCTTGTATTAAGAAAATACTTTCTGCCTAATAGCAAACACGATGACAACAGTAACCCCCCTTTTTTTAAAAAGAGAGGACCTGACAAAATTACGAGGTCCTGTCTAAAAAAGCCTGTAAGGAGAAAATGGGCACAGAAACAGACCTTGTAAAAGGGGAGTACTTTCCAAGGTGACCACCGAAAATGAGGACCTTCAACTGTAGATAGAAAGTTAGGGTGAGGAATTGCAACACTAACCCTGATGAGGGGAAACCAAAATGATTGGTTCCGCTAAACAGGGCAGACAGTACAGGAAAACTAACACTAGAAGCTAAGCTGATTAAAAATTTTGGGTCTTCCCCAACAAGGAAAGGTAAGAACAAGATGATTGTTGGTTACCGGGAAGCTAACTCCGACACATTACTCAAAGACCAGGAAGCCGAATGTGGACGGAGTACTGGTCTTAGACGAACACAGACCTTAGGGATGAAAGTTAAGAGCCTGTGAGTCTGGTTCCAACAAAACACTTTCTCGAGGCCAATGCGGCCGCATCATTACTGTAGCTTCAAAACTATGTGAAGAGTGCTAGTTACTTAACTGCAGAACCATACTGCAGTAGAGTAGGATCCCTTAACTGATTTTAGGAAAACAGTAATAACAGGACCAATATCAGTTTCCTCCTAAACTGTAAGATTCACAAAGACCACAAAGCCAGGGCATCAGAGCTTGAGGGGCTGGACGCAGGCTGAGTTTATACCAGACGTGACAGCTTGATAGTTTGTGGCTGAATTGGGTTGCAAACAGACCTACTTCCAGGTCCAGGAAAAGGTCACAAGACTACCTGAATGACGCTCCGTCTAAGGACTATTCCGACACCAGGGGGGAGGCCCTGGATAGGGAAAAAGTAGTGACCTTTTGGACCCCTATGAGAAGGGTGGTAGACAGAGGCACTTGTGTCTGTTGGTTATGAAGAAGAATGAACCATAACCTGAATGAAGCAACTCGAGTCCAAAACCACTTGTTACGCAGCGCACTATTGGTTTTGTTCAGAACCAGCCTAAAATGAAACCTCTTGGGGGGAAGAAGTTTCCCAAGGACAGGAAGACTGCCACAGCCCTCCAAAGCGTTGATATGGAACTGCCGGAACGTGACCGACCAAGTTCCATGTATTTCATTGGGCCAAAAAATATCCACCCCACCCGCCCAGAGAGGTGACGGTGTGGAATACTGAGGCCGGAGGGGAAAGCTGGAGAGGAACTGACTTTGGTAAGCACTTGATAGTTGTGCAAGGCCGGAGGCCACTATTCAAACAGGAGGAATCAGGGAGACACGTCCCTGACTCCGCCATACCCCGGTTATAAACTCCAGCTTTGACTTCAGAAGGAGAACCGTCACTGAAGCAAACTGGAGAGAACCCAAGACCTTTTCTTGGGCACGGCGAGAGGTATGCTTGAGTTGATGAAATGATAGGTCGCCCTTGCTATCTCTTCCCGCTTCCACTGGATTCACAACTACTGAAGGCTACCCTCCGGAATCAGGTGGGATTCCTTCCTGTTTACTTAGAAGCCCAGAGACTCTAGAAAACCGATTATAATGACCGGCACCCTCAGGCAATTCCCGACGCTGGGTGCCTAAATGAGCCAGGCAACTAGATATGCAGCTAGCATAGCCTTCTAATACCGGAGCTGTTGAACTACGGTATTGTTCAAACTGGCAAAGACTCTGGAGCTGCATTGAGGAGGGCATGAACCTGAAGGGGTACGCCTGCTCCCCGAGTCTGAATCCCAAGAAGGGATAGGACCTTTCTGCAACCAAGATGTGAAAGGAAGCGTCGGAAAGGTCTATAGAGGTGGTTACGGCTCCACGGAGCAGTAGGATCCGAACCCACAAGACTGTAAGCAACCGAGACTTGCCGCATTGAATGAGGAAAATAAACGGGACACGTCTGGAAAAATTTTCCAGTGGAAGGGAACTTCCTTGGCAGACTGAAAAAGCCTGACAGGCCATTCACAAAGACCCCAGAACTCTGGCCGGAGGCTGATTGAACCTGATTTGGCCTTGATAACTATACTCTGGGCCCAGGGACTGAAGTTCCAGTGGCCCTGAAAATGGTACAGCCTCCCACCCATATGAGAAATACTACAGGAGGAGGCTTGATTGTCTCCTTGGAAGCGTATGCCTTCCCAATTTCTCGGAGAGGAGTAGGATGCTTCCCTGCTCCTATGATAACCCCGAGGGTCAGAGCCTCTAGCCTAATGTCTAGTGAAAATTCTTTCCTTGGGTTTCGTATGAAGCAAAGAAAACCAGCGGAGGCACATGGGGAGGCAGAGACACATGGGGGTGTTACAAGGGGCTGATGTGTTGGCTGAACCCGCACACATTGAGGTGGAGGCTGGGAGTGAGAGGCTGACGGCTGTCCAGGGCAGAAACCTGAAGAGCCTGCACCACCGCCTGAGCAGGGGCTCTTGAACTACATGAACTTCTTGCCGGACTTGGGATAGGGCCCGGCAAGATCAGACCGCTTCTGCTCAGAAGGTAGACACCCACGAGAACGGAGGCTCTGAGTAACATTAGTAGCCCCGGACGGATCAGAATAACGCCCACCTGGGGAAAAGATTAATTCTCCAGGTGAAACTGTTCATAAGATTTTTGGCTCAAGGCGGAACGGGCAAGCCTGACTTACACCTTGTTTCAGCTTCCGGGAATTGACTCCGGAAGCTTAGGGAGCTGTACGCTGAATAAATTAGAAGCGCAGTCCGGGGTTAGAAGATTCATTGTGAACGTATCTGTGATATCTGTCTCCCGGAAATGCCTCAGCGGTTTATTTTCGAAACAAGCCTGTTGATAAGAGGGGCTACATTCGAGCACAAGGGGTAGGGAAGCAGGGCTCTCAAAGAGAGCACGGTAAGACCCCACAGCTGGCGTGAACTTGAATTCTCCGCCTGCCACTCCGTTAGAGTTCTCAACAGAGACGATGTGCCCAGCCCCTAGCGAAGATGAGGGCTCACTAGGGATCCTGCCAGACAGATGCCATGCTCCTTCTGACAGTCTGGCAAAACCCGGATAAGGGGATACCAGGCTGGAAGGGAAGAAATGCCCTTCCACCAACCTCCGTGCCCACACCCCGATAGGAGGGTGCCTTCATGCTGGGAAGCATAAAGGGTTAGGCGCCAAGGTTCCCCAGACTGGAGGGGAAAAGAGGTGGAGGTGTCCGAACGATAGAATTCGGAACGGAGCAGGATTTAACAGGTGATCCATTGACAATGAGTCTTGAGATTAATCTCTTGGGATTTAAGCTCCTGGGAAAGGGAAGGCACAGACCATGAGGTAGATAGATAGTTTGATAGGTTGACAATGACCTCAAATCGAGCTCCTTATAAGGAGACCCGTAAAAGAGTCTTCAACAAAGGAAGGAGGGGGTAACCGCTTGCTTTGCTTTTTGGGCCGTGTCCTTTCCAGAAGATGAGGCCAAACTCGTAGACGGCACCGGATTAGAGATCCGAGACGTCCTCGAGGGGCCCCGGAGCGGGTCTTCTTGGTTTAAAAAAGGTTCTTTTTTAACCGATTTCACCTTAGGGACGGTAGACCAGGAACCGTCGAAAGGGATGAGAAGCTAACGAATCCCCTAAAGGAAAAGTTTGCCTCACCTAATTCCGAGCTAAGCGGAAAAGGTTTGCCTCAATTATTCTCGCACCTACTTATCGCTCCGGGACGATGTTCACAGGTTCGAGAACGAGACAGAAGGCCGCAATGTCTTCAGAAAACTCTCCATAAACAGTTAACTTGAAGTGAAGAGTTACGAGACTTGCGGCCGGCCTCCAGGAGGGGGAAAAATTGGGACCCCAAACACCCGAGGAGCAACTATTAATAAGTCATATGAGACGGAGTTTGGCGAAGGAAAAACCGATAGGTGTATATGAAACCTACCGATTTATCGAGAATCTCGCCCGGAGACGGAGTTTGGCGGAGGAAATCGATAGGCGTATATGAAACCTACCGATCCACCGAGAATCTCGCCCGGAGAGAGCCCAAACACCGAAAGAGCAACTATTAATAAGCCACATGAGGCGGAGAACCGATAGGTTTATATGAAACCTACCGATTTATCAAGAATCTCGCCCGGAGACGGAGTTTGGCGGAGGGAAATCGATAGGCGTATATGTGAAACCTACTGATTTATCGCCGAAAGAGCGACTATTAATAAGCCACATGAGGCGGAGCTTGACGGAGGTAAAACCGACAGGTGTATATGAAACCTACAGATTCATCAGGTAGCCTGCTCGGGAGAGCATAGCGTACAACGCAATCTGCCGGGTGCCATACAACTAATAATACGCCAAATGAGGCGGCGTTTGGCGGAGATAAAACCGACTGGTGTAAATAAAACCTACGGATTCATCAAGTAGCCTGCTCGGAGAGAGCATAGCGTACTTTACAACCTTCCGAGCCAAGAATAAGTCACATGAGGCGGAGTTTGGCGGAGACGAAACCGACAGATATATATAAAACCTACGGGTTCATCAAGAAGTCTGCTCGGGGAGAGCATAGCGTACTTCATAACCTTCCGTGCCAAACTATAAAATCTCCAAAACGGACTGCGCACCGGAATGGGAACTATAGACTCCGTGATCGCTGGCTTGTTGCAGGATAGCGGAGCATTCCTGCACTCGACAAAACCAGCTGAAAACGTATGAGAAATGGGCATGCTGAAACGGATGCCGGAGCAGAGTACCGTAGCAGCGACTTAGCCTAGTCAGACCAGGAAAACCCCCGGAGAAAACCGGAGAGAAAACCGGGCTAACAGGACAAAACTCATAGACATAAAAACAGAGTCAACGGAACATTCTGAAGCGATCATGTTTGAACAATATGTGACGGAAACAAACAAAGTGGGAAGGTTATGAACTGTTCGGAAGTGGGCGCACTCCGAGCCAAGAGAGGAAAACCCCTGGAGGAGGATATCCTGAACGAAGTGATAGCGGTGGGGAATAAACGCCGACCGCTAAACACTAAAATCGCTGGAGCAGTAAGCAAGGAGAGCGCCCAACAAGATAACGAAACACCGAACAGGTAGTAGCAAAATGGAGGGGGAACGCCAAAAGTAAATAAAACAGAAGACAGTTAGGTGGAAAACGCTAACTGGCCTCATATGAGATCCCAACAGTGAGGTGCGTAACATGTAGGAAGCACCACGAAGGGAAACAGTCGACGTAAAAGGAAGGGGGAAGGATAGGCCAGGAGGTTGGTAACCCAAAGTAGCGACCAGGGTGGGACAGCACTCCCGGCGCCCAGGATTCTCATAGATCCCTCGCTAAGTGAGCTGGGTTGCACGACAAGAGCGAGAGAAAAGGAGAGGAAGGGCAAAAACCTCTACGGCCAGGAGAGCAAAGAAAGGTAAAAGGAGTGTGAACAGGAGCAGGATATAATTCTTTGGTCTTGAGGGTTGATTTGATGAGGTGGTGATTTGATGAATTTTGGGGGTTTCTGATTTTTCAGTGGGATGTTTACAGTAACTGTAGATTTTTTTGTTGATTTTGGTGATGGGAGTACAGAAGAGTTAGATGATTTATCCATATTTGGGGTATCATTATTTATATTTGTCTTGAATTGTGGAACAGTATGGACTTCCACTTGCGATGCAGTTAATGTAATCTGTTTCAGATTAATGGTGGGCGAAACTGGTGTTTCGTTAGATCAATCTGCAAGTTCTGTCTATTACTTTCCTTATTTTATTATGGATGATGTTAGTGCATTATGAGTATCCAGATCTGGATTATTAACCTCTGTTGATTTTCCCTATCATTGGAATTTATTTCTGAACGATTAACTGGGTTTATTATTTGGGAGGTCTGTTGTGATATACGAGAGGATTACTGTTGTACAGTACAAAGAAGTCATCAAAATACTGGGTCATTGCATCTCAACTGCATACTCTGAGACCTAAAACAACAGTAATAAGTCATGGATCTGAGGGAAAGACTTGATTCTAACACAGTACTTGATATTTGTTGTTGGTTGTGAATTATACCACCACATAATATTTCTGTTTAACTGCAAGCATTTACATTTCCTGCATTCTGAATCACGTGATCCATTAAATGCCTGAGTGACAAGAGTGCAACCAACTCAGATGTGACCTTTTTTTTTTTTTTTTTTTTTTTTTTAAAGAACACCTATATGCAACTATGGATTTAATGTTTCAATCTGTTATTGTCAGTTTCATTATTAGACAAAGCATATCATTTATGAAACAGAGGTTTATGAGACAGTAATGAATAACTGACAGGAACATATTTAATTTAGTCATAATTGTAATTTTAGCTGGTTCATCTGCATCTCCATTCCTCTTAGTTCCTGCATGAAATAGGATTCAACATAACTGAACATAAATACTGGCTCCATATAATTAGTGGAATGAAAACACTTTTTAGACACTAAGAATCAGACTTGGGTAACTACTCTCTGATGGGCCCCACCTACAATAAGTTGTTTGTAGTCTAAGAAAGTAACATCAAAATGATTGTATTAAAAATACTGAGACATAATTGGGAGAAAAATAAAAAAATTAGATATGTGATGTGCTTTGCATTTTCATATGAAAGTTAGCTTGTGACAATTAAGAGTTCATATTTAAAAATGTTTAACAAGTTTTATTTTACATTATATTACAGGAGCTAAAAGTTTCATTCCAAAACCTCATATAAATAAAAGACAAAACTATGAATTCCAGTGTAATTACCCTAGCAAAATAGTGTACAGGTAATGACCAATGCCAAGATACATTTATATAATTTTGTGTATAATATCATTTTCTAGGTGATGGTAGTATCTAGCTATACATAACCTGAGTTTAATTAAAAACAAGCTATTGCTTAATCACTTACTTGTCAAAAGGAAGATCAAACATTTATGTTTATTTTGTGACCATTCACATTTCAGACCTTGAATGCCATAAACTGCACTATGTCATGCAATTTTGCAGTAAAATTCAGTGTACATAATTCAGGAACTCCATTAAGACATGGACAGCAAATTGCAGACTTATACACAAAGCTGATCATTTAAAGTGCCATACTATGCACTTGGTTTCCAGTTCCTGACCTTCTGTCCGATTTCTCATGAGCATGGAAATAACTGCTTATAGATTATCCAAAGCAGTGGTGCAATAGAGTGCATGTAAAAATCCAAATTTATCAAAGAAGAGACAAAAATAAAATATGGCCATGTACAAAGTACATAATAGTATATGAGAATTATTGATATAATCATCTTCCTGCAGTACTCAATATTCTTCTGATCTTTGTACACAATCTATCAAGAGAAAAATTTTAAATGCACTGGTTTCACACCTGTAACTCAAATCATAACCAATTTGAGCACTCTTACAAACTTAATCCAAACACTTGAATATAAAGGATTCTTAAGTCATTCACAAATGGGTACTTGAAAAGTTTGTTCAAAAATAATTTCAAAACATAAAAGTCATACAAGCAAAATAATTCACAGATGAACATCTAATATAAATATAAGCCTTTAACTCATTATTGACAAAGTGCATTCCTTATACAGTGATTAAAATGAGATGCACTACTGTGTACATATCTCTTACAATAATTCTCAACAAAACTTGAATGTTAAGAACAATGATGACATCTATTGCCTCTGAAAAAAAAATTTGTTTCCCATATCATTGACCAAACAATTTCAAAACTTGAAACTTGCAAAAATAGTTTGACATGAACAACATCAGGTATGCAAAAAGAATAAGCCAGAAAAAAAACAAAAATTTATGGTCACTCAAAATACCATTATTGTTATGCAGAGAATATACAAATACAGTACTGACAAATTACATCATAAATCAAATGTAAATGCACTCCAATAAAGGATAACTATTACAATTTGTCCTATGTTTATACACTTTCTGTAAATACAGTATTTGGGCAATTTGCAGCAAACTACAAAACATACATCAATCTTCCCTAAAATACCTTCATGGCAAGTATGTAATCATAGCATCACTCAGTAAATCAAGGCATACTGTGTACTCCTCATAAATACTATTGTATAAATCATTACAAAACACTATATTCAAAATTTAGCTTAAAATCTGATAACATGTACAAAACTAGTGGCAATTTCGTGCAAAAACTTTACCTATAGCTGTTTCTGCTGATTTACTTCCGGATTGTAGTTAGAAGTTAATTAATGAGAAAAGTCTGGATTCATGTGTAAAAGTGTCACTGGCAGGAACACTGGTTTAGATATCAGAAGACAATTGTAAATGTGAGAAACTCGCTTTCTACCAACATATACACAGAAAACCTGAAGTTAGTGTTAAAGACATTAAATAAGGTTTAGAAAGTGAACACACTGAGAGCTACATCATTCAACAATTATAATAAAAGCATACCTAACAATTTCTAAGTACTATACTGTGTTGTACTAATACTTTGTTAATTTTCTAGGTTTATGATGATTCAAAACATGATAAAGAGTTTCAATAAATTCCTTTAAATATTTCTTACCTCATATACATGAATATCCATAGTAAAAATACACTAGAGCAAAACAATTTTTGCATAAAATTTTTTTATACATCCTTACAATTTGTTAATGGTAAACATCATCTGGTTATAAGAACCTCCATAACCATTTTGTATTATGAATGTTTAGCCTTATCATTTATTAATGACTCAGATCCTACTAAGATTACAGATACAACACTGGGAAAATTACTAACACTATGTCTTATCACATTTTATGTACCATCCTGCAAAAATTTTCAGTATAATCATGAGGCACAAAATTTATTCATGAATGTCATCGTACTGTCTACACAAGTCTATGTATGTATGTATGTATGTATAAGGTATGGCACTGAGGCCAGCCCTGGTGCTGGGACCAAGAAGGCAATTCAGCATCATCATAAAAAACAAAGAAAATGATAGTGAGACGATTGGGTGTTAAGACTGTGTATGTGCAAAGTTACACTAATTCCTGTTAGTTTTTGAAATCTACAGTGGTTTTAATATCTGTATAATATATACTGTATCACTAATGACCAATGGGCTCAATTTTCTTAATGGTCATTTCTTGGCAAAGGAAAAAACATGTTTTAAATGGTGACAAAATAAGGAAATACATTACATTAAAAATAGATATCCAAACATGATTTACTGGTTCCTTTTTATTTATAGTGTTAATTCAGTAGTCAAGGGGTCCACAAAAATGATAAACAACACAAAGACTGGGATAATATTAATTTGCCATTACTTGCAATTTAATATAATTAGAGTAAACCGGATGACAGAAGTCAACTGAATTTGGCCAATTATGGTACTATAATAACTGATGAACTCGAGGTCAGCTTACATTGGAATAGCACCAGTTTGATATCTAAATTTTAGTCATCTAATTATCAATATTTGCTGGCCTACAGTTCATTGTTTACTGGATATGTTAGTTCATGATTGACAAAACTTTCCCTCCAAATATATTATGTGACGGTAAAATATATACCTGTAAAGTATAAAAATCAAGATATCAGTAACCCAATGTCAAGGGAGGTACTGTTCTGAAGAAATTCAACAAGCAAGAAATGTTTACCAGGTTAAATATATATGACCATTTAAGTGGCAGAAATGAAGCACAGGAAATTATGAACTGTATGTGAAATACTAAACAACAATATAGAATGTATAATACTCTTCTTCAATAAGAACATGTCTAAGTGAAATAAGTACTGTAATGTATTTCAGAGCATTAAAAGTTATGCAATTTTACCAGCAAACAGATATAACATCATTCACAGTGTAGTTCATGTAACAGTATTCTGAACATTACATCTTATAGGCATAAAAATCAAATTTCATCACCTTTTATTCCCAAGATAACAGTATAGCCTCCAAGAAAGATAATAACCACTTGTGACTTCATATTTAAAACTGATAATTTTAAACCTACCACTAAATGTGTTTACCTTGAAGAATATGAAATTCTTGAATTATGCATTACAAGAAACTTATTCCCTCAAAGTTTCATGCATACAATTTTCATTATTAAATCATGAACAAACAATTTTAACATACATTTCTGCTTAAGTAAATACATTGTAAAATTTCATCTCTCTGTACTTTACTGATTTTTAGATATGCAACATGCTTTACAAGTCTTCTAAATGTTTTTCTTGCTAAACCTTCCCTTCTGTACAAAATTTTACTGTAAAGTTAATTCAAGTTTTCTGTGTATACTTATATCATAGCTTAATTAGAATACATAGGAAAATTAGACCTAAGAAGAAAGATTAAATAGGATTAAGATTGATATTAAGATAGTTCTCAAATAGAAGATGAGAAGGTTTTAAAGTTACTTGAATTGAGAATACTGTTTTATAAGATCCTAATGACATAGATGTCATATAAAAAGTTTCACCTTAGCCAATGAATAATAACTATATTGATATAAAATATGTATTGCTAAAAACTTTCTTTTCTCCCTATCAGGATAACACTATAAAAATGCTTAAAAACTGGCTACATATTAGTAAACATCAACCAATGACATTGTGAAAGACTAGCCTTAACAACCAGTAATACAAAACTAATAGTAACCATTATCACCCCCTGACCCTATAAACGACGAGGTCATCAGTAATTGCTTGCCAAAACCTGGCGGCAGCTAAGGAAGGATGGCTCTTATGGATAGCTAAACAGTTTACAACACCATCCAATGCTAAAGCTTTTGTAAGAGAAAGAGGAGGAGGAAAATACAGAAACAAGATAGAAACTACTCTTTATAACCTAAGGAAAACTGCATATTTTCATTGTAATACAGTGTTGCAAAATATGTATATAATATCAAGCAATTAATTTAATCATGATGAGACCATTACTTAAAAAAGTAAAAGTGTCTTTTTCCATTGAAGGGATTAGGATAATGTAGTAGATATATCCCACAGATGCAACTGTTGACAAACTTCCACAGTGTAGACATGCAAATACTGTACAGGTTTACCAATTTTCCTTAGTTGTCAACAAGTCCTTCATTGTCGGAAGACACATAGTTAAGCAGCTTACTCAAATCCTATAACAGTGCTTTGTGATATATAAGCTATTATCTATGAAATTTTGCAAGACTACTGGATCACTAATTTACTAAACAAAATTACCAAATATAGTTATAGATCAAATAAAAACTGTTGCTTGTATTTTATACAAAGAAAATATTACCATATACTGCATCAAATGATAAAATATATTATATTACAAACTTCTAATACTGCATCAATCAACAAATTTTACTCTTAAAAGCCACTGCATTAATTCATTAACAGTTTTAAACAATTAATAATGACTTACCATTAATACAATCACTTGCTATTTCTTAAATGTTTATAGAAACAATCCACTCATATATATATACTGATGTACACATTACATATAAAACAATTGTCGTACAATAAGTACATTTGTGCTTTTTGATACGCTTCTTTGATTTCATAAGGAAGCCAGACGAAAAGGAAGTTAAGGCTTTCACAACTTTTTTAGTCTGTGTCTTACTCTTAAGATATACTAATATAATATGATGTTCTGACTTGCATATACTGTACTGTATTTTCCACCTACTATTCACAAGCCATTTTATTCTCTTAAAAGTACTCAGGAAAAGGTCTATTTTTGCTAGATAAATCTTAATTTACTTTGTTTTAAAATCGATATCAGTTTTACTTGATATATGTTACCTTCTAGTAAACTGCTTGACCTACAAAATATAATGTCTACAGAAACAAAATTTTTTTTGAAATTGCAATATAATAAAACAATGTTTGAATTCATTTGTCTTTCAGAACTGAATAGAATATCATCCTGAAGGACCTGAGATTCCTAATTAACAATCATTATTTGATTTCATGCTTCCAATTTTCAGAAACACATATACAAAATCAATTTTAAAACTGAGTACTGTACTACTCTACATACAGTATAGTACATAATTTCAAGTAAAAAAGTTTTAATTTGCTTACAGTACATTTTCAAATATTATAAATGGAAGATGCAAAAGCCTTTTCTAAAGAGCGAGTAAAAGAGGGATGAAGTGTTTTCTAGTCTTCTTAATAGATCATAATACATTATAAAATCATTCTAATATAATCAATTTGAAAAGCTTGTACTGCATCGAGGAAAAGTTCAAGAGCTTATTCACTTTAAAAAGGAAGTTTCATATTATTTGGAGCCTTTTAGTTTGCATTGCTTTACAATCTGCAGTATGATACAAGTTCAAAAATGGCTGGCATTCCCAGAACCATGACTGAATATCGCATTTCTATATTTACCAAAAGGCTTTGGGTACTACTGTATACAATGTCTCTCATTTTCATTCAAACCTCAAGAATACCCAACCTCTAATAACAATTTTTTATATTCATTGTTACATATAAAATAATGAAACTGGCAGTTAAGACTCCCATCACTGACATGATTTTATTAAAATGTTGCTAAGGCTTGGCTGAGCAACTTTGTGTATTGGGACAACTATCAACTTGTCCATCTTATGCTAAAAAAATCTAAATTACAAAATTCCTGCATTTCGGTATCATCCTAATTAATTAAAATATCAGAGCTACTTTTCATTTTTCAGTCCCAACAAGTTTTTGATGTGTTTTTGTGCCTTGGCTAATGGGGCTTCTGCTGTTTCTGCATCCTTGAGGGCACTGTGAGGTAAATTGAGAGCCAGGGGATCTCGTAGCCTCTCAAGATCATTTTCTAATTGGGCGATTCTGTCCTTTAGCCGATTATATTTTTCTACATCCATTCCTATCTTTTTAGCCCTCTTATGGAAACTAATTAAGAACTGACGATCACGCACTTCTGGTAAAACAAAGTCCTGTAAGGAAATGAATTAATGAATATTAGAAATTACTGTAATTTAATTACATTTCTTCACTATTACATTTATAATCACATTACAAAGCTTAACATGAATTCTATGAAATTGAGATTATAAAAAAAGTTTATAAAATCTCTAAAAATACCAAGTGAGTGTAAAACTTCAAAAGTGTTTCTGCCAAAATCTGGTTTAGCTGTCAGCTTTGGCAGCAAATTACAAAGTCTCCTGTCATGCACTCCTGTCACTAGAGTTACCTGTCACTAATTTTCCATCTGCATGCCCAGTCAAAACAGGTCAATTTCTGGGAATGAATTTAGTCTCACTCATGACTGCTGAGTATTTCCCTTACAGCAGTATAACACAATACAGAATTTGTAAAGTAATCAGCGAAACATTTCAAATTAGCTCCAAATAAAATGTAAATTTTAAAATAATTTTGATGTCAATTAAATATGAAACCTCTTAACTTGGGGAAGCCCCTTTCTCAGTGCAGTAAATCACAAACATCTGTGAAAAAAAATTGCTTGAGCAAGGAAGGAGGTAATCCTCATTAATATTTATGGGAAATACAACTATTCCAAGACAGCTAAATAAGCTAGGCTCAGTGGCCTATTTAAACTACTTTCATAATAATAATAATAATAATAATAATAATAATAATAATAATTATAATAATTATAATTACAATAATTATAATTATTATAAATAACCAGCAGCCTGATGATGAGAAATAACCCGGGCCCCCTCAAGCAGGATCTCTTGAAGAAAACCAACGTAGTCTACCGCTACAAATGCCCCGACCGAGTGCGCCTCGGCTCTTACATCGGTATGACTAACCATGAGCTTCTCCAAGAGGATCTCCTGTCACGCCCAGGAGGGTGCCATATTTAATCACACCAGGACTGTTCATAACCTGAGAATAAAAAGGAATGACATTATCCCCAACATCGAGATAACAGATCAAGCAACCGACCATCACTGCCTCCGCCTTCTGGAAGCCCTACACATCGGGAGAGAGAAGCCATCTCAATACTACACAGGAGACCTCCCTCCTCCCGACATTGGCGCGAAGGGTGGCACCTACTGGTACCCTGGATGAGCAAACCAATCAGGAACTCCCATCTGTGGGCAGCAACCCTACGAACAATACTCTCAATGTGCACTCCAGTGCACGCATGCAAGAGCGCATGCAACCATCACTGCATGAGAGGAGACTTCGCCCGAGAAGAATCGCCTCAGGCAGCCAATGAAAAATCAACCTGATCTGAGACCCCCTGTATATACCACCACGAGCGCCCTGTCTCTCCAGATTCATCCCAACGTCCAGAAGATGACCATCGAGCTGGTTGAAACATGTCGACAGAAAAAGTACTGGAAATACCAGACAGACGTCAGAAAAAGAAAAAAGAAGAAATACTACAAAAAATACCATCAGGAAAATCTATGGATTTACACCCCAGGTTTCAGTAACCTGCTGTAATGCTTTAGAATAAAGAATTTCACCTGTAAGAAATATGCTGTTTCATCCATTAAAATATGAACATTGGACAATTATTGACTAATATTGATGTGCTGGAAAAGCAAATTATTAGAGGAATTAAGAAAACTCAGTATAAAATAAATTTGCTAAAATGCAGCCATTTTATTCAACAAAACTTACCTCAAAGAGGGTCTTCTTCCTTTGTATAACTATAATAATAATTATAATAATAATTATAATAATAATTAATAATTATAATTATATAATTATAATAATTATAATAATTATAATAATTATAATAATTATAAATAATATAATATAATTATAATAATTATAAGGACTGAAGGGATAAAGCTATCAGATGGGAATAGCATTAAACACATAGATGAGACAGGATACAAATACCTGGGAATAATGGAAGGAGAGGATATAAAACACTAAGAGATGAAGGACACGATCAGGAAAGAATATATGCAGAGACTTAAGATGATACTCGAGTCAAAACTCAACGCCGCAAACATGATGAAAGCCATAAACACATGGGCAGTACCAGTAATCTGATACAGCGCAGGAGTAGTGGAGTGGACGAAGGCTGAACTCCACAGCATAGACCAGAAAACTAGAAAACACGTGTCAATACACAAAGCACTGCACCCAAAAGCAAATACAGACAGACTATACATAACACAAAAGGAAGGGGGTAGAGGGCTACTAAGCACAGACGACTGCATCAACATCAAGAGCAGAGCACTGGGGCAATATCTGAAAACCAGTGAAGACGAGTGTCTAAGGAGTGCATGGGAAGAAGGACTGATAAAACTTGACGAAGACCCAGAAATATACAGAGACAGTAGTATGAAAAACAGAACAGAAGAATGGCACCACAAAGCAATGCATTGACAGTACATGAGACAGACAAAAGAACTGGCCAGCGATGAAACATGGCAATTACTACAGAGGGGATAACTCAAGAAGGAAACGGAATGCTACAAGCAACACAAGATCAGGCCCTAAGAACCAGATATTTCCAAAGAACAACAGATGGAAATAACATCTCACCCATATACAGGAAGTGCAATATGAAAGATGAGACCATAAACCGCATAGCAAGTGAATGTCCGGCGCTTGCACAGAACCAGTACAAAAAGAGGCATGACTCAGTAGCAAAAGCTATCCACTGGAGCCTGTGCAAGAAACACCAGCTAGCTTGCAGTAGTAAGTGGTACAAACACCAACTTGAAGGAGTGATAGAAAACGATCAGGCAAAGGTCCTCTGGGACTATGGTATCAGAACAGATAGGGTGATACGCGCCAATAGACCAACATGACATTGATTGACAAAATCAAGAAGAAAGTATCACTCATTGATGTTGCAATACCATGGGACACCAGCGTAAACAAGAAAGAAAGAGAGACCATTGATAAGTATCAAGACCTGAAAATCAAAATAAGAAGGATATGGAATATGCCAGTGGAAATTGTACCTATATTCATAGGAACACTAGGTACGATCCCAAGATCCCTGAAAAGGAATCTGGACAAACTAGATGTCGAAGTAACTCCAGGACTCATGCAGAAAAGTGTGCTACTAGAAACAGCACACATACTGTAGTGAGAAAAGTGATGGACTCCTAAGGAGGCAGGATGCAACAAGGAACCCCACACTATAAAAACCACCCAGCTGAATAGGATGACTGTGATAGACAAAAAAAAAAAATAAATAAATAAATAATAATAATAATAATAATAATAATATATGCAGAGACTTAAGGCGATACTCAAGTCAAAACTCAACGCTGAAACATGACAAAAGCCATAAACACATGGGCAGTACCAGTAATCAGATACAGAGCAGTAGTAGTGGAGTGGACGAAGGCTGAGCTCAGCAGCATAGACCAGAAAACTAGGAAAAACATGACAATACACAAAGCACTATACCCAAGAACAAATACAGACAGACTATACATCACACGAAAGGAAGGAGGGAGAGGTCTACTAAGCAAGAGGACTGCGTCAACATCGAGAGCTGAGCACTGGGGCAATATCTGAAAACCAGTGAAGAAGAGTGTCAAAGGAGTGCATGGGAAGAAGGACTAATAAAAGTTGACGAAGACCCAGAAATATACAGAGACAGGAGAATGAAAAACAGAACAGGAATGGCACAGCAAACCAATGCATGGACAGTATAAGAGGCAGACTCAAGAACTGACCAGCAATGAAACATGGCAATGGCTACAGAGGGGAGAACTCCAGAAGGAAACAGAAGGGATGCTAACAGTGGCACAAGATCAGGCCCTAAGAACCAGATATGTCCAAAGAACAATAGATGGAAATAACATCTCACCTATATGCAGGAAGTGTAATATGAGAGACAAGACCATAAACCACATAGCAAGCAAATGTCTGGCACTTGCACAGAACCAGTATAAAAAGAGGCATGATTCAGTAGCAAAAGCCCTCCAATGGAGCCTGGGCAAGAAACACCAGCTAGCTTGCAGTAATAAGTGGTATGAACACCAACCTGAGGGAGTGATAGAAAACGATCAGGCGAAGATCCTCTGGGACTATGGTATCAAAACAGATAGGGTGATACATGCCAATAAACCAGACTTGATGCTGACTGACAAAATCAAGAAGAAAGTATCATTCACTGATGTCGCAATACCATGGGACACCAGAGTAGATGAGAAAGAAAGAAAGAAAAAATTGATAAGTATCAAGACCTGAAAATAGAAATAAGAAGGATATAGGATATGCCAGTGGACATTGTACCCATAATCATAGGAACACTAGGCACGATCCCAAGATCCCTGAAAGGAACCTGGAAAACTAGATGCTGAAGTAGCTCCAGGACTCATGCAGAAGAGTGTCCTATTAGAAACAGCACACATAGTGAGAAAAGTGATGGACTCCTAATGAGGCAGGATGCAACCCAAAACCCCACACTATAAATACTGCCCAGTCGACTTGGATGACCAAGATAGACCAAATAAAAAATAATAATAATAATAATACTGTAATAGTAATATACTGTACATATACATGTATTGACTTTTGTAATACAGTACTGTATCTCACTTCATGAGACTATAAAGGACAAGAGCACTACCTCATCTGAACACAGTAACCTTTACAGGCCTTTGTTCCCTACATAGTGGGAAAGGTACCTAAATTATGAGACATCTGTCACTACTTGTCCCTGTCAAAGAAAGACATGGGAAAGATCTGCTTGTAAGCTTGAATAACAGGAACTAACAGATTATTTTTTTCTAAGGTGATGCAGCCATCTACTAGCAAGGGAAATTGTAGTAAAGTACACGTATTTATTACACAAAATTTTTCAGCCAAAACCATCAATCTTAATTAGCCTCAATTCACTGTATTAAATTCCTCAAACAGGTAGCTTCTGAAGTCTTGATGATGGAAGAAGAATAACTTTTAGAAGTTAAACAACCACTCAGCGACAGTATACACATGCACTCTTGACCCATCAAAAACGAAAAAAGTTCTGGCCTTATTCTTTTGTAAAACACTAAGACTGAAGGGAGTGAAAAGGGTAACTCCATTATGATCAATGGGTACAGGAATTTTTATTCGTTTTATAAGAACTACAATTGTTTTGTAACAAACCCAACAATAATAATTAGCCTGCATTGTTATTTAGGTGGAAGGACAAGAGAAAATTATCCCAACTACATTAATACAGTATTCCAATGAGTCTAGGATCACTTGCAGACAGAAAACATCACAAACCTCATGTTACTTAAAATGCTTCCTTCTCAGAGACCTTACAATAGGCTTGAAAATTATGTTGAATTCTCTAAAAAGAATATCCTCTCCTGATTTGTAGAAACCAAGGCCCTGAAATCGTTCAATTAAAGATTCTTAGTCCAAATAAGATAGTACTGAATGGCTGTATTTGGCCTGCTGATTGCATTATCAAAACCTGACAATCTCTGATGTGGGTATTACTGCCTGAAGGAGCATGTAACTCACTCACTCACATGGAGTGAAGCAGAAGCCAGTAAAAGGGTATCTTCATAGATATAAATCATAATGGTTTATTACCCAGAGGTTCAAAGACAGACTTGGTAAGAGAATGAAAAATTAAGGGATGCTGTCACTTCTTTACTAGGCACTGCATTTTCAGCGTTGAAAGAACTCTTTAAGGCTGCTTTCACACCAAGGTGGCATGTCTCACGTGGCAAGTGGCAGGTGGCAAGTGGCAAGTGGCACAAGTGATGACAAGTGGCACGGTAATTTCAGATCAAGCAGCACGTTGCCACATGTTTCAGGGTGGCAGTTCACTTCACAGTGTACAAGATGGTATCATTGGATGAGGAGGTTATTGTTGCTTTGATTGGTGCTATAGTCGCCCCCAGAAAAAGAAAAACAAAGAAGTACTGGATACATCCGTATCTTAAAGATAATGTAGAAGCTCACAGTGTTTATGTAGTTGCAAAGCAACTAGGGCTCAATGAAGAGAAGTTCCAGCTTTTTTACCGAATGCCCTGTCTTGTTCATCCTTTGAGATGTACTGAGGTGATGTTGTGTCATACAGACATTTGTATTTCTCCAAAGCTTCTACAAATTTTATGTTAAATAGTTCGTTGTCTGGAAGAGGCATGCTCGTATTTGTGCACGAGAACAAGCACAAAAGACAACTGACAACAAAAAAGACACTGTTTCCTACAAGCCTGTGTGTCCCTCTCATCAGGCAGTGTTGTCACATTTGCTTGCGCAAATCTGTCTAGACTCTTGAAAACTAATCAACATGTGCCATACATCCAAAGGTTTTCATTTTATTGTATATTTTGTTATTACAATAAAACAAAATGTAATAATACATCGTCTAATAATATGTATGGAAGTGAAAGTTCCATTAAAGTTTGGCATCATATGTTCAATGTCGGAGTGGCATGCAAGTCGCACATGGCTCATGCGACGAGTCACGCCACCTCGGTGAGAAAGGTTTCATAGATTTCCCAGTGTTCATTTTCAAGTGGCGTGCTATGTGCCATGCCAAGTGCCACCTTGGTGTGAAGGCGGCCTAAGAACCTTGCAATCAGTTACAACGATAATGCTGAGTTCCAGAAATTCAACAATAACTGCCCTTTAGCTCTTAACTGCAGAAACTTACTGTTTTTCCCACTGTGAAAGGTGAAGGAAAAGTCTGCAATTAAGAGTATGGAGACAGAGAATCAATGCCTTTCTAAATATACCAACCAACAAATTGTAGCCATTTGGGTTGATATGGGCTGATGGGTGATTCCTGCAGCCATGATTGCTGAAAACCTTTCCTTTTGGGACCTCACTTGATAACCTCCACATGTTAAGTTGGAGTATTTCTTGATTGCTGTCATCTTATTGCTTCCAAAGTTCCTTCCTGAATGGTAAGCTACCGGGGTGGTGCACTAAAAGAGGCAGCAGATCAGCAAACTAATCTTAATGAGGCCACAGAGATGCTATTACAATCATGTTCTGAGTAGACTATCTCAACTTCTGCAGTAACTTGCAACACAGGCTAAAATGAGGGAAAGCCTGTCCCAAGTATGAAGCATGGCATCTAATTTCCATGATACTTGGCCTAGTTAAAAAAAATACAAATGAAGTCTTTATCGTTAAGAGCCTCTCCATAGTTTCCAAGAACTCTGTAAGCCTCTGGATCCAGAGACCACCTTAAAAGTTGAATTTTTTTTTCTGCCAAGACAGTCCACTAGTATCACATTCTTCTTCCCCAGAACAAACCTTGGAACTATTTTACCCTTGGTTTGCCCTGCCCACATATTTCTTTCATCATAAGGCACGGAGACTGATTTTGTGCATTCCTGGTTCTTTGGATAAGCAATGGTTGTGGTGCTGTCAGACATCATTCCCATGACTCTTACTTGCACAGAGAAAAATAAAGCTTGAGCAATTAAAAAGACTGCTTTTAACTTTGGAAAATTTATGTTGTGCCTAGTACAGATCTGACCAAGAACCTGTTACAGTACTTATTATGGTCCTAACAGCAAGGCTTCTCAACCATTAGAAACAATTCTGTCTTTGTTTGGACTAGAGGAACCCTGAGCAACATGGTAAGTTGGATCCTGCCACCACCACAGATCTGTCAGTACCTTGGCTGAGGTCTTTACAGGAACCTCAAACAGAAAATGGTTGTGTTGAACAAACTTTTCCAAAGAGGGGTCCATAACCAAGATGATACTGCCGTAGTTTTGCTGGAGGACTCTGAAGTCATGCATTATGCCTGTGTTTGTTTTCATGCTTAAGGTTCATTGCTGATGCAGATAGTATGAGACAGGGCTTTAACAAATCAATTCATAGACCTAGGAGGTGGCATATTTTGTAGATGATTCGGATCTCTTCTTAAAGCCACTGATGGTCCTGCTAATACTAGTCAATTGTATAAATGCCTTCTCAGTCATACTTGATGGATGTGCCCAAGGAGCTACTGGAGCCAGGGTTTGTGTAGAGAGCACAAAACTTATAAATTCTCCCATTTTAGATGAAGCCAAAGTATTTCCTGGATAATGAACTAATGGGCAAATGAAAATATGCATCCACTAGACCTATCAAGGAAAGAACACCCCACTTTCTGAACAACTTTCTCCTCTCCTCTACTCTACCGTTTTTATCCTCAAGAGAGCATGCTGTATTATTTATGGAGCTGAGGTCAATAATTGGGTGCCAACTACCAGTCACCTTTGGAACCAGAAACAAAAGTCTGTAAAATCCTTGTGAACCAACTGTTACCTCTTCTATCACAAGCTTCATGATAATCAATCTTATTTCTGTTTTCAAAACCGTGAACTTTTCAAAATTGTAAATATACGTAACAAAGTCCACTAGAAGTGAAGGCATTGGGGGCTTGTGTCCAAGAACAGTAGTTTGTAGTCACCCACAGTTCTGCACTTATCTCCTCCCATTTCCTCCAGTGCTCCTGAAGACAAGTCTCATTACTGGAAGAGAAACCATGGCAGTTGATGTTTTTGTCTTCAGGTCCTCCCCTGGGAAAGCTTCCCTAATTTACAATGCCCTCTCCCATGATGAAAGGGCAAACACTGTCTTCTAGACGGGTATACCTAGAAGTTTGGGGCACTTTGGCATAAGGACCTGTCTTTGTTGTAATGAAAAGAGGTAGAAGAGGAGAAAGAAGAGCAATGTAAGTCAAATAACTTGTACAAAGAACACAAGCAGCTATTCTCAATGGATACATTCATTTTATTAGTGCTGGTTGGGATGATGATGCTGGAGAAGGGTAGAGAGTTCTAATGAGGATGACATCCTTGAACACTTCTGCACACACACTAGCCACAGGTATGCTTCAAAGGCTTACCATACCTCCATGTCATCTATAGATATCTATAGCAAGAGGTAGTGATTAAGGTGTCTGTAAACATAAAGTCTGTCACTAAATCCTTTGAACAAATGGTTCTTACTGACTCCCACAAGTCACAGATCCTGTGTGGTACCTGGAATACCTAGCTAATGTCATTAAGAGGCAGATGAACCTCTTTGAGATACTGTACAATGTTTCATTTTGATATCAAGATGAGATTCTGATGTCAAATGATGTTCTTTAAACGCCATCCTTTGAGATTCCAATAACCTCAGATACGTCATATGTAAGAAATAAAAAAACCATCTATGAATATCTTGACATCCAGTGGTACTGGGATGACATCTGAGACATCTGAGTAGTGTTATGGATTGGTTTAACTCTACCTCTCATGGGCTGTTCAAGGAGAATATCATGAAACCAATCCAAAACTGAAAATCATAAAAATGTTTTCATAGTTTTCCTTACATTTTTAAATTCAATAACAGACATAAATAGCTGTAACATATATACCAATGGAAAGGAAATTTATTGTAATTTTTCTTGGTGCAAAAACTTTAAGTCTCCTTATGTCTTTTTTTTAAATATTTACTTATTAAAACTATAGCATTTTATGTTCTTGGATAACTAATGCATCATACTGACTATATAATATTTGCTTTATATATTGTCACAGACTCATAATAACCTATAATCATTTATAGTACTTCAAAATCATGCTAACCCAGTATTCTATCATAAAAACAATTGTACTCCAAGCAATAAGAGAAAATTACTCTTGCATGGACTCTAACTTACTGGATTTCTTTCCTTACCAGATCATCTCAGTACAGTAAATATAAAAATATTTGTTACTCAACAGAATAATCCATAAAGTAAGCCAGGATTATCAGATGCTAAAACAAACACAACTGACATTTTCCTATATAAACCTGTAAGCATGGATTCTTTGTTCCTAGGGTGTGACTCATCATACCCCAATCCTGTGTGCACTTGAGTCAGCCACTTGGTGTCTAGTGCCTGCCTTGTAAAGAGCCTACACTTTTATATCACTGCCATCTTTTGTCTTTTTGCTTTTGCAGGTACATTTTTTGGTAACAAAACCTTACTCATTTAATTAGACAATATTGCAGCAAACCCTACAACAGACAAGGATCCATTAATATAGTTTGAGCAAAGTGGACCTTCACATCTTACAATGTCTACTGTATTTTGCTTTTTTTTTTTCGTAGTATAGGCATAGATTTTACCTCAAACTTGTCAGTGGCATCAGTAATGAAATTATAATATACTTATTAGTTTGGCTGTGGTCTCTTTAAAACTTGTATAGCAAACTTTGTCTAGTGTATAAATTGTGTACTCTTCTCTGAGTGCTGTATTTATATTGTGGAGATCAGTCATTTTATTTGGCTGGGCTTGTAAATAAATTATCATTACTGGATAATGATTACTACAATATAAATCATTAGACACATGAAACTCAAAATGATTTACTGTAGGTAAGGAACATCAAGATGTTGACTGATAACATAATGCTATGGGTGTTAGAAAAGTGAGTGTTTATATCACGTTAATTAAAACTAAATAAATTATTATTAATAATGATTAAACGTTCCCTGACCGAGTCAAATCTGTTAGCAGTTTGACTGTTTGAAAACCAAAGGGGACTCTGCACTGAAAACACATGTAGTACTAATGGCTATGGAAACAGATTTACTAAATATTTACTGAAATGCTATAATGAAACCTTGGCTGGTTTTAAATACTGCAAATGGTTACATAACTATGGCTGGGAATATATAAAATTATTGCAAAATATTGAAATGAAGGACTTCAAATTACTATTTTATCATATTATGTGATTTTTTATGAATGTACTGTAAATTGCAGATCTCAGTTCATTATCAGTTTTCATACTGACTAGGAAACTAGCAGTTGTCTATGTGTTGGACACTGACGCATGGAGTTATATTCAAATATCTTTGTACAGTATTTCAATGTGGTATGGCCATTGGCTTCACCAAAATGGATTCTCATTTAAATTTGGTTTACATTTAAAACAACTGATAGCTTAGTTAGGCTGTCAAATTATGATGATTTACTTTTGCTGCTCTTTTCAAATTTTTAATACATCTATTTTGATTTGTATTGTTATTTTTCATTGATAAAAATTTTCACTCAAACATTTATGAATTACTTTACCAGTTTCAATCTCATACACATCATATTTTTGTTTTATGCATAATGTACTGTATATTGGCAATTTGTTTTGTGGGTTCAGGTTTATCATTTACTTTTGTTGCTCTATTGTTTATAAAGTTGGTGATCATGTGATATGTAGATTATTGATTTTGGAAGTACGTGTAGTTCTTTTAAAAATCATTTATAGCATCCACTTTGTGGGGTGCGGTGGATTCAATAAGGAGTTAATTAAACATCTTCCATTAGCCTGAAGAATTCTTGTGTTTATATATTTGAATTTCTTCACTCACAGATGTGGATGATGTTCGAAGAGTTTGTTCCTCAGTCTTGGATTTAAGAATAATCAAATTGTTTTTAGTGGTTGAAATCTTGTTTCTTTTCCTGCACCTCTGGATATTTTACTAAGGTTTCTTCTTCTCTGTCTTTTAGTTGTTCTGATCATTGGGGATTGTGAAATTTCTTCCATTTTTCTTGTAATTTCGGTCTTACCGATGAATTTAGTTTCTCATTATTACTTTTTTTTTTGTGCTGATGCATTACCGAGTGCCCTTTGGTTAGTTGTTATACAGTACTGTATTTTAATTTTCTTTGTACATTTTTCAGTGTTCATCATGGGGAATAGAGTCTTCATACTGTAGATATTAAGGAATGGAATGAAATGGAATGGAATATAAAATTAAGGACAAAGGCCAAGTGCTGGGACCTATGAGGTTGTTCAGCACTGAAAGGGAATTGAGAGTAAAAAGGTTTTAAAGGTGTAATAGGAGGAAAACCTCGCAGTTGCACTAAGAAACAAGTGTTAGGAGAGGGTGGAAAGTAAGATGGAAGAGAATACAAATAGAGGTACAGTAAAAGGAATGAATGGGGTTGCAGCTAGGGCTGAAGGAAAGTTGCAAAGAACTTTAAGTAATGCCTACAGTGCATTGTGTGAGGTGCACTGATGGCACTACCCCTTTATGGGGTGTAGATACTAAGGATTACATGCATGTTTTGGACAAGGGGTTTTTCTTCTGAATTATCAGTTTTTGCATTTTTATCCTTGGAATTCTTAGATGGGTGTACTGCTTCATTATCATTTTCTGTGTTACTTTCAATGTTTTGCTTAGCTACAATTTTATATGTGAATTTCTTGGGTGGGCAACTGAAAACCCTGACTTTCTCTTCTTATTTTGCTTCTCTTATGGTCATAACACTTTTGTCTTGCAAGATCCTTATTCTAGTATGTGTACTATATACAGTATCTAGAATGAGCATTCTTTGGACCCAGCTTGGTGTTTCAGTATGCCACGTTTCCAAACATAATACACATTTTAGATCAATATTACAGTGTTTCAGTATGGCTATATTTGTTGAAATTTTTACACTAAGGGTTTTTTGTATGTACAGTCAATTTCCTTATTTTGTCTTAATATTCAGATTTTTGTGGCACAAGTTTTGCCCTAAGAATGTCGTTTTTGATACTATTAGAGATGTATCTTTATTTCTCTACTAGGGTTGTACTTGGCTATATTCTCAATGTTTTGTATCTGATCTTAAGGAAACCTAAAACTGTTTTCTCTGAATCTGTTCTTCATCTCTCAGCAATATCACTGTTCCGTGTATGCTGCTCAGTCTATCATGTGTACAGAATAATGTTCACACTAGCTATTCAATTAATCATCATCCAGTTCTCTGACAGATTTTTGGTCATATGTAGTTTCAACAAGCCACTCATTTCTTTTACTTGTCCAAAGTGCAAATCTTTTCATCAAATACTGTAGGAGAATATACAGTAATTTTAAAGTCTATTGTAAGTCAAAATTGATAGTGTTAGATGTAGTTTAAACATTTTTCTTTTTTACTTCCCTCTTATATGGTTCTATTTATATGTGAGGTTGGACTGTTTTATGAGACATGAGAAAGATTGGGAACATGTATGTTTGTGCATTAATCATCACTGCACAATCTAACCCATATTCAACTACAGTACGTGCTTATGGTGTCAAGAAAAGGTTTATCCTAACAGATGAAGAGAAAATGGAGTGGTATAAAAGTGAGAAAGTCTTGCTAATTCAGTTTAGATCCAACACAAAAAACCAAATTATGATTACGTAGATCTAAGCAGTTACTCTCTGAGGCCCCTCTAACCATTGAGAAGGGGCACAGAGTCTGGAGGGTGTTGAGTTTATAAGTGTTTGTAACTTTTACAAAGAGCTTATCTATATCAGTTAATCCAGGAAGATGAGAGAGATTAAATCTGCATCAGACACATGTCTGGCAACATACAAGCAAGGTATCATGCTATGTTCAGAAACCTACAGAAACTTAAATAAAACTCACTTTATTTTTTCAAAATTTTGCTAGTTGTTCTCTTGGTATTTGCTATATTGGAAGGGTGAGAGCTTTATATTCAATTCATTTAATATTTCTGCACATGCTCTGTGTATGGAGGGACTAGAGTGGCAACCTAAAGTGTTCTACTAGATAACAGCATAATTATTTCTGAGGAAACACACAACTTAGTGATAAAAAAGACAATGAATATGAAGCTTTTGAAAGCCATTTCATTATCTCACAAGGTGTCTCATTAATATGAAGCAAGAAAAATACAAAAGGAAAGAAAGAGATAAAGGTAGTGAGAAGAGTAGATAAAGAAATATGTCATATTAAGAAGCCTATTTTTTTGGTTTATGACATTAAACATACTTCTACATGAGCACCCATTAAAGATAACTGTAGAAACAGATCAAATTAATACACCAACTTTAACACTAAATGTGTTTGGCTATAATTTGAGACTGAAATAACAAAATAATCTGGGTGAACTTTGTCTCTAGACTTTCAGGCTCCTGTGCCTTTAGTGCTGAGAGAAAATAGTATGATGAATACAGTACATACAAACTTTTGTTTGCATCTATCTCTGAAGATGGCCTATTTTACCCGATTCAAATGTGGTAGACCGTTGTGTTGCTTGATAATTCTCTGTGCAGTAGCTAGAAAAATTATCCGTCACAAAAATTCCTGGTTACGCTTACAAAATTAAAGTTCAGTGCTTCGAGGATCACTGCGAAATACCCTTAAAAGAGATTCCCAGAGAACCTCCACCTACTGGTGATGGGCTCTTTGCTTATCTTATACATTAACCAGATCTTAGAAACCATTAATACACTGCTACCAAGTGGTCCTCTTGAAGACAAAATCTTGTTGATCAAGAACCTGATTAAAGAAAGCAGAGGAAGACATACTATTAGTTGCTGTTAAGAAAGAGTTTACAAAGGAGTATCCAAAATTGTCCATAGTTGTTAACACACACCAAAATTTAGTAATAATTAAAGGGCTAGTTTTTCCTAACCAAATCACCTGCAACCATGTTCCTCTTTCCAAGGGGTGAACCTTGGAATGGGGGCTGTGTTTCTTACTATTCTACTGTCTCATGAAGGTTGCTGACTTGGGCATCCTTAATTCAAAATCAGGCTATCTTTTTTTAGATGCCCATTACCAGAGTGTGAATATTTCTACACCTCTTTTAACTACTGTTAGTTCTGCCTATTGATACTTGACCACTGCTCCTCTCCTGGTTCCATCCTTAAATATCATCAGGTTTTCCACATAGACTCCTGTCCTTTTGACAATGTTTTCATTTACAGGTTTAACTCAGTATCAAAAGGGCAATGGTAAATCCTACAGAAAATCATTTTTCTTCTTCCAATGTAGGACTTTCCTGTGGACTTTGATAAAATCCACCAGGTGTTATATTCTATGTTGAATGGCTGTTCATTTCATGGAAACTAAACCTATGGGTATAATAATCCTGCCTCTTCCAACTAGGCCAGCTTCTCTAGTGTGGGTTACTGACAGGCACAGTTCTGCTGGCACTACTCATCATTCCATGAATCAACTGGACACTGCATAAATATGCCTAGCTTCCTAATTGAGAAATCTACTGTATCTCCTCCAGTGTTAATGTCAGATGCAGACAGACTATCCTCTGAGATGGCTTAGGGTTAGACTTCTTGAATTCTTGCTTTGCATAATTAACAGACATTTGTCACACTTGACTATATCCCAAACATCAGCTTACAAATTTTCACTGAATGATACAAGAAAAAAAATCAGTTATCAGACTGACACAGTTATGTATCTTTTACAGAAACCATCACCTTTGAAGTGCTGTAGAGATCAGAGCCTATGGTTACCATGAAATCTTCCCTGATGGATTGATCACTACACAAATTCTGGTGCCCATTCCAAAGACGGTCTGTCAGACAAATTTACTGACCTCTGATATCTAGCCACCCGTACTTTTAGTTGTCTCAGATCCATCATTTTCCTTCTTCATTTCTGAAGCAGATTTTTTGGTAACAGACTTAACTTTCGAGAACAGAAAAATTCATATGGGGATATGATGGACTTTTTCTTCTAGTCCTTTACCATAATGTTTCTGGAGCCTGTTTCTGATAGTCTTCGAATTAAATTTTCAAAGCTTGCTTATGCTTCCCCTGGACAGTGTATACTACAAGGCTTGCTCATAACCCCAGCCTCATATTCTTAATAGGATACTTCATACACTATTTACTTTTCCATTATTTCAATAAGACCAAACAATACCAATCCTGCAGTCCTCCTTACTTAATACATACTGTACTTCTCCAACAGTATCCACACTTTTCCCTTTCAATTGCATTCAATATCCACACAGTGCTTGGGTAGCTTACAAACTCATAAATTTAAATTTATGAATCTATAAACACACTACTGAACCTCTGAAGAACTCCATCTGCTTTCCTTGCAGTTACTCCCACACACCTAGAGTATAAGGATTAACTTCCAAACTTAGCGCCTCTCTATGAACATATATTTCTTTTATTTTCATTGTTTTCATTTCCTTTTAATAGCCTTACTTTCACTAGCATTCATTTTGAAATTTCTCTTCTTTACTATCATCACCAATTAGTGGCTGAAACAAACATCAACCACTTCATACTCCAGTCACAATTCCTTTTCTTATTCCACAAGATTGCACCTCCACCTGTGGTCACCTAGATTTCTCTCATCCTACATATACAGAAATAATGAACAGCCAAGGAAACCCTACAAACGTATTTCCAAGACCCACTTTTATACCAAACCGTCACTTTCCTATCTACATAGTTTATCAAAAGATTTATTCTCAAATAAAATTTTCTAATCAGTATCTATAAAAAAATATTTGGGAATACATATATGTACTTAACAAACTCCAAATTGGATCCCTCTCAATCCTGAGCTTTTTGAAATGCAAGCTTGCCAAATACAGATTTTTCCCTCACTTTCCAACTTCTTGCACAACTGCATTTACAGTATGTTTCTCTTATTCAGAAAATACTATTTCAGTAACCCTTAAATCCAAGTCTTTTAATTTTCATTTCTTTATTGAAATGTGCTTCTTGTATGTAAACAATTTCTAAATTCCTCAATTATTCTTTCATACAATTATGATATAAAACTGCCTTAACAATGGATGTATACAATTACTGTAACTACTGAAAAAAAGTACCCCTCGTAAGTTTAACAACCTTAATAATACAGTACAGCAAATTTTTTAAAATCCTATTTTCAAATTTTACTATATCATTTCCAGTTCAACATAGTCTTTTTTTTTTATTAAAGAAACCCCCTTCTTACACTATACTTGTGTGGGAAACATATCTGGATGAAGTGGGTTAATTACAAAATGCATGTCATTCAGGTGAAGGTGAGGATGATCCAAATCGAGTTTAGCTATGACAAAAAATTCTTGTTAATATTTAAAAACAAGATACTAAAGTATTTCATTAGTGAGGTTTCTCAAACTGCATCATAACACTGACAGAGAGTTATTTCATTCCTTGACAATACGAAATTCATTAAAAACTATACTCACAGAATAGAGTGATTAATAATCTAGTATTCAGCTTGTCAATATGATCTTTATTTTTTTGGCAAATTGAGAGTAATAGGGTCACGTAGTCTATTTAGATCATCTTCTAACTGAGCATATTTGTTTTTTAACTGGTTATATTTCTCAACATCCAAACCAGTTTTCTTTGCTCTTTTATGGAAACCAATAAGAAACTGTCTGTTACGCACTTCAGGCAGTACAAAATCCTGAAAGAAAAAATTAATTAGCAGTGTTTCAGTGTTTACAATACACAATTTCAAGGAGAATGGGGCAAAACAGAATACTCTTTCAAAATAAGTCATAATAAAATCATGTTTTCAACTTAATAAATAACAAAATATAATATGGGACAAGCTATTGCATGCCTGATAATGAATTTGCTCTTCTAATCTGTAGGCATTGAAATTCACTGCATTCATCTTTTATACTACAGTACATGCAATATTTAAAAGCTCTTCAAGAGCAGACATATGGCATTTGAAAAGAAACTGAATCCGTTCTCTATTGAAGCACTGCTTACAATGAAGTATGTTGGACCATAAGTTAAGATCTTAAATGGTCTATCATAAGTAAAAAATAAATTTGATGAAAATCTTACTGTAGTCATGACAACAAGTAATACAACATTCCTGTTACACAAAAGAGGCCATGGAATTCATAATTTTAGGCCATTTCATAAGAACACCATGTTTATTTATCTCCCAGGGGGCTGAACTGTTTAAGTGACATCTACAGCCTAGATTAGACAACATTTGCTTTGTACAGCAATGTCTAGGCTGGTCTGTCTGCTGCTCCTCAATTTTTGTAAGATAATTTCTTTATGAAATTTAATACATTTTTGCTTTTGGCTTTTATGTAGGTTCTATGGTGCTTCCATAAATTATACTTTGCTGTTTGATTTATGGGTATATGATGATCTCTTTTCTTTGTGTCAATCTCTTCATTTTGTCCAGTTTGCATTTTCATAGATCATAACTGTGGTCCTCTCTATGGAGTCATCCATGTCAATATTATTTTTTATTCCAATTGGTAGTTGACTACTAATTTTATTTATTATTAGTGTAAAGAGGTACTATGAACACTTCCCTGTGGGGCACCATTTTCAAGTGGAAAGTCTTTCAATAAATATCATCAAATTACACCTGGAAGATATAGATGCCACATGTCTTCAATATAAACTGCGAAATGCCATGCATATTTTTGTAAAATGTTTTTAAAAGTGACCCTTTCTATGTAGCATCATAGGTTTTCATATATCAAAGAAAATGGCTATTGTTATTTGTTTGCATTCAAAACCTCTACAGGAGTGATCTTTGAGATGGTTATAGTTTATTGATAGTAGATCTATTGATCTGTGATACAAACTGGGTAAGTGTCAATATTTTATTTTAACATATGCCATATAAGTTGTGCATTTACCATTTTCTCAATTAATGATAATATCTTATTTTTACACTTGTCCAATACGAGTTGTGAATTTACCATTTCCTCCATCAATGTCGATATCTTATTTTAACATTTTTCTCTATCAATATCAATACAGTATCTTATTTTTGCAAACATACCATACGAGTTGTGAATTTACCATTTTCTCTATCCATATCTTATTTTAACACATGTGCCACATGAGTTGTGAATTTACCATTTTCTCTATCAATATCTTATTTTCACACGTGCCTTACGAGCTGTGAATTTACCATTTTCTCCAACAATCTGCAGAAACAACTCATCATCCAGTTTAAGGTGCATGAGCAATCCTGACAGTTGCCATCATCATCATCATCATCTTCAATATCTTTAAGTCAGATGTCCCCTTTATGGGATAAGACATAAGATGAGTGCTCTCCATTTTTATTTAAATTGAGCACTTTTGCCTGAACTTCAATCTTGTCTATCCATTCACCCATACCAATTCTCAATTTCTTGGTGTGCTACATCCATATCTAGACCTTTCATGACTAACTGCTCCCAACATCACATGTCCAAAACACCTCCATCTGAAATCTTAGTCTATGTTTCAAGTCTCTGGATGACACATCTTTCCTCAAATTCCTTTGTTGAATGTCTTCCCAAACAACTGTAGCCATGACTCTCAGAATTTTGTATTAACACACCAAAATCTTCTCAACGTTCTTTGCAAATGCCATATTTCTGCTGCACAGAGTAGTGCAGATCTTTTATAAGCTTCATACTCTTTGGTGTGTGTCCTGTCACAATAAGCTTGGGCTACTGTACTTCCACAGACTTTAAACCCTTTCATCTCAAATCCATTCTTACCATCTTGGAAGCATTTCAACAAACTTTTCAACAATCTTGCAGTTAACACTTGGCCATTTGCAAAGAATACTTCCTTTCTGTTCTTTGTAGCTTCCTCAATTATTAAGATATGCAGTAACAGAACTATAGTTGATCCCTGATAGGCACCTCCACCTATCTCAGATTCTCCTCACATTACTGCCATTTCCTTTATTCTAATTGTTTGTCATGATATACTAACATCACTAGCTCTGCTAACTGCTTTCCTTGTTACCCATTCAGAATACTTTTGAGATTCACAAATATATGGTGTAACATCTCTTTTCATATAGCACATCACCTGCATTGCTGATTTCTCTCACACGAAATCAAATTATTTCTCTGCCTTTTGTCCAGCACTTTCTCTAATAATTTCTGGCAACTATATTTGTCGACATTTCTAAAACAATCACGCACATCCATACTTACATTGTAATATTATTGTCCCAGTCTTTTCTTTTTCTGCTAGTTCAGTCTCCTCCAGTTTTCTAACATTCTGGTTACATTGTTACTGACTGATGCTGCAGCTGCTTTCAGATGATGCTTGTTTCCCTTAAGGCCCAGGGCTTCTCCCAGGACCTCATGAAAAGCAAACAATTTCACGTTTCCCAAGAGTTCTCTTAACCTCTTCAGAAGTTACAGTCTCTATTGCGCCCTTTATGCCAGTATCCTCTACTTTGCATTTATTCCCTTTATTCAGTAGATTTTCAAAGTATTACCTCCATCATTCTATTAGTTCTTTCTTTTCACCTTTACTTCCTCCATTTTCATCTTTGAGATACAGTACAGTACTCATAAAATCCCAAAACATTGGGGCATCTCCAAGGATGACTTCATAAGTCCTAATCATTACTTTTACCCTCGAGGGCTGGATGGGTGGCCTTGTGAGTACATTTGTGGTTGGAAGGATTCTTCAAATAAGAAAAAATAATGTAAAAGCACTGAAGATAAATGAAAGTGCACCTTTAAAAGACTTTGGTATATATTCTCAGAGCATTGTTGTTGCTAATAAATTTATCAATTTGGGTGAAAATGGAGATAAAATCGACACAAATGTTATAAGAGCATGGAGAAGAGGATGCATGTGTAATGTACAGTATGGGTTGCATTTCCAGTTGATTCAACTAGGCTATGCTTATGATACGAGTTTAATCTGTATAACATCTAAGTTGGCTTCTAATTAGTGAGCTTAGAAGCACATGCTTGGTAGGGTAAATGTAAACTGTCATTTATCTGACCAAGCTTACCAAGCTTATGGTTTCTCTAATCATTATCACCATTTCTAATAATTACACATCACCTACAATTTCATGCAAAACACTGGCATAAACAACAACAAACCCTGACATAAAAAATCTAATTGAGAAAAAGCTGTTGGGTGATGTTAATTACCATAAATATTGCGCATTTATCAAGAGAAAGTTTTCAACAAGCTGACAACTTTAGATGTCAACTTACTAAAACTTGCTAACTCTCAATGGTGATTTCATAAATAATAAAATAAATCTTTATTCATACCTCATGCAATGGAAGTGTCAAAAGAAAGTATACCACTAAATCTAAGCTGCAGGCTGTAGCTGTGGCTGAAGAAACGAATAATGTACAGGATGCAAAATATTTTGAAAATAATGTAAGCAATGTCTGAAACTAGCAAAAACATCTTTCCTTCATTTAAAATTTACTACATTTATAAATGAAAGTAAATGCAGCTTCCTTAATTTATACAAAAAATCTCCAAATTACGTTTCATTTAGCAATTAATTGTAATGATGATGTCGTTACAACTCAGTCAGCTGATGATTTGGAAAATGTAAACATTATCAGAAGGCAAATGGCGTATGATTGCAATGTTCATATTTTATAATAAGATATATAATAATGCATGCAACGTAACTGGATACAGTAAGTAAAACAAGTTTTATTAAAATCATCATCATTTTAAATACAAATGTACCATTAACTTTTGTAAATGGATACAATTATCCGTGAAAAATTTCAGTTTTTGGAGCCTTGAGGCTTTTATAATAAGGGATTATATAAGGGACTGTAAACCCATATAACAGTTTTTCTTGTAATTTTATGGCATTTATAAGGTTAATAATTAAATTAAAAATGAATTAATATGAATATGAAATAATCAGCTTCACCAGACACTAACCAGGTATAATCTCTTACAAGGTGGAACCATCTTTATCTCTTTTGACAATTTCTTCCTTATGCAGTTTCCTCTCCTGAGCAACTTAAGTTGCTTGAACGGTAAAGCCACAGCTCTTGTTGTGTCATTAAACAATTTGGTCCTTTTTCCAGTTTGATTACAACATGACTGATATAAATGCCTTGAAATGACAGCACTTTTCACTATACCTCCAGTTATGTCGTTTTGGGTTTCAGTATTGATGTTATGGCAACTTTTTTTTTAAATTAAAGGGAAAAATAAAAAACGATTTATATCAGTTTATGCATCTTTACAGCCATAAGAACAAATGTTAAAATGCCATAAAAATACAGAAACCAATAAAACAAGGGCTAAATCACAAAAAGCAATATACTGTACCTGTATAGCAAGGCAAGTTATGTAACGTAGTGTATAAAATTATGGTACAATATTTACAGTGATAGTTTAGAAGTGTTAAAAATATTGTCTTATTGACATGACATTTAGCTGTACTACTATAGAGAACACAGTATGAATGTAGTTCCGTGGTTCAGCCATACAAACAAAAATCAACAGAAAAGTGCCAAATCACTTAAAAACAACTGACTGACTATATAAAATAATGTCTTTACAGTATTACAATAAACACAGAATAACATCATTTAAAAGTTTAAAAATATATAAAAATGGCTGTAGTACATGGAGTTTGGCTGTAATAGTTCTAGCAGTTAGGTTGCAAATTCAAGTGTGCTTAAGTACATGCTTTTTGCAGTGTATTGTTTTTGTTGAATTTGTGTCATATTCATTAGTCCCAAGGCACTGAAGAAAGTTCCTAATGCTAATGCTACTAAATGTAATGCTGTACCATGTAATATGAGGTGACTATGATGCAATGCTATGAAAATGGCAAAAAGACTGTTGCCAAAACCCATTCTCTTGGCTTGCTTCAGACATTTTCTGTAATTATTATGTATAAATTTATTAAAAGACAGTCAAATGTTGAACTGTCGAATAACTTATTGTATATGCATTAGTGCTATTATAGGTTTGTCTCTAGAAGTTTTATAGGTTACCTAGGTCAATTTCTAAAGGGCTTATTCAACTTGAATCATTTTTCAACTAAAGCTGTGTGTCTTTATGGTATAGTGTGAGGTATTGCATCTATACTGCGAATGATAAACAGGTAGTTCCTGTGAAATTTAAAGCATTTTATTTTGGCTTTACAGTACACACCCAACATTTGATTATGAAGTGATTTGATCGACATCCATAGGTGTGATTCAACTTCACAAGCTATTTAATTGAATCTCTTAAGAAGCAGGAACTTGACAACTTGAGAGAGAGAGATTTCAAACTTTTCATATACCAAAGCTAATTCTAAGACATACTTTCCATAAATATGCCTATTTTTTCATAACTTGGATCTATTCCATCCTCAGTAGAGAGGTTTCCACTGTTAATCAGCACTATTCAGTGGCATGAGAGTTACATTGCTGCTTTTCTATAATTAAAGTTCACAAATGCAAAGTAAGGTCAGTATTTCAATGAGTGACCACCAAAGTATGCAGTGGTAGTACATAGTATGTTTTAATACATTAATGGTCTCTACTTACTCAAATTAAATATGACTGACTTTACTTATTGCTTAAACAGGCAGACAATGCTACATAAGCTACAGTAAATGGTAGTACAGTACTCTGATAGAGCAGCCAGTAGAATGGTTGGGCATCAGTAGAGCAGATGGTATGATATTCCGAAAAAAGGATGTAATACCAGGGTAAACACAGTAACAAGACCAGAAGAACAAATAGTAAAATTATGGAACAACAGCAAAACAGCAGGGCACAAGTAACAAGGCATAATATCAAAAGAACTGCAACAGAACAATCAGTAAGAAACACCTCAGGGAAACCTCATTTCTGAATCAGCATGAGGTTGACTATCTAGGAAAAGGTCATAAGATGCAGAAGATACCGGACATTTCCTCCATCTGGTCACATTCAGTTTAAGTGGAGAAATGCTCCTCACTCATATGGTAATGCAGTATGTTGTGATCTATCAGTAACAATATCACTAACAAAATCAACAGCACAGTCAGTAGTGTGGACAGGAAATGGATGTAGGTGTAGCGAATAACACTGGTGGAGACAATCATGAGAGAAGAGTCTGACATATCCCAAAACAGACTGATGGCCAGTTAGGTTAGAAAAAATGAATGAATGAATAATAAATATTTATATAATGGCAGCATAACGTTATGACTGTGGTCTTCATGCCAAACACATGATCCTGTTTTTTGTACTACGACAAAGTAAATTCTTGATAAAGCAATCGACAACATCCATACAATTCATACACTTCCTTGCCTACATCCATTGTAGTTTTACATAAAAAAGGGGGGGGACAAAATCAGTAAAGACTTGAGAATAAAAATGTTTTTTTCATATTAGCTTTCTCCACACATTTTAGAATTTCCACTCTATAAATAGCATCCTTTTCAAAAACCTGGAAAAGAATGTAACCTTCCTCATCCTAGAGCCCAAAAAAGAAACATCCAAAAAACTGTTTCAGTACAATAAATTTTAAATATTTCAAATGACAAAGGCTTACTTTGATATCTGTGTTCTCCCTGTAGGTCTACCTATCTTACCTGTCCATCTAACTTTTCACGAATACTAGTGTTGAGGGCATAAAAAGCATTATAAGGAGAAGACCCTGAAACAATGGAGGTACATCAATTTCAGGCTCTTACAAAATATAAAGCGTAAACATAAAAAGGAAAACCACTCACCTGCTTTGTTAATACGTAATATGCATATGCTCCGATGGCTGTACCATAAGTAACAAAGTAAGTCACGGGTTCCATGATATCCCAGGAGTACTCCCACCAGGTTAATCTGGCAAGGAACCCAAACTGAAGTGCCATGTAGCCAAGACCAGCCCAGGCTAAAATGGTGGTGCGTCTCTCAGCTGCACTTACTAGGTTTTCACGTTTCTGTTAAAGTGTATCTATCAGAACAATGAAGCTTCTTACAAAGTTACTAAGTTGTTATATCTAAACTCTCTCTAGAACAACTTCCAATATAACTTACTGCAAAGCAATGATTACACTCATTCAAGACTTTATTTTATATAATGAAAGACAAATGTCAAAACTCCATTGTAACAAAGTATCAAACTTCAAGTATATTCAGAGTTTGGCAATTGTAGTTTAATGACAACAAGAAAACACTTTACTTAATCTTAAGTGCTAGTGTTCCATCACTGCAAAATCATTTTCAACACTCAGAAACAATTTTGAAAGCATTTGCTGTATTTTTGTCACTATTGTACACAGATAACTATTAAAAGCGGGGGAATTAAGTCTGCCACTAACTTGAAAAAGTTTGATATTTTTAGGGCTTTACAGTGATCCTCTTATTCTGAAAATAATAAAAATTTTAAATATACTGTATATACATACAGCGGTCAACTATGAAACAAAGAACAAATCACTTTCATAAATATGGCATTTAATAACTGAGTTACCTTTTCCAAAGGTGCAAGTTGTGTTTTTATTTCCTCTATTTGTGCGAGGATTTCACGTTCCTTCATAACCTGGTGCTGATCCACATTAAGGGCCATGTATAACTTGTTCACCAGATGTCGAACATCTCCCATGTCACTTAGCTCTTCCTACAGACAAGTAGATAATTGCAATAAAGTTCCAACATTTCAAAATCAGTAAATAATAATGTTAAAAAATATAGGAATAATAATCAGTCTCATATCAAGTGGAAACATACAAGAAAAAATAACATCAAAACAAAATCTGATCATTTTTTGGGCATTACAGATCTGTTATGTGAGGTCTCTGCTGCATTATAATGATTATGGGCCCATAAGGATTAACTGAAATTTGTAAAATGAAACACATGAAATATTTTCATCAAAGCTAAATGCAGTTACTGTAATGGAAAATTTAATATGAAGTATTTTAAAAGCACAAAAAATTTTCCATCTCTATTCTGACATGTAACTATCCAGAGTGCGAATAAGTAATACTTAATAAAACTTTTCTTCTTTTTCTACTACAAAAATAGATAACTAACAGAAAGTATAAAAAATCAAAGAAACTTTTTAATTATCAGGCTTGATAGAGGCTTATGTTTATATTACATTAGTGAATGCGATTCAAAATCAATTTTATAATCCCTTAGACACTACAGCATTTAAAGGTTTCTGCCAACAGTTTAGAGTGAAAAATTTCAGGAGCAGCTTTATAAAAACGAACTCATAAGCAAAAGTGAGGTATGTAACAGTCTACACATAAAAAAAAAAAAGAAAGCAAGAAATAGTTAAAGGAAGGCATGTTTACCTCTGAAAAAGTGTGACTGGTATTAATTTATTCATGTTGCTTGTGGAGAAATAATTTATTTCATATCTTTCCACAAGGATAACATGGAACAATTGATACAAAACTGAAAAATCTCAGTTTCAAAATGAAAGGGTTTCAATGAATTGTTCCTCAGGGTTCTGTTCTCTCACTTACTCTTATTTTTTTCAATGACCTTCCTCAGTCTACCTCTTCACACATGTAAGCTTTTGCTGATGAATCAACCCTCCACACATCTAACTTCACCTCACAGCCATTCTATCCTCTGTCGTTAGCAATCAGTTCCACTTGTTCCTTCTTAAACTGTCACCTCTCATCTTCAGAGCATATCTGAATTGAGAGTCTTATTAATAATCTAATACTGTAATGTTAAATAATTCAAACAGTTTCTATGTATTTCTCACACTACTCCCCATCCACTTCTGTTCTGGTATTCAAAACAAAATCTAATCTCTTTCGTCCATCAATATTCTAACATTCAAACTGTTCCAATCTTGTCTAGGAAAGGTCACAGTTCACCTGTTAAGTCTGTTTCTAATAATTTAGCCTTAAATTTAGTTTTATATAATTTTCCTTCATTCTGGTTATTACATACTTCAATTTGCTTTATCTACCTCTATTTGAAATGTTGCTCTTATATCTGGGGTGCTTCCTCCATTGTTCCCCTTGTAAATAGGACTGAATCAAAGGCAATTAGATCAGAGATGAAACCCTCAACTCTTTTCTCAGGTTATTGCACCAGTAGTATGGTGGCATTACTCTTCCTTTTCTTCAGGTGCTATCTTTGTAAGTGTTCCATTGATCTATTCTAAAGTAGAAAATTCACTCACTTCATAGAAGCCCAGGTAACATGTCCTTAGTCAGTGCATTCCAGTTCTATTCTCCGAAGATTAAAAGCCCCTCATGCATTTTACCACTTCTAATTTCCTCATGATCATAACATTCCCTTGACCTCTGACACCTTGTTGAGGGTGGGAAACATTTAGGATATTTTTCATTTGGCTTATAATGCTATCCCTGCAAAATTTTCCTCTTAATTCCAATGTTTGCTTGACTATCAGGGCTATTCAAGCAAACACTGAGTAAAGAGAAATTTGCAGGGGTAGTAAAATAAGCCAAAGGAAAATATCCAAAATGTTTCCCATGATAATCAAGGCACCAGAACTCAAAGGGGTCCCCCTTGAAAACGGGGATGTTATGGCCATTATGAAATTAGAAGTGGTAAAATGCATATGGGACTTTTAATTTTCAGAGAATAGAATTTGAATAAAAGTAGCAAACAATATACATGTTTACTTTGTGCTTATTGAATTTTATAAAAGACAGTTGGCTCTCCACTCGCTCAACTTTAGTACCTGATGAGGTCAAGCAAGCAGAAACATTAATGCCAAACATGGCCTATGGTACTTAGGTTTGTTTTGTGCAAGAACAGTTTTATCTCTGATTCCCCAATACAGCGCCAGCAAGGGAACCTCTGATGCAAACAACACACCTTACCCAAAAGTATGAAATCAACATGGTCTAGGATAATTAGTAACAATGACTCCATATTCCCTGCTAATCCAAGCAATCAGGGCCTGTAACTTGAGGCAAAAATCAAGACACTAGAAAAGGTAATCAAAGCCTACAAAACTTGACAGGAAAACTGCAATTTAACAAAGAAAGTTAAACCACTCGCAGCATAGCACCTGCACATATTTTGAGAATTTTAATTTGGTCCAGCACTCCAATATTATACAGTACTGGCTTTTACAATTGTGTCTGTGTTATACCACATACCTAAAAGACGGGTGATAAGATTTTAATGAAATGTGCTAGAAACATTTATAGGGTAATTTCTGACAAAGGATTAACTTTATTAGATATCAATGAAGATTTAGCATGGTTTCTATGGTATAAGTCACCACATCTTCATGAAAACCCAATAAGTTATACTGTAATTATCTCACAGTAATCCTGCTAACACACTAAGCAAACCAGAAGCATAATCTTGGTTGCATTACTAAAAGTTGTGATATGAAGTGTCACCAGTTTTAACAGGAACTTTGGGGCTTTTTTAAAGAAATTTTAAAAAAGTCATAGAAAAGTAACATTTTAAAGAATCAACAAAGTTCACTGAGTAAGTCACTGAAGTGCTAGGTGACCCTAAAACACCTCATTAGGGAAGAGTACAGTAATATGCTTATAAACATACAAAAACCAGGGGAGCAATAACAGTGTATGAACTTTATTGAAGTGAAATGCACAAATTGTGGTGCTGTTACTCACAGGGATATGGACTTGTCTCTATGTAAAAAAAAAAATAAGAGGAAAAAAGAATAGTCTTCTATGGATGGATGCATATATGGTAGCTACAGCTAAAAAAACCATTTAACTCCATCATAAAACAGCAAGAAAAAATACCGAGTGTGATTAGATATGGTATCCAAAATAAACACTTTTCTGTGATAATTAAAAATGAAAAAATAAAAATAAACACATATATCTAATTCTAAGGTGATATGTCTAGAAAATCTTAATGACTTTAAAAATGATGTGTGGAGTCAGTACATTATTATCCTCCTCCCACAGAATGAAAATTGTAAACTGATCTCACAAGAGTTACCTGTTCCACTTAAAAAAAAAGTTGGGCCAGTGGACCATACTGTGTTCCAATGTTACCAATCAATTGCGGTACGGCAATTACAACAAATTACAGGGTTAAATTTATATGCCTACCTATGCATTTTTATAAAGTTTATTACTGATGACAAGAAGGAAGAAATTCAGAAATGCCCTTTCTTCATGTGTGACAGCATTGATTAATGATTGCATCACATAAAATGGAAAACCTGATTTCAGTCACCACTGCCTCCATCATTGTGTATATATAATTTCTTGTCTAAATAGTATTTGCTCCACTTCCGACATGATCAGAAATTTGCTATTACAATTCACAACATTCTTTAAAAAATGCATGCATGCATGTTAGGCAGCAAAGAATGCAGTGCTAGGGTCTTAGGTGATACCACTGCACATAACTTTGCTCATATGTCTCATACACACTGTCATTAGTGCAATTCCTTCCACTGTATCAGTTAGCATTGGGTGACCATAGCGAGGACATTACAGCATTTCCTCTTTTTCAGTTATCATGTAGAGCCAGGACACTACAGCATTTCATTTTTTTCAGTTATCATGTGGAGCCATTTTTGATGCCATGTTGAGCAATTCTTTAAGAACGTTCTGAATAACTGTACTTTGATTTTTGAAGTGGATACTGTAACTACATGATTTTATCCAAGTATTTGAATGTTTTCAAAGATGTACAATGGTGATGACTTTTCCAGGTTTGTACACTGATTATGGTCATTACAAAATTTGTATAAATTTTTTCTATTTTTCTTATGCTACATTTTTACAGTTTAATCTTTAGGTTTAAATTCTATGAGAAATAGAGGATATTCAATCATACTTGGGGTAAAAATCATTGATATACTCTGACAGGGTGGGTTGATTATGATCACTTGGAATGTACTTCTCTTCTTTAAATAAGAAATGCAGTTTAGTATACAATAATTAACTCTATGATTGGTCCTAATGGAACACAAACCAACTATATACACAAAGGCTGATGGCATTCAATTTTTTGGGATCCCAACAAAGGCAGTGATCCAACGGAAATATATAGACTTTATTATCATCATTTCTATGAGCATATACTTTAATGGTACAATAAGCATACTCTCTTATGGAACAAGCAAGAAGTAAAAGAACTTGTAAAGAACAAAAAATATCAAAGGACTGCAAATGAATATATTTATCAAGTACCAATACAGACCTGGATGAACATGAGTAGTAACATTCGATAAATACCAGTAAATTTATCTCATTAATAAATAATGAATGAAATATCCAAGCAAAAAAAAATTCTTAGGCAAAATTACCGTGAATGTACCTCAGGCATGAGAACTCAAACTAAAACAGTGGAAAGCCACGAAACACCGAAATATTTCAGAATATTGCTTATATAAGCCCCACATGGCAAGAGACAATTAAATGTCATACTTGAGACAACCCAGCAGCCATATACTGTACAAATAATGGATGTGCTACCCAATTAAGCAAAACTTAATTGAAAGGAGGAATGCTGACTGCTTCTAACTACTCGGTCCAAGAGTGGCAGATCATTCTTGAGCCTTTTAAAATAAAGGAGGAAATGTAGTCAATATATTTAGTGAACCCAAAGAACTTTTTAGTGTTCGAATAAATAACAATTTATTTGTGTATATAAAGGAAAATGCTGATTATTCTACTCTGAACATCAGTAGTATAACAAATATGATATTTTAGAAATTCATTTTACTAGAATGATTTCATTTCAATACAAACCCATTGCTGTACTTCATAACAAAAAGAAAAAAATAACTGGGTACAGTATCTAGTTCCCTTCGGTTCCTTAGTGGTAAACTGGATCACTTAGATGTTAGTCTGCAACAGCCACAAAAGAACTGAGAGGTTGGGAGGTGGTCACTAATTAAAAGGTATGAGATCAGTATAGACAAAATTATTTTTAAAGAAATATTAAAGTTTTTTAAAAGTTCATGACTTCCACAACTTACACGTGAGGAAGCTAAGCTCCTATCCAAAAGAAGGAATAATGGAATCTGATGGAACCAGGGAAAGCCTCTAAAGAAAATGAATGGAATCAAGAGGGCTCTGGGGATTAACAAAGTATCATGAGCAAGACAGGTACAGTACCTTGTTTATAAAATACAGATTACAGTAAACCCCCCGTATTCGCGTTCTCACGCATTCGCGGGTTTCTCTGTGGAACATATCTAGCCATTTTTTGCGGAAAATTCGCCCATTCGCGGTATTTTTCACCGAGAAATATTCACTAATTACTGTATTTTCATATAATTTTCATGAATAAATGCACTTTTTGTGATAAAACTATTACAATACTCAGGTATAAGCATTTTTACAGGGTTTTTCTTGGTTTAAGCTATCAAAATGGGCAGTTCTAAGTGTTTTTAGAGGGGTTTTAAGCATTCGCAGATTTGACCTATTTGAGGGGGGGTGTGGGACGCATCCCCCGCGAATACGGGGGGTTCACTGTATGACGTACTAGGTAAAAACTGAGGAAGGAAGACTGTGCACTTAATCCTGTTGTTCAGGCAGAGACAGGTGGCCCAGAACAATATACACAACAATTTAATCATGGAACTCAAAAGGATGAGTTATCTGAATCCCAGTCCCAACTGTTGAAACTTGTACTGTTTCCATCAATTTCTAAGGAAAAATCTCTAAAAACCTGTGGGTATGATCCCACAGCTGAAATCTGGAGATATTTTACTATTAAAATTCCATTAATTCGTAAAGAAGTAAATAATGCCCATTTCTCATGATCCCTTATTTTCACCTGGGAGGCCTGTTCTTAATGCAAACTCATGTACGTACTATGAGGATGACCTGCAATGGCCAAAAGGAAATAATATTTTCAAAAACTAGTTTCTTAATTGGTCATAGATAAAAACAAATGACAAATACCTTAACAAACCTCTTTGGCCCTCTCACAGCTCAAACTGGACATAGAAGAAAATCTTTCCCATTCCTCGTTTAACATGCTAGATAAAGAATAGCGAAGCCAAAGAATTACCCGGAACTTATGACTTAGCTACAAGAGCCAAAGTGTGTGAAGCTTGAAATACAAGCGATAGATCTCAGTAAAGTGGCTTGACTGTTTTGAGTGGTGATTCCTTCTCAAAATGCAAGGGGATTTTTCGAAGGTCAGATCAGCAGATGAAACAAAGTAATGTCCTCAGAGCTCAAAAACTTGAATGAGGCTGAATGATTGCCCTTGATGAGATGCACATGTTCTTTTGACTACATATGAAAACTAAAAATGGCGCACCTAAGGATACTCCTATCACATGATGTGGTGTTCGTATCAGTGTTGGAACAAATAATGGGTTGGATAGGATCAAAGCCCATTTCATCACAACAGTCACAGATCTTCCCCTTTGACTGATAGAACTTTGTGGTAGACACACATCCTTAGTTGGTAATGATTTTAGCTGCTTCCAGCAAAAATCATTTGCCAATGAAACTTTGCTTGATAACCTCTAGGTATGAAGACATTACAGTACAAGTCCATAAGTTGATGGAATCTCTGAAGTGAGGAAGAAAGGTTCTTTGGTTGTCTATTAAGAGGGTGAATATATCTCCAAATGAGTTCTGCTGAGAACAGAGAAGAGGTGATCTACTTCAGAACCTTGTCTACTACAAGTCTGATGATTAGGTTGAAAGGTAGAAAGATGTAGACTTGCATATAGTCCCAACTGTACAAATAAAAGAAAGAGCAACTGAAGCCCTACCTCTAACCCCTATAATGCACGACCCTACCAAAAGGAAGACTTATTTTCATAAACAGCTGATGAATGGAGGACTCATGAATGGGCTCATATAGGCCCTTGGTAAGACTGAAGTACCACTTTCCTCAATGAAATGTTGAAAAAGTTATCCTAGGTCCACTGAAGCAATTATTTTTGCTTCCTGATACTCAGGAACCTGGAACAGGGGAGCCCTGTTTCCTTTGATTGGCTACACAAAGAACTTCTGACATCAAAGTCAAATAAGGAGATCAGCAGGTAGTAACACCTCAACTTAACAGACCTTACCTTTATAGACTTATGTACTACAGTAATCAGCTGCATTGTTATCACTATTTTTTGCCATGCTACCATTTTAGATATTATACATTTTCACATAAATCTCCTAAATTGAATGTTGAGTGTAAAGTGTTAATTTAGGTTAGGAACTATGTGGAAGTACTGTTAGCTGTAAAACATCTAGAAGATATTCAAGTGCAGGCTATACTATAGGGTTGTCGTTACTTAACAGACTTTGCTACTTATTGGAAAGCTAGACCCCCAAAGCATCTGTTGACTTGAAGTGCTAATGTATTGGGATAGTGGCTCTGATTAGACAGATCCCTCTCACCACACCAGTCAATGAATCTGCCCCACTTTGACTGGTAGATTGCAAGGGTTACAGGAGTGCAGGAATGTGTGATGTCTGCAGCAGTGACTTGCCAAAATCCTTGACTTCTTGAGTCCATGCTTGATATACTCCAGGCTTAAAGATGCAATGGTTCTACGTTGTCAAAGTATCCTGGGAGAGTCCACTAGAATAAATGGAAGGCAGTCAAAACAGTGTGCCTGTGGCCATAGGGAGTCATCCTGGTTTGATCCAAGGACCTGAGTTTTCTCATCACTTGTAAAATCAGCTTGAAAGGAGGGAAGGCATAATAGCTCTAAACAGTCCCAGCTGTGCAACATGGCAACTAGCTTCCAGGCTTTTGGATCTACCTTAGCTGAGCAATGCAATGGAAGGTTGTGGTTCAGGTTGGTTAAGAAAAAATTCACCAATGGACACCTCCACAGCTTCCATAGAACTCTGCAAATTTCTGGGCGCAACAACCACTCAGGGAAGAATCTGTTTCACAATGATGAAATCATCAACAATGAAAATTTTCTTCTCCAGTGCAAAAACATCAAAATAATCTCTATACCATTCTCTTCTGACCGTAAAAGATCTTTATGGATATGTGACACAGTGTCACTGACTTTGTCCTTCCTTGACTCCTGAGGTGCGCTGCTGTGATAGCACTAAACATCATCAGTCTTACTAACCTGTTCTGCATTGTCTCCATAAAGGCCTGGATAGACAGAATGATGGCCTCCAGCTCAAGGAAAATGATGTGTGGCCCCCTGTTCTCTTCCAGCCAGGATCCTGTATCTGCTGATCTAGCAGAAAAACACCTCCTCCATGGTTGAAAGTGTCTTTGAACAAGAGGAATTCTGGTGGTTTCAGGACTATGGTAACTGAACACCATTCAAGGTCTATTAAAATTTCCTCCAAAGCCATCATAGGTAAGGGATCTGGAAGAGATGCAGCTGACCAGTATTTTTAAAGCTGCAACTTTGGAGATCTCAGCCTGAATCTGTTGTGAGGATATTTTTTTTTTGCGTAAGGACAGGTGACCAATCAGAGACTGTTACAGCTTGGCTAGAGGACCTAGAAACTATTAAGAGTTTCTGGATCATTGCAAGTGAAATTCTGGCTGCTGGAGGTCTTACTAGCCTTATCACTGTGTCACTCTCCATCCCACAATATGTTGTTGCTGTGGAGGGAAATGGACCAGTCTTCCAATTTATATTAAGGCCCCAGAACACAACAGCTGTATAACTGGTCTAGGTCCTGATTCAGTCCTGCTGCTGTCTCTGTCAAAATTAACTATATGCTGGTTACTGTAGCATGAGGGTTCAAGATGTAGTACAGTATTGCTACTGATGAGCAGTGCCAAGATTATCATTCTAATTGTAGATATAATGAGAGAAAAAGCAGCTATTTGATGACTAGACTGAATAAAATTACTCTCGCAACCAACATGTGATTAGTATATATACTGTATACAACAACTATTGGTTATCATCATAACCATTACCCAATCTTAATAAAGAGAAATGTGGAATAAGCATTTCCTCATCTCCAGTCACCTATCTCTAGTCAAAGATGCACATTTAATAAGCTGTTTCTGTTAATTGGACACCGTAAACCCTTTTTCATCCCTGATGGTCAAAGTTCCTCACTGAGACTAAACCACATTCAAACATAAGAAATTTTTTATTGTTTCAAAATTGTTTGAATCTCTCAGATTTTACTTTAAAAGCTTGAACTCCTCCCTTTATTATGAATACTGTAATCACATGAATTGTTGTTGTGATTATAAGTATAGATCTCTAAGATTTTTCTCCAAGATAACTGAAATGACAAAAAAACTTTGCTTCTTAGAACACTTTATAATTTAAAAAACTCAAATATCAATACTTAAGCCTAAAGCTGTCCTTACATTTTATATAATTTATTTAAAGCTAGGCCTACGGCAAACTTAAAGATATGGCAGTACAAGTTGGTGGCTGTTACCCCACCTCAAGCCGCTAAGTATAATATATTGAATACAGTCATCTGGCAAATTTCTGAACCTTAGACTGGCAAACTTCTGAACCTTAAACTTCAAGCTGTCACAAAAGGGCACGAAACTGAAAAACCTTTTTCCTCCAGATGAAATTTAAGAAATTTCCTGGACAAGTTGTTGAAAGGAATGTGAAAATAAGCATATCTATGGACACAAGGAAGTCCCCATTCCTTGCATACTTATGACCAATTCTACTGTCACCATTCGGAAAGTGCTTAACTGTAGAAATTTGTACAATGAGTGGAAGTAGACAATGGGGCACCAGCTCTCTGTCCCCTTTGGGTCAAGAAACAGATACTGTACCTGGAAAAGCCCAGAGACTCATTTAAACTTCCTCATTCTGTACTTCCGTGTCCAAGAACTCAAATTTGTCCTGGCTGCCCACATAATTCTCTAATTCTATTGGATGTGAGGCTAGAGAAAAACATGCTTCCAGAATGGGGGAGTGTATGTAGCACATCTATCACCCACAGATCTGCTAGTAACTACCTCTAAGACCACCATAATTTCTGGAAACAACCAACCACTAAATGACTTTACCTTGGATAGACAAAGCTTTCATCCACCCCTAGCTGGACACTCAAGTATAAGTTTGCATACACTAAGTGCTGAAAGGGTGAGTTACCCCCATGGGCTGCTGAGGAGTATACATATCTTGTCACCTGATTCAGTAGATGGATTTCTAGTCTGCCTTGGCCTTCCAGAGGATGTGGCAGTTGACTGCCTATGAACTCTGGCAAGAATAAAGGTTTACTGGTTGAATATACTAAATTAGTCATTGACGTTAGTGGCATTATTGGCCACTTTTTCTAACTCTCCTTCACTAGCATCTTTGGAAATAAGTCCTGGTCTATACCCGTCACCCTTAGGTCCCTCAAACCTGTAGGAGATAAAGGGGGAAGGGATAGAGCTTTTGGCATTTCATTCCTTTTCTGCATCAAAAAGTCAGGCAACAGATAGACAATCATCCTTACACTTTAGAACAATGCCCTGTCAAGGTAAAAAGCCTTCTTCCAGGTCTTGGTTACTTCTATTGAAGACTTCTCTTCTGCTAACAGGAAGCTAATAGCACCCAAACTCATTCCTGACAATTGTAAATAGCCAAACATTCTTGCATTAATTTACTGGTAGTGGCAGTGGCCAATACAGCTGGAGGTAATGCCTCTGAGAATGTTGTGAAAGATACCCAATTCCTTCTGAAGCTACCCTCAGCTGAGGGAGAAGGTTATTATGCATTGGAAAAGCAACCCTGTATTTTATATAATCCTTTTAACCCCTCGTCTGGGAAATTTAAGGTACTGGGTGCAGTCAAGCCCTAAATATCTCTCTACCTTGTATTCAAATACTGTAGATGCACTAGCCAAGATATTCTTGATGCTGATTGCTAATGGCAATGCAACCTGCTTTCAGAGGATGGATACTGGAAATACTAGGCTTCAAAGACCAATGAAATAACCTCCTTAAACAAGCCTACTCTTGCAATAAATGAGACACTCTCATTATTGCCATCCAAAATATTCAACTTAATGGACTAAATCTCTGGCTGAATTGAATGAAGATCTCTTTAGTATGTACGGTATAGCTAAAGAAACAGAAGTGGCCTGAGGAGTGAACAGCCAGTGAACTACCCAGCCTTGTCCAGGGTTACAGGAGCCAAAGAAGTCTCTCATGTGGTGAACATTACTTTTTATTACAACCAGATGAACTGTGTTGCATTCTAAAGTTTATAACCTTAGATGCTGGTGAAAGAGAGGGGATGACAAGGAGCTATTGAATGTCCATTCATGCAAAGTCCCAGCTATGTCCTGTAATAGGGTGGCATTGAACCTTCTTCCTCTGGGTGAAGGTTTGACAGGAGAAAGGTTGATGACCCGTAAAGAACTGGACCCACCACCATCTTCGATTTACAAGAGGCAACCCAGTAATATCGATTTAGCAACATTGAATTATTATTATTACTTTATTATTATTATTATTATTATTATTATTGAGCACTAAGTAAATTTGTTTAGCTCTCACACAGCAGCCCAAAAAGAATCTGCCTTTATTATAACAATGTTTAAATTCTATTTATTACAACTTTAAAGAATTTTATAACTGGATTAATTTTAAATAATGGAGATTCTAACAAAGTTTCACTTTCATAACAAGAATAACGAATTCTAAGATCAGTCAAATCTTACTTGTGTGCTGATCGTTTCGATATGATGAATTCCTTATTCCAACACTGGGACTGATGCTTTAATTTGTTACTGTCACACTCATTATTCCATATACAGTAGTCTGTCCATTACTGATTATAAAGGATTCTAGAGATGTTATACATTGGTAATCACTAAAATGAATATCTATGTATGATTTTGTCACAGTTACAACTTTGACTGCTTTATTGGCTTCTCCATTGACTTTAGCACCTACATGGGCAGGAATCCAACATAATTCTACATTTTTATCATCTCCATGTACAGTAATTTGTGAACTAAAAAATAGTTCTAGTGCATGGGTATTCTTTATGATAATTTCAAAAGCATTTTATAGCACTTTTAGAGTTGCTGAAAATTACAAATTTCTGTGATAGTATTTCTTTAATCTAATTGATGGCTAATATTACTATACATAACAGATGCATTGTTAAGCAAGGAAAATTGTAAGTTTTTTGGTTAAAAAGGAAGCAAATCCACAGCCTGACAAAGATTCTGGACCCACTGGTTCAGACTACTATACTTAGTGTGAGCCTTTACGTCTTATGTGTGCCATTGCACGTTTTGGTGTTCTGGTATGTACGAACAGTTTTTAGATAAAGCCAAGTAGGCGGCAGTTCTATTATTGGATTAAACTTTATATTGATATTTTTTTTACCCAAACAGTATACTGGTTCTAACTGGGATGGGTGGTGAGTGATTATTAACTAATATATCTCTTCGTTCAGAAAGTTTTTTTATTTTGTTGGTGAATCACTCACCTGCAATTTTACTGCACTACTCAATTTTACAGTTACAATGAAGACTTAAGACGTGGTTCACAACTATCAAACTTGAATAAAAGAGTTTTAGGAAAATTTAAAAGCTCCAAAGCATATTCTGAATCCCTCATTATGAATTGGATCCAAATTTTTCAGTCATATCTGAGGGTGAAGTGTGTCACTGCCACCCATTTAACAGTTGCTTTGTACAGCAATACCATTGTTGGTCTGTCAGGTCCCGAATATGTGAGATAATTTTTCTTACTGAATTTACTGTATTTTTGCATCTGGCTTTTATATAGGATATATAGGCTTACAGTTTATTATTATTATTGTTACAGTATTATTATTCGGAAGATGAAACCTATTCATATGAAAGAAGCCCACAGGGGCCATTAACTTGAAATTCAAGTTTCCAAAGAATATGGTGTTCAAAAGGAAGAAGTAAGAGGATGTAAAGTGAAATACAGAAAGAAGAGATCCCACGTATTAAAAACGAGATAATAAATAGATAAATCGATAAAAATTTATTAAAATGCAAGAAGAATAGTATTAGGGTAATAATACATTGCATTTTTGCTTGAACTTCCGAAGTTCCAATTGCGTGACATCCTCTGAGAGGCTGTTCCGCAGTCCAACGTTGTGAGAAGTTCAATAGCGAGGCACATTTACTGCATGTTGGTGTTGCTGTTCAGTGGATCTGGTTGTTCTCAGCAGATAAAGGGGATCAGAGATTAATTGTGAATGTGAAAGATCTCTATTGAAATACAACTTATGAAAAAGTGCAAACAAGAGACCATCTGTCGATGGTCTATGTCATAAATGCTACTATTAGGAAACAGAAACCTACCACCACAAACCACTCTATCTAAAAAAGATAAATCTCTGGCACAAGCAGACATCCACACTCGAGAACAATATTCCAGTAAAGGAAGTACAAATGACCTAAAGCAGGTTGCATTGATTTTATCACTGTTATGTGTGTGTGTGTGTGTATGTGTGTCAAAGCTTAAGCCTCAGAATTCTGCTGTTTAACATATGGGTAAGTGATGATCTCTAGTCTTTACAGCAATCTCTGTACAGTAAACCACCCTTATTTGTGGGGGATGCATACCGCACACCCCCGCGAATAGCTAAAATCTGCGAATACTTAAAAACCCTCTAAAAACACTTAGAACTGCCTATTTCGATAGTTTAAGCACAAAAAAAACTCTAAAAATGCTTATACCTGAGTACAGTATTTTAATAGTTTTATCACAAAAAGTGCATTTAGTCATGAAAATATGAAAATACAGTAATTAGTGAATATTTCTCAGTGAACAATACCGCGAATGGGCAAATTTTCCGCAAATAATGGGTAGATATAGGCAGTCCCTGGTTTACGGCGGGGTTCCGTTCCTATGCCGCGTCGTAAGCCAAAAATCGTCATAAGCTGAAAATCGTCGTAAGCCCAAAAATTGTCAAAAACCCTAAGAAAACCTTACTTTTAATATTCCGAGTGTACTGAAATCAATGTAAACTGCATTTTTATTGAGTTTTTCATCAAAAAACCTCCAAATTTTTATTATTCTGCTGTTTTGTATCCGTATTTCTTCCGTCGGATGGGCGTCGTAAGCATTGCAACCCCAGAACGTGTCGCAAACTGGGAAATAATTTCTGATGAATATATTTGAAAAGCGTCATAACCTCGGAACATCGTAAGCCGAACCAGTCATAACCTGGGACTGCCTATGCATTCTACAGAGAAACCTGCGAATACGTGAGTTCACGAATAGTGAGACCGCAAATACGGGGGGTTTACTGTATTTGTGTAATGTTACATTTTTATAAAAGTTAACTGCTGTGGTCTTTTCTATGGAGATCTGAAAACCTGCTGATGAGGCCCCTGCCTATTTTTACTAAAGCATTATTGATGGTACGTTTGGCATGTCATATTTGATGGTGTGTGTTATACAGCAAAATTGCCCATGTAAACATTATTTTTTATTCTGAATGGTAACTGACTACAGGCAGTCCCTGGTTAACGGTGGGGTTCCTTTCCCAGCCAGCGCCGCTAACCAAAAATCACCAAGAATTGTGGTTGAAAGCTCTTTTTCTCTGGTATATCTAGCATTGTTATACCTAGAAATGGTGCTGTAATGGAATTTCACCGGCTGACGGGACTGAACTCAGAAAATGGTGTTTAAGACATTGCAAGCACCAATAAACCGCTTATCGGTGCTGATAAACCGCTTACCAACGCCAATAAACCATTACCGACGCCGATAAACCACTTACTGATGCCGATAAACTGCTTACCAACACCGAAAGTCACTTACTGTCCCCAAAAATCTGGTTAATGACCTTGTTAGCCAAGCGCCATAAAACTGGAATGCCGTTAACTGACACTGCCGATAAGTGAGGCCTGCCTGCCCCAGTTAATGGCAGGGGTTCCATTCCCAGCCGAGCACTGCTAACTGAAAATCACCAATAATTATGGTAATAAGTGGCGTTTACGACATCATAAGTGCAATAAACCATTTATTGGCGCTGATAAACCACTCACCGATGCCAATAAACCACTTACTGACACCAATAAACTGCTTACCAATGCCGAAAATCGTTTACTGTCACTGAACATTTGGTTAACAACGTCATTAGCCAGGAGCCGTAAAACCGGATTGCTGTTAACCGATGCTGCCAACATGCGAGGACTGCCTGTATAGGCAAGTCACTTCACCACAGTTTCACTTTGATTTTTGATTGTTTGATCAAGATAAGGAGATGCTATAGTTCATCTGTGACTAGAAGATATAATAACAAAAACCTGAAATGAGTACACTAAGCTGTAGTTTTCAGTGATATGATTCACATTTGAGTTAAGAACAAGAAAACAAGTGTCAGGAGACTTTATTACTGCATTGTGCTACTTTTGTGTACCAGAATGGCCTGTAAATGTAAAAACACTATTAGTGAGTGTACTGAAAAAAATCAGAAGCTGGTCTTGACAGGGAAGCCTATATGGAGGAATAAAAGAACTGCTTTTATGATATCAATGCCCACAGAGATAAACTGTATGCAGTCATGCATCAGGGATTTCCAGTCATAACACAGCAAAAATCCATAAAAAAAACCAAGAGGTTGACTCAGTACTTTATAAATGCTTTATTACACTTGTTGAAAGGAAGCTCATCTCCTGTCCACTAATCACAAAGAAGGCTAAGATGTTTCACATATGAATGAAAATTACAGAGCAGTTTGCCTTCTCTGGTGGGTAAAATTAGATTAGATATATGGTGAATCAAGGTCTCCCAATGCTGATGTTGCAGTAAGCTACAGGAAAACATTCACATGGCTCACACCTCAGCAAGAACAGAATTAAAGCCAAATCTATAACAGTGATGAAGGAACTTTGGCAAGGGCAGGAAAAATGCTGCTGAAGGGTTAAAAATTCACAAAGAATGTATGGCACTACTGTATTGGTGTGCATTCCTCTTTTGGAGATCAGAAATTAAAAGTGTTATTTCTTAAAAATTTAAGAACCAGCAGGAACTTAAAAATTTTCATCACCTGAGTTGTACATAACATCCAAGGGAATGCCTGGATAACTGAGGCCAGCTTTTCCAACTGATTTCACGGTCAGTTCCTGCCAGCAGTGAAAGCTAACTTGAAGAAGGATGGTCCTCCAGTAGAGTCTAAGGTTTTCCTCTTAATGGACAACTGTCATATCACTCATACTAGTGATGAATTTGTAAACGGCAACATTTTTTTGTTTCCTTTCCAACCAATTCTGGTCCAACCCATTCTTAACTTTAAAGGTAGCTACAAAGCACATTCTGAATAAAAAATTACCGATAAAATTCCAATCATATGACCACGAGGAACCTGTGGTTTTTTGGGACATGCAGGCAAGTAACTAGGAAAACTTCACTAAGATTGTTTGAAGTGCCCCAGTAACTGATATCCTTGGCAGGCTCACAGACCATGATTTTACTGAATGGATACACAAAAAAAATATGAACCAATGATCTTGAATATGACAACTGAACAAATCATCTTGAGAATCAGCAACACTCAGGTACTGTACTACACACCAGCTGAACATCACTGAAGCTGAAGTAAGGGAAAACAAGTGCAAGGGACTTGGAAGACTGCATCAGAGGCATAAGAGACTGTGTTTAAGTTTGCCGAGAGATGTCCTCATTCTAACAGCAGTGCCATGGCATGCACAGGAATTTCTGTTAAACAGAAACTATTCCTGACATGTTTTAAGAGAGCTACTAAAGGAGCGTCTGCTTCCTCTTCTGTCAAGCTATCCGTATCACTTTCAACAATCCCTGAACCTCCACTCTTATGACATGCACAGCCAACTACCAGTGCCAATTCTTACCTCTAGGAGGTGGATGACCATAAGACTGAAGCCTTGATTGAGGGCATATAATCTGATGACCTGAGATCTCAGAAATTGATAACTCTGAACCTTTGGATATTGATGACATTTATCCCTTAGATGGCTGCTGACCCACATCCTTGGAGATCTGTTGCTCCAGAATCCTTAGAGATTGTTGGTCCAGAGACCTTGCAGTTGTTAATCTAGCGGGTTGAAAATTGGGCCAAAGTCCTTGACACTAATAGTAAGGCCGCCTTCTGCTTCCAATCCTTTCCTGCTGTATTCTTAATCTCTATGTAGGTTCATACATCTCTTACCAAGTTTATTCATTTGAAAATTGTACTGCAGAATCAAGTTAAGTGTAAAACTGAGGTGTTACTTTCTATGTTGAAAAATTCTAACAATGGGATGAGGTGTGCAATTATATATCCATACATTTTATTTCATAAAAATACACTTGTTATAACATTATACTATACAAGAGTTTGCAGTGATATTTACAGAAAAATTTTTTGAGGTTTACCAACAAAATGTTAGGAATTAAGAGTGTATATGGACTGCTAATCATGATATTTTTATCCATCGGAATGGGCTTAATACCAAGTACGATTAATAATCAGTTAAACACTATTTCCTCTGTATACAGTATTGGGGTACAGGAACAAATACTAAGAAAAAGTTGTGGGTATGGATATGGAGTCTAAACAGCCTAGCTCACTGAGTTGTCAGCAGTTGATTCAAGGGACAATTATATCTGAGAGGGGATGAGATCCTACAAGCGCAGATATAGTTACTGGAAAACAAATGGCATCCATCTCATAAAAAGAATGTCCCATCTTGCCCACCAAAATTTGCCATCTATCTTGCAAGGATCTTTCAAGGTAAAACAAGTTTAACGAAGGATTGGATTCACCACTGTGATGAATTTACAGGGCCTATAATCAAATATTTCACACTTCCAAGCCTGTAATTGGCTGGATATGCATAGAACAGTAAAATCTTCCTTCTTGTATAAGCAATTTGCTTATAACAAGGGACTAGGTCTTCTGAAATCAAATTCTGATAGATTAATGCCAATCAGTGAACAGCTAAGGAGGAGCTTATGAGATTTCACTGGACTGGAATATTTCTTAAAAAAGAGCAAGGCTGGTTAAAACCTTTTATGGACAACCTGAAAATAAACATCATAATTCTTCTAATGTAAGCATATTATGTATTTCCTAACCTCAATGAATTATAAAAAGTTATCCTCAGTTTAGTGGCAGCTATATGGCATAAATAACAGAAATTAGGACATGTGATTTTAAATTAACTTATATTAAAATCTACATTGCTATTGAGTTGCCTAAGCAAGCCCATCAAACAAGAAAAATTGAGAGTACCTCTTAGGCTATAGATATGGTTTACGTAGGATTATAAAAATTGGGTAAATCACCTTTCCTGCAATATAAAGAAGCAATTACTTCAAGGCCATGCTGTGATACTGTTATACTGTTATTATTATTATTATTATTATTATTATTATTATTATTATTATTATTATTATTATTATTATTTTAAATTAAGACACATTCCTAGGAGCAAGGCAAAAAGACCACTGAGTTGAAAGCAAACTTCTAGATTATAAAGTGACATACAGTAAGTGGAAAAATTATTAAAATAATTAAATCGGTATATAAAAATCATGGATACATCATCAAATGATATACACTGCATATCAATACTATACCCTGTATCAAAAGATGCTAAAAAATAAAAATAATAATCAAGAAAATAGTCCACAGCATCTTAAGTGGCATTATACTCTATTATAATTATTTACAAACATCAGCATCATTAACTGTTCAAGTTTTAATACAGTATACATTTCTGGAAAATAAGACTAATACATCATGGCACCCAAGCAAATTAATGACTAAAATGCTACGCAAAACAAAATACAGTATATATACTGTACTTATTTCAAGGTTTCGGTACTAATGGAGATAGCAGAAGCTCTTTATGGCTATATTACACACCACTCACAAATAGATCAGGATGGTGTTGCAGTACATCCACCCAATATCCACAGCTCACCAGCCTTCCATCTAGGGTCCCTTCCTAAACCTTCTGTTAACTCAGTGATTGCACATAAATATAACTTAAATTCGGAGATCGGAAGATTAGGCTAGCCTAAGATAACATAGCTTTAGAGTATGTATCTTAGCTCAGAGTAGTAATATGTAATCAACGGCACTACAGTATTAGGATTCTTCGTACTTCTAAAGTATTATCTAAGGATGTTATAGTACATTTCAAATGTTCCATGATTAATATGGCCTGGTATATTTAGTCCTAATTTACCAAGTTAGAGTAGAATATACTATATATACACTGCTAGCCAAATTGACATTAAGATACAGTGATTTATTTGCTGTTTTCAAAACAAAATTCAACATGCTTTAAACAATATGTTTATCATGTATTTCTACCTATTTAAGGTGTTTTTTAGCCTGTTTAACTTAATTCCTGGATGGCACTATGCATCTTGCAGTGGCTTAACTTGGTACCTCACACGGTAAGCATTTGCCACCTCAGAACAATGAGGCATGTTTCAAGAACATGGCATCTTTCTAAAGTCAGTGAAGTTGCTGCATTACAGATTTAGTGGTGTGATTTAGGAAAGAAACATACATCTGGAGATACATTGGTTCACAAGTTGTGCCCCAAAAACTAAAACAACAATTTTGTAGGTTTGTCTTACAGTGGGTCATTTCTAAATAAGTTCCAGTACAAAACACATTCAGAACACTGGAAATTTCTTGGATTTATTAACATCTGCTTAGAGGCAAAGTTTAATCACATATCCATCACAACGAAACTTGGCATAAAGTATTTAACTGTACCCCTCTAGACTGAAGAAGCTTCACTTATTGCTTCATTACAGGACTCTAAAGAGTGAAAGATCAACAAAACTTGCAACAGTATGGCATCTAGTAGAGTTTTGGGGCAGATGTCATTTTCTGGCGGGACTGAATACCTTTTACACTGGCACAGCAAGGCCACTTAAACAGACCAAGGAACCCAAAGTCTGTTACAAGAAATATATAGTACTTGGATCTGTTATCATTAGTGATTGCTAGTAAGAATAAATCTCACTGGTCAATGGAGACTTTATCCCACTTTTAATTAATCACTCAAAACAAAATTCATTAACACTCCAGAAATGACATCATCCGTGGTGTGTTAAGAAAGAATGGCTTAAATGACCACTATTAAGAGTAAATTTTCAAAACAGGCCATTAGATCTTTCTCAAGGGACATCAGGACAAGGAAAGTCAAAATGTATATTCCTAGTTCAAGCCAGCCATTTCAACAAACCTCTGTCATCCAATATGTGATCACTTGTTGAGCATAAGTGCTGCCAGTGCCTTCTGATGACAGCAAAGAAAACAAATAACCCTGTAACTGAGACAAAGTTAAGTGAGTGGGTAATGATTAGTAACTATACTTTGTCCTCCATACTAACTTAGCCAGTCATAGGCAGATACAGTACTTTATCTGAAGATTATGTTAGGCTGAATTCCTGGAAGTACCACTGATACCTGACACCCTAGGTTAGGTTTACATAAGATGAATAACTGAAATTGTAATTGTTACATTTCCTTGAGTTTTTGCAGTTTTGTTCTCAGTGTGATATTTTGTGATTACATGCAATATTGCACATGTATTTCCAACTGGTTCTCTTCTGTTTGGACCATATTTCAACACTGCTGTTGTAGGGAAGGGCTAAGTTAAATTTTGTCTGATTTGTTTAATAAAACCATGAGTTTCCTGATGGTACTGTCTTTACTTTGAATTTTACTTTAATACCTGTTGTAAAAAGTTTCTTTTGTTGTTTCATACACTATAACCTCCTTGTCCCGACATGTTCTCCACTACAGGGGGATAAACATAAATTCCATGCTCTCAATATGTCTTTCATTACAGTGTGCATGTAGGGAGGGGGGTAGTTAAGAAAGCTTCTGTGAACATCAGAATCCTGGGAATCTCATAAAATGTTGTAAAACCATGGTTTACATTCTTACTAGAGTACTGGTTAAATAATAGCCTTTTACCAAAATGAATACTGTAGCTATACAGTATACTGTAAATTTCATGCTAGCGTTGGTGCGATTCTTCATCTTTACAGTTTTTAAAACTTTTAAATGTAAAGGAAAACATACTGCCCTATAACACACTTTCCTATAAGTAAGAGTAAGTGGCCGTAGAACATACGGTTGACATACCAAAATTCCTACATTCACTTAATCTATCCCCAAAGGTTTTTCCTAGTTCAACATAACAATAGATCAACATCCCAAAGACCATGACCTAACAGGTATTTTTTAAATTCAACATTCCAATACAGTACTGTACAGTAGTCTGAAATCGCTTTGGTCTGACAAACCAGTGCAGATTGTTTATCTACATGCTAAACTTTGCAGCAACCAGTGTAGATTGTTAATCTACATGCTAAATTTAGTAGTACTTACTTGTTCAGACCTATCATACCTTGTTTACAGCGTGCAGATAATTTAATGATAATGCATTCAGTATTATAATAATTGTCTATTTCATATAAGCTACCTCATACTAGGTATCTTACAATAGATTCCAGCAAATAAAAATTCTAATACTCACCAGCATGATTAGGATATGGCCAGAAAAATAAAAAATTGCAATGAATATGCCTTGCTCATTCAAATACAGGATCATCATATAGGCTACTAAAAAAAATTTTCTACAGCATAATTGCAGGTTGATTTCTTCAAAAAGAATCTTATATCATAATTCTATATACAATGGTGGCTCAAATGACTTTGTTTAAATTTGGATAAAGGCAGTCATAATTCAATAACCATATGTAATTATTTTCTGTGAATTCTGAAGAGATTTTGTTAATTATAATCTTAAAAACAGTACCTGTCTTATAACATAACAAGGAGGGCAATGAACACCCTATAGGTCAATAACACACCTATGATATGTTGCAATGGTGACATATGACAACACTTATTACATCATATAGACAAGAGTGGTAGGACATGAAAACAGTTTTCTGATCACTTTTGAAAGTGGGAAGATAAGATTTGCCAATAAGTTCATTAGCTCGACTGTTACCCTGAATCCTATTTAAAGTTTCCTGTACTTCTGCAAAACAGCACAATTTATATCTTCTATTGAATTTATTTTGAATATTACTACCATCCTAAGTATCATTAGATTAGCCAGACCACTGAGTTAACATTCTTCAGTCTCAGAGGCTGGCCAGTACAGTTTGTCCTTGGCAAATATATTAAGTATTTTTAATATATTGCAACTCCTTAAGAATGTAAGGATCGGATACCCTGAAAATGTTGACGTGTCTGGCAAAATTTCTTTCTGATATTTAATATATGTTAACTGGAAAATGAGCAATCGCTAAAGATATACTTGACTGTAAGTTTTGTTCTGCATTCAGGGACTGGTCATTTACATTATTAGATGGTAGTGGGTTAATGTGGCTTCTTCTTAGTAACAGTCACGCCCCTGCCTATGTGAGATGAGGTACAAGAGACTCTATCCTTGGCAGGTAACTCTTCTAGGAGAAGGACACTCCAAAATCAAACAAAAGAGGGTGGAAGGTACCCTTTGACTTAGCAGGCAACCCTTCTGAGAGGAAGTTACTCTGAATTTAAACCTTGTTCTCCAAATTTTAACTGTGCCACAGCCAATGTAACATGGCCATGGTCTTGGGTTTGAGTTCTCTTGTTTGAGGGTACAATCAGCCAATTTTTCTCTTTTTATTCATTTTTCAATTTTTTGAAAAGTGTGCAGGACAGGCTGATTAAAAAGAAAACGCTGCACGACAGATTATCATGAAAATGCCTTCTTTACTTAATCTTTTCTTTCTTAGCTTTTAATAATTTGTAAATCCATCCTGAGTGCCCTCCCCAGGGGATGTAGCAAACTAGTGGGTTTCAAGATATCCAGGCTTCACCTTGTCAAGCAGTAGCTTCAGGCACTTTTTTTAATGACATACTGTGATGGTAGAAAATCACTCATCTAAGTAATATTGGTTATTGACAAACTGATTCATCATCCCTCTCTAATACCTTTAAATTAATACTGTAAAATTAATTATAAAACCACGAAAAGGAAAATTTTATTTATTAACAAATGTATAGCAATGTAGCCACCCCTTGTTTTGTGTTTTCTTCTCCATAAGCCTGAGTCATTCCTTTTTTTTTTTTTTGACGACACTGTTATACAGCGTGAAGACGCACAGACGCCACTTTTCCCCATTTATCATGAATTTCTTCTATACTTGAAGATATGTCCCCATTGAAGGACCCAGTCCTGGAGACAGTGATTGACATCTGTAGGAAATTCTAATGGATTAAAGAACACATGAAATAACAAAGGAATTTTCTTCATCCAAGAACTGAGACATGTGGATTCAAAATATCCCCTCAAAAATGGCAACTGAATCTTAAGGGGTACATCATCCCATTTAGGGAGAAGGCAGGAGATTTTTGGTAATCATCAATTTCCCCCCCAACTCATCCACACCAAGTGTCAATACCAAATTCACCCTAACAAAGATGTCAGAATCTCCGATCCAGCTATGAGGAAATATGGTGTATGAAAATTCTTTAATCTACTTGTAACTTATATGATTAATGTCACAGGAAAATCACCTGTGACATATGGTGGCAGCTTTGTGGGATCTTTAGTTAAATCCTAAGGGTCCCACCGAATTCACAGTGCCTAATTTGTAGGTCACACATTTTTTCAGGTTAAAATTTTTTTTTTCTATAAGATAAGTTTTGATCTTTAGCCTCTTTGTATTATGATTAAACTTGGCATACATATTAATTACTGATATTATAAAGGAGTGTCTAGTGATATTTATACATTAATTTAGAAATTCACTTAAGCAACTTATGTAAAGTACAGTAAGATGGCTACAAGTACCGGTATGGATGATTCTTACACTGATTTAATTCAGTTGGGAGATGAGGTCCAACAAACACTGCAGGACACCAAGAAATTTACACAGGGAGTTTGGTCCCAAGTGGGAAATTTAACACAACAGGTCAGAAATATACACAATGAGCTCCTTAATCTACAGGGGATGATGCAACACTTAACACAAACACATAACAACACTCAACCACCCATAATGTCTACACCACATACTTCTTACAATCCAAGTGATCCCTTCTCATATAAGCACCTCAGTACCATAACAGGGGCACCACAATACAAACCCCTAATAGCACCACGTGCAAATACACAACACACAACTGCTTTCACAAGTGTATTTAGTGAATCATAGATATTTTTCTCATATTAGTGATGCTATATTGTATTTTTGTACTTTTGTAATTTTTACTTAGTATTATGGCTATTGAATAGCATTTGTATTCTTGTAATAGCCAGTCGTATGAAAGATTTTGTTGTTTTGGTAATGATCAGAGGTGTGTAAAACATTATGTAACACAACAGAAACATAATGCCCTAGTTGTGCATGCGACAGAGGTCTCATGGGTCTTGTCTTATAGAAAATGGTTAGAGTGTTGCTCTTGCAGTACTAGTTTGTTACACCGTTGAGGATGGAGTGCGCCCCTTTCCAAACTCCTTTGATATTCAAATTTAGAGTCATTTCTAGCCAAGAGGTCTGGGTGAGTTAGATAGTCATTAGGATGCCTCAATAAGAGCAAATTTTCTCTTCTTAACTGGAGAGCTCCTTTGTTGTAGAGTGATGTGATCTACTGTGTAAGTGGAGATAATCCAACCCCAGCATTAGGCTAGGCAAAGATATTAGGAAAGTAGTTGAATCACACCTACAGGGTAGTGTCCCCATTTAGTGCTCCAGTATATCCATATTTTATGTTGTTGCAAGAGTACCTTTCTGTCTCTATTGGGATTGTTGTTTGATTCTATTGTACAAAGACCTGTATTCCACTGCCACACACACATCTTCAGGAATTGCTCAATTCCATGATGGAAAGTTGGTGTTGATATTAGAGTGGACATGAATCAGTTCTTCCCAAGAGAAAAGCTTTGTGATGGTAGAAAGTCACTCATCTAAGTAATACTGGTTATTTACGAACTGATTCATCATCCTTCTCTAATATCTTTAAATTATTACTGTAAGATTAATTATAAAACCACGAAAAGAATTTTATCTATCAACGAATTTATAGCAGTGTAGCCCCCCTTGTTTTGTGTTTTTCTTCTCTCTATGCCTGAGTCATTCCTTTTTTTTTGGCGACACTGTTATACAGTGTGAAGACCCACGGACGCCATTTTTCCCCATTCATCATGAATTTCTTCTATACTTGAAGATATGTCCCCATTGAGGGACCCAGTCCTGGAGACAGTGATTGACATCTGTAGGAGATTCTAATGGAATAAAGACATGAAATAACAAAGGAATTTTCTTCATCTAAGAACTGAGACATGTGGATTCAAAATATCCCCTCAAAAATGGCAACTGAATCTTAGGGGGTACATCATCCCATTTAGGGAGAAGGCAGGAGATTTTTGGTAATCATCACTCTCCCCCTCCACACCCAAACTCATCCATACCAAGTGTTAGTACCAAATTCATCCTGATGAAGACGTCAGTTTCACATATCCTTCTAACAAAAATATTGTAACATTAATAATGCTACTGTTGTTGATTTTATTGTTTGTTCTGTTGATTTTTACTACGTTGTTGTTATAAGCATATTTATTAAATTTTCTTCTAATTTTATGGTGTTTATTTGAATTCCTTTGAAAGACATTGAACTTAACCCTGGGCCTGCTACTCATTGCCACAAGAAAAATTGCAGAGTACTTTACTCAAATAATCAGGCCTTAAGTTCACATTGTCTTGATCTCGTGAGTTGTGCCCATAAAAATGATGTGATGTCTTTATCTGAGACACTTCCAAGTACTGTAGTAACAAGTCACAGGTTAAATGTTTTACCCCATGGTTTAATGGCCCTAACTTCATTTATTGCCACAATATCCCACGTGTATACACTAGGTCTGAACGACCTACTTACCATAAAAAACTTGGAATGTAATTAAAATGAAATTGTTTGTTTTGAGATTCTTAGTAAGTTCTACCAAAAGTTCTACCATAATTATGTATTTGCTCTTTACCGTAATTCAAGTATTGATGACTCTACATATGACTGTCTGTTGAAGAGGATTAGAATGGCTCAGCCACAGGATTCAAGAGCTTCGTTTGTTATTTATGGACACAATGCAAGGTACAGCAAGTGGCCTTATTCAAATTCAACTGATCAACATGGCTCTTGAGTTCTGTGTATCCTCTGATTTTGTCCAGCTAACTGTAATAGGTTAGAACTCATATTCAGAGATATTCCAGCTATCATTAAGCCATGGTCTGTGAGTATATAAGCAATTCCGATCATTGTGCCACTGAGATGGACATATCTGTCAATCATTATACTGTAATCCCAATGCCACCATTGGGAAAAATGGTCTGACTGAAATTTACAGCCAATTGGGATTGCATTACTTAAGCTTGTCAGATATTTAATATTTCAGATGCTATATCTGATCCAAATCTCAAGAGGAAGTTGAATGAAATGCTGAAGGCTATTTTAGAAAGGTACGGTATATCCCTCGAAAGGTCATCAAAGGTTAAGTATACCTTTAGTTTAACCAAACCACTGAGCTGATTAACAGCTCTCCTAGGACTGGCCCGAAGGATTAGATTTATTTTATGTGGCTAAGAACCAATTGGTTACCTAGCAATGGGACCTACAGCTTATTGTGGAATCTGACCCACATTATAACGAGAAATGAATTTCTATCGCCACAAATAAATTTCTCTAATTCTTCATTGGGGCTGGTCGGAGATTCGAACGCGGGTCCAGCAGAGTGCTAGTCTAGAAGATCAGGACAGATGACCAGCTATGGTTTGATGATACATGTAGACGAGTATACCATGACAAACAGACCAAATTCAACTCATGGAGACGAAACCATTCACATGAAAACTACACCTATTTTTGCCGAGTCTCACTGTGCTGTGAACACAATTTACAATACAGGCAGTCTCCTGTTAACGGCAGGCTCGGTTAATGGCAGGCTAGGTTAACAGCAATCCAGTTTTACAGGGCTTGCCTAGCGATGAAAATTGGCAATTTTCGGCGCCAAAAATTGCTGGTTTGCGCTTATCGGCGCCGGTAATTGGGTATTGGCACTGATACACGCCTAACAGAGGCACAGACAGAAAATCGGCGCTTTTCAGTGCCAATAAGGCTCAAAATTTGCCGAAAAAGCACGAAAATCTTTAGTTATCACACCCTCGGAACTGAACCACCTGCCGATAACCGGGGACTGCCTGTATAGCTAAAAGAAATCAAAATGATTCCTTAAAGAGGAAACTCAAAGAAATTACTGAACCTTATCTGTGGTGGACCAAACTGACATCTTCTATCTTTGGGTCAAGCTTGTCTCCCAACCCTCCACAGATGATATTAGATTGGTTACCGGCCCTAAAAAAGCTGAAATGCTTCAACGAGCCTTTGAAGTTAAGCAATTAACTGAGGATGTCCCTCTCTCTGATATCTGTCATCCTGAACATATTCTTACAAAATCCACATTTTACAATGGGGATGTCAAGAAAAATCTTGATGATTTCAACAGATGGAGTGGAGAAGATCCTGTTTGTTTCTCCCCTTTGTTTTTTCAAAAAGGTTTCAAGTGTGTTGTCTTTCAAGATTAGTAGAATCTGTAAATTTTAAAGTAGACGTATCTTTGCCGATGAATAAAAGCTTAGTAAAAAAAGTGCATGTTCTGAGGATTGGCAGATCTATAGACTGCAGTAACTATAGGCAAATTTCTTTTCTCCCTGTGCTTTCCAAGGTTACAGAAAAATTTATTTTTAAGCTGCTGTATAAGTACTGTTAGCTAATAGTCAATATGCATATAGGAAATCTGCAATGCTCTTTTAGATTTGACATGCCATTTGCAAGAGAACCTTGTTAAGGGTTTTGAGTGTAGAGTAATTCAAATATATTTTTAGTGCTGCTTCTGATAGGAAATCACAAAGCACTTATTTTTAAACTTCAGAATCTTGGAGTGGGTGGATATGTTTTAGGAATACAGTACTTCAAGATTTCCTTACTGGTAGACAGTAGTGAGATGCTGTTAATGGGATCTTTAGCAAGCCAAAACCTATCGTGTCTGGTGTTCCAAAAGGCAGTGTTCTTAGTCTGTTGTTATTTTTAGTGCATACAAGTAATATGGTTGCTGGCCTGGAAAACATGATTGTTCAGTATGCTAATGATGCAACACTTGTCTATGTGGCAAAATCTCCACTTATGAGAAATGAAGCTCCCCTTAGTCTCAGCTGTGACATGGAGCAGATTAGTGAGTGGTGTAGTCAGTAGGGTATGAGGCTGAACTCCAGTAAAATAAAAATACTATTTGTTAGTAAATCTGGTGCTGGCTTTCCACCCCATCCTCTGCTGAATGGGTCTGAACCTTTAACTATATTTGGTGTAACTTTTGACACATCTTACTTTTGAAAAAAACATGTTTTGATGTAGGAAAAAGCTATTTTTGGTAGTCGCTGTTGAGTCAAGGAGTTACCTTCCATGGGTCTACTGGAGCTCCATGGTTACCAAACTAATATCAATGAATTCTCTTTTAGTTGGTCTCATAGCTGGGAATTGTGTTTTAATGACAAAACACTATAACACGTGATGGAGTGTGTAATGGACTTAAAGATAAGAGGGCACTTTCCCTTATCTTACAGCAACTGTACCCAGGATCTTTCCACTGCCAAAACCTGGTAAAAGAGGAAGTGATTATTGTACATGCACAGTCTGCCATATTGTCAACAAACAGACCACCACAGAGACCAAGAAGCCATTACTTTCTGTTGGTCAATGCAGGTTGATCTCTCGCCCAAATCCCATGCCTTTTTGTCACAGAAGCAGGAGGATTTTGAGGACTCAACAGCTACTACCAAAAATATGTTTTTCTTACATCAAAACCTGTTTTTTGATTGCATAGTTGCTTGTTTCGTCCTCAAGGAGCTTTACAAATAAACTCACAGGTGATGAAATGGTTTAAGCTCTCAAATTTTAATCCCAACAACCCAAAGAAAAACACTGGTCCAAGGTCAAGCCACAAGTTTCAATCCCAATTCTTTATTCCAAATACCACTCAGGTTTTGGTAACAAAGAAGAAAAAACTAAACACAAACTTATGTTGTCTGGTGAAGTTGCCCAGTGACTTACCTCAGCATGCTGGGTTTGGTTGCAGTATTGTCGCACCTTCCCCAAGCAATAGTTAGCATACCCACCCGTAACGGAGACCCCTGGTTTTCTGCTGTAGTGCCTATGGGGTTAGGATTAACCATACCACCTGCTGATACACAGTGTAATTGAATTTGTTCTAGCTCATGGCAATAATGTTTTAAGAATACTGTCTCTGATGACCACTCTGTATATTCGAAGACTTATTTGAAAGAGACATTTCTGAAGAAGACCAACAATGTACTTACTTTCCTAATATCATGTGACCTAAGAAAGGAGTGTGGATTTGCCTTTTTAATGAGGGACTCTAAAATTATTCTCAGCCCTTGTAGAGAGAGTGGTTTATTTGTGCTAGGGTTTAGGAAAATTCAACCCTCTAGGATGTTTGCCGTGACATCTCGGTAAACCTTAAGTGCCTGAACCTGGAATGTTTAGTCTGCTAAATTGAGTTTTCTTATCAAAACAGATTTCCTTCTTAAAGGATTCTCATTCTTGGCCAGGAGTGATGGGCCAGGGGACAATAATAATTGATGGTCAGCTGTTTGCATGATGTATCGTCCCTGTCTTAGAGCACCAAGTTCACTAATACGAGCTATTGATGTTAACACAATCAAGAAGACCGCCTTTTGCAGCATGTCAGTTGTGGTTGTATTGGGTCAGCTGAATTGAGGGGTTGACAGAAGTCTAAGCACCCTGTTCAGGGACCAAATAACTGGAAGCCTTCTGGGAGCTGGTCTTTGTAGTGCAAAAGACTGGAGAAGGGAAGTGACAATTTCTATACTAGAATCAATACCTAACCCATAAAGCAAGGGTTCTGTTAATGCTACCTTGTATGTCATGATTGCTGTAACAGCAAGGCATCTGTCTTCAAAAAAGTACAGTATATGAGATTTAAGCGTTTCGACAGAAATCTCAACTGGGCTGTCAGTGTGGATATAATCTAACCATATCCTCCATATGGACTGTTATTGTTGGATTGATGATGTCTGTTGTTTTTGCACTAGTTACCTAGGAATGTTGGGTGAGTAATTTTCACAGTAGGCAATATTTAAAAAATCCATATGTGAAGGTCTTGGCTCAGAGAGGAGGATAAGTAGACGACTTTCCCTCCTACTGTCTGGGATGGAACGGCAGACAGTAGTGGAATTGATCTCTTCTCCCATCGTTGGAGTAATAGAAACCAATGCCTGTTTGGCCAACTTGGGGCTATCCTGTTCCTTTGAAGGTTAGAAGCTTGCTCAAAACCTTCGAAATTTGAGACAATGGAAGAAAAAGGTATATTATCCTCCATTTGTTCCAGTCTTGTAGGAAGACATCTCTTGCTGTTGCTTGACTGTCCAAGTTCGGAGACACATACACTGGAAGTTTGTGATTCTTGTATGTGGTGAACAGGTCCACTTCCAGTTGTGGAAGCATGTTGGCTATTGTTTGAAAAGAATGGCTGTCCAACATCCACTCTATTGAGGCTGTCGTTTTCCTTGATAGAGAGTCTGCTATTACGTTGAGAGACCCTGTGAGGTGAATTGCAGACAATGGCCACTTCCTTGCTTGTGCCATCCGAAGGATGGCTGCATTACCATATTGAGAGGAGGTGAACATGATCCCAACATCTTGATACAGGACACTGCAGTCATGCTGTCTAGAACCAACAAAATGTGTGTCTCTTCTTGAGGTTTGCATTTTTTGAGAGACAAAAAGACAGCCATCAGCTCCAGGAAACTGATATGACAGTTCGTAAGAGTAGCTGACCACCTCCCTGCCACCTAACAATCCTCCCAATATCCTCCCCAACCTGTTAACGAGGCATCTGTGAGTATTGTCACTCATACAGATGGAGGAGTCAGGGTGACCTGTTTCACCAGAGATTCCTTCCGGGTCCAAGGCCAAAGTATCTCTCCAACTTTTTTATTCTTTTGATGAGGTCGGTCTCGCATCTTTTTCTTACATGCGATAGCCAGAATTCGTTCACATTTTTTAGTTGCAATCTGAGTATTGGATCTATTACTGATACGAACTGAAGCAGGTCCATCATACATTCTACTTGGTGTCTGGAAACTCTGGGCTGTGCAAGGATTGTCTTGAGGTCTTTCCTTATTCTGTTTTGAGTACTGTAGTGATAGGGAGACAATTGGCTGTGAAAAGTATCCCAACACAGTCCCAGACACTGAAAATGTCTGCTGGGTGTGAGGCGGGAGTTTTTTCCAGTTTATTAGAAAACCTTTTGACTGGAGTCTTTTTTCAAGTGCTCTTTTCTTGTGGGCCCCCAGATTAACCAATCGTCTAGGTAGGCTATTAGTTGTATTCCTTCTTGTCTGAGTTCTCGAACAGCTACTGTTGCTAATTTTGTAAATATTCTTGGGGCAATGTTCAGCCAAAAGGGATGACTTTGAACCTGTACATATCTTTCCCTATCCTGAACCCTAGGGAGGGGTGGAAGGGAACGGCAATAGGGATGTGCCACTATGCATCTTTCAGAGCTATAGAAGCTGCCCAGGTCCCTTTTGGAATGATTGAACGTACTTGGGTAAAGATAGTCATCCAATACTTTTGGCAAACAATGTGTTTGTTCAGTGTTGACAGGTCAAGGATCACTCTTTGTTTGGAGGAATCCTTTTTGGGGACACTGAAGAGATGTGCTTGGTGACAAATATATGCATGTTGCTCTATGGCTCCCTTTAACAGGGCCTTCTGCACGTAATCTTCCAGAGAGGGGTTAGGGGATGAGACCATTTCCACCCTATCCCATTGAAAATAATGCAGTGTCCCCAAGAGGAAGGCTTCCATTGCCTGTGGTGTCGTCGAAGCCGACCATACAATTCCTACTGGTATCCAACTCTTCCTCTGCCTTTACCTTTGATAGGCATTTCAGAGGTTGCTTTCCCTATTTCCCTATAGGAGGGTCTTTGGATCTTGTGAAAAGGACGTCCTTGATGTTGTTGCTGTCCCTTTGTAGGGAGTTGTCCCTTCTGACCACCTACCTGTTTCTGAGGAAAACTTTTGGGGGTGACTAAAGGCTTAGATGATTTTTGGTCATAGCAAACCTTTTTTGGGTTGGCTAAAGGGAAGTTTTGTACTTTTTGTTTCCTGAAGTTCCCTTTTCCCAGGAGAGCGTACAATGTACAATTCTGTTGGGGGGCTTGCTCATTAAGTTGAGACACAAGACTCCTCAAACAGGTCCTTACAGAATGGGTTTGAGTGTAATAATGAAAATCACACTGGGGAGTGACTTGTTGGAGCCCTCCAATGTTTCCATTCGCACTTTTATGCACCATCCTAGTAAGTATAGAGTGCTTCCCATAGGGTTCTCATAAGACTTTTGGCCACAACAACAAAAATTGTTCTGGAACCTTCTGGAAGCCTTTTGGTGGAAACTTCCAGCAAGGCGGTAGAGGTTCTAACACTAAGGAGGTGAATCCTAGCATGAAATTCATCTGAGTCTGTCACTTCTGAGATTCTTCTCATAGGGATCTCAAACTGTTTAGTTATATCTAGAGGGAGCCTTTTCCTTTCAAAAGGGAGTTGAGGTGCTGCAAATTCCTTGGTGGAACTACTAGAAACTATGACTGAGGCAAATGGCTTTAATTCTGCCATTGTCTCCCATTTTCTAGTCACTACAAAATTTTGAAAATCTGTCTTCACATGATTAATTATTTTAAAAGTGAAGGGACAGAAGGCTGTGGCTACTCAGAAAGTAATTTGGGTCTTATCCAGAATAGCAGTAGAGACCCATTTTCCATTGACCTGGTAAAGGGTGTCTTCTATAGATTTTAATGCTATAGACACAGGTAAGAGAACTGTTTCTTTTAGTGGTTTCTCAATGTCTGCTAAAGGTGGTACCAGGTGCCATTCCGTATTAGGAAATGCTGCCCTGTCTCTAAACTCTATATGTACAACTTCGATCATGGTTTTTCTCTCATTAATTAGATACTTACCATCGGGAGAGAAAATGCATATTATGACATCTCGCCGAGGATTATCAGTATCATCAGGAGTGAGTATTGGAGACCCTATTATGTTTTGATCTGAAGTTCTGTGGTCTGAACTGGCCATTTTGTTGTTTCCAGTGAGAATTCTGTTTGGGCAGAATTTGTATTCACTCACTTTTTGGTCACAGGATGCATTACTTCTACACTTTGGGGTGTACAGGACTGGCCTAATTTCCTTTTCGGAATCATGTATCATGCCCCTTAAATATTGCCATTCTGTAGCAAGGACATCTTTGATGTTACTGTACATACTCATAATTTCCTTACTGTACGTACTCATAATTTCCTTACAGAATTGATCAAATGTTGCAAACTAGGTATCCCTTTTGGGGGAGCCTGCACAATCTGACTGAGCTTCAACAACTGAACTGTAACCACCTGTTAACCAAGGGGCAGAAGTCCTGGGTAAGTTACTATACCCCTCCAATAATGTAGTCATTTCAGTCGGGGTTAGGTGGATCCCAGTATCTCTTTTGGGGGAAAGATCCTCTTCAGCATCTGATAGCTGCATTGGGGATAGACTTCCTTCTGGAAAGGGTTCAGCAGGGCCATTTCAGTGGCAATGAAAACTTCATGTCCATTAGTAGGGATGTCACCCCCATGTAAAGATTCCTCTACTTCCTCAGCAGGGTTAACCTGGGAGGTACTGGGGACTGATGATTCTGGGTTTTGGCCTAAACACAGATCTTATTCTGAAAAAGGGTTAAATATCTGTTGCTGGAGTTCTCCCAGAAAGATATAAGCTCCCCCTTCCATACCCCTACTGAACCCTAAGACCCATCAAGACAACTTAAAACAAGCTGTTTCATCCCTAAAACTTCCTGCCAGGAGCATACTACAAATATCGCACATATCTGGTGACCAACCAAATTTTCCTTGTTTTTTGCAAGGACTATGCTCATGGCAGATGGTATGGGCCGTACCCATCTGCAAAACATGAACCAAGCAATTTGCTGTGGAACACTTGAGCTGAGGGTCCTGCATAATGGCGGCCCTGTAGTAATATAAAACAAGTTGTTGTTAGAAACTAGTTAGTACTAATTGTCTGTAATCCTTATACAGATGGTATATTCGATATTACAAGTGTGTAGCTGAAATATATTTTATTTACCAGAATGTTATATGTGTTAAATATCTATGTTAGCTTAAACGCTCTAAGATTTAGGTTAGTTTTGACACAAATATATAGCTGTATTACTATACACTGTTAGTCCTTTTGCAAGGGTTCTGTGAAATTTAATTTTGAATGTCATCACATTCTGGCTAACTGCTATAAACTAATTTGTTTATCTAACCCAAGCTACTGTTTTGTACGGCTTACGTTAATGCTGTTAGCATAATCTTGTTAGGCTAAGAACACTGTAGAGGACTTCTTAGAGTGTTCTTGCTTAACCTATTCTAGGCCACTGCCTAGTCTAGGCTTATTTAAATTACACTTAGGGATATACACTATACAGGAAAGGGCCCTCTTTTAATCTAGTTCGCTGTTTTATCTGGCCAAGACTACCCTTTCATCTGATATTTGGCCACCGCTTTATTTAATCTACATTACTGTTTTAGGCTAATAGTAGGATATTCCCTAAAAAGGGGGTTCCTACTTAATCTGGTTAGGATACTGCCTGGTCTAGGTTTATATCACCTTTAAGGATACAGGCTACATAAGAACCCCTCTAACATGTAGCCTTACAAATAGGCTACCGAGTCGTAAAACTAGGTTACCATTTTATCAACCCTATGATACTATTTATATCTAATGCTAGGCTATTTGGTCTGACTGGATATTTTTTTAAATGTTCTCCCTTAGCCTAGCATAAGGTATTGCCTAATCCAGATTATTTACATCACTCTTAAATGTATAGGCTAACTAGAAAAGAAACTCACTAATATGTAGTCTTATAGCTAGGCTATCACTCAAAGGTTCTTACTTACTCTAATCTAAGATACTGCCTAATCCAGGTTTTTTAATTCACACTTAAGGGTATGGGTTACAAAAAACAAAATTACCTTACTAGGGTATGTAGCCTTAAAGCTAGGTTACCATTTCATCTAGCTCAGATTACTATTTCATCTAGTCCTAGGGCACCTGGTCTAAGCTAACGCATAGTCCAATAATGGGATGTTTCATAAAAGGTTATCACTTAATCTAATATAAGGTACTGCCTAGTCTGGATGATTTAGATCATGCTTAAGTGTACAGGCTATATAAAAGGAAAAATTTTACTAATATGTAGACTTATAGCTAGGCTACCATTTTATTTTGCCCAGATTGTTGCTATTACCTAATCCTCGGGTCCTTGGTCTAGGCTAGGCTACTGCTCAGGCACATAATAGGATATTTCTTAAAAGGTTCTTACCCTAATTCAGGGTACTACCTAATCCAGGTTCTCTAGTTCACACTTAAGGAATGTAATCCTAGGTTATAGACTACAGACAACATCCACTATTAATCTAGTCTAAAGTTTTTCACACTTAATCTGATCTACTGTAGGCTACTGCAGAGATTATTGCAGACATCATATAATCTGAAAGGATTTTCTATATTAATGATACTCTATGGAACACTTCTTTTCATTAAAACATCTAACTGGAATGACAAATTCCTTAAAACAATTTGTATTTTTCACAGCTTACAATCAGCAATTATGACTAAGCACTGGCCATGTGTTGGCAAGAAAAAGCTGGGTTTTCAGCTTACACACACAAATTAATTACCAATTTCAAAAGTTTGAAATAAAACTTTAAGTGGAATTTAAAACTAAGCACTTAACTTGCTTCTTTAGATGTTTCCATAATGAAATTGGAGCACTGGTAAAGAACAAAACCGTTTGGTGATGACCAACAGAAGATAGTGGTCTCCGTGCCGGTCTGTTTGTCGACAATATGGCAGACTGCACATGTGCAATAATCATTTCCTCTTCTAGCAGGTTTTGGCGATGGAAAGAGCCTGGGAACAGCTTCGCTGTAAGATGCGGGAGAGTGCCCTCTTATCTTTAAGTCCACTGCATACTTCATCACGTGTTATAGCGTTTATCATTACGGCACAATACCTGACCATGAGACCAACTAAAAGAGAATTGTTTGACATTAGTTTGGTCACCATGGAGCTCTGGTAGACCCATGGAAGATAACTCCTTGAGGACAAAACAAGACACTATGCTATCAAGAACATCTAATGCTAGCAAAAGTTAGGTATTATACATAACACCTTATGCATTTGTAACAATGATAAAATCAATGCAGCTTTTTTTTAGGGTATTTGTCTTCCCTTTACTAGAATGCTGTTATCTGGTATGGATGTCTACCTCTGCCAGTGATTTATCTCTTTTAAAGTGATTCATGGTGGTCGGCTTCTGTCCCAAAACAAGCATTTATGACTTGGACCATTGATGGTTGGTCTCTTGTTTGTCAATATTTCTTAAGTTGTATTTCAACAGAGAACTTTCTCTATCACAACTGATCCATGGTCCTCTTTTCCTGCTGAAACTGACCAGATTAGCTGCACAGCAGCACCGATATGTAGTAAACATGCTATGCTGATGAACACAGTTCCAGAGGTCTTTTACTCCTCATACCATTGGACTGTGGAACAGTCTCCCTGAGGATATTGTGAAATTAGAACCTCAAAAGTTCAAGCAAAGATGCAATGCATTACTACCCTAAAACAATTCTTGTCTTTTAATAATTTATTTATATTTTTATTTATTTACTAATTTACCTTTTTTTCTCTACAAATATGTAATCTTTCTTTTCTGTACCTATTATCTTCTGTAACTGCTTTCAAATGAACATCATATTCCTTGGAAGCTTGAATTTCAAGTCAATGGCTCCTGTGGGCTTGTTCCATATGAATAGGGGTTTATCTTGTGATTAATAATAATAATAATAATTCATCTAATAACTACAAGGTCAAGTATCTAATAAATTATCTAATTTAAAAACTCTCCAACTTGTCGATTGTGTCTGCTTAAACTGCCAAATAATAATAACAATGGCCTGTGCACTCATAATTATACAACTCAGTAATTTACCTCTCCTGCCCCACAATCAAGTTGTGGATACAATTTCTCCTATAAGTCTGTAAAATTCCTGCTGGAACATATTTTCCATTTCAGTAAAAATTCCCAAACACCTTTCTAGTCCAGCTGGGAAGTTTTCATACCTCAGGAGTTTGATGCCCAAGAACCCTATCTCTTAGTTCCTCAAATTATTTTTCCTTACACGAAGAAAGATTTTACTGCGTTCTATGCAATCAGGACAACTGTAGTCATGAGGAATACAAATTTTGACTGTGTCCTTCATCTCTAACCCCAGAACATCTGCCTTATACTGCTGTTTAACAGCTTGTAGAGTACTTTGTCAAGACAATATAAGTGGTCTGAAAAATCACTGTATTTTTGTAATTACAGTGTGAGATAGTGTCATTGGAACCAGAACCCTGCAATGATTGCCTGGAACAACTTCTGGCCTTCTTTAAAACTTAAACTGGTTTGTTTTTTCTCATCATCATAATGTTCATGAGATGACAGAAACTGTAATTTAATAATAAACCAAATTTCAATATCACAGAAAACCCTTCATGTAATATTTTATCTTTATTCATATAGTACTCAACACAACAAATTACAAACACACTAAATCAGCGCAAAAATCATATAAGGAATCTCATGTATATCCAAAGAATATATGCTGACAATACACTGGAGGATTACTGCTATACAGGGTGTAGGGATCACACAATTCCCTTTTCATGAGTGGATACTTTACTTGTACCAAGTACATTATTGCAGTTTGGAGAAGTTACTTCTAAAGCATTTTGGGATGGTCACACAACAAAATCCATTGGATCAGGGTTCAGTAATGTGAGGTGTTTATATAAATCAATAATTGCACCCTATGGAAGGAAGCAAAGATTTGTAGTTCTTCATTTAAAATAAATTTCAGCAGTAATTTTGTAAGCATCCATCTGAAAGTTCTGAGCTTACAGACTAAGGTTATTCTCATCATATCAAAAAAGGTAAACTAAAGATTGCCTTCACTTGACATATTGAGAATAACATTTGTCAGCACCCTCAAAACTTTTAGATGAATACTTACAAAATTGTGTTTAAATCAATTTTACATGAACTGCAAACCTTTCTTCCCATATGGTCTGATCATTTACAGTACTTGATCACTGTTTAAGAACAATGCTGCATCATCATGAATTCCACAATTAATCAATAGAATAAAATAGTCCTTCTTGGAGCCTGATTTAGTAGAGTAACTAATAGAGGAAACAAAACATGCCAAAATTGCATCTTAATTTCTTCAGATATTTGCTTTTCATATCTTGGTTTGTCAAACAGTCTCGTACAGGTATGCTGATGAGCTTGTAAAGTCTCCGCTGAGCAAGTTTTCTGTGGCGATATCCCATTTTCTTCGCCTATACAATTGGTCACGCCTAACGTGCCAGGTCACACGAATTCAATCATTTAAACTGTGTATATATTTGTTCACCTGTTGTCAATTGTGTATCTTGTATTTCTTCGTTCACAGGCATCAAGATTATATCCATTTTGAGTTCTGTCTATTTTTACATTGTAAAGTGTACTCATTCGCTGTATATTATTGTTAATTATTATCAACCTCAGGTCACTCATGATCTCATTGTCTTTCACGGCTCGGCGCCAGTCTGCCGCTATATAAACTGCCTGGATCTTGAATAAAGTAGCAGTTCTCTTTTACCTGCTCGTTTTTTTGCACCTCTTACAGTGGTGACCCCCGGAGTAGTCCCGGAGCCATTAGCGGACCCATACGGCGACTCAGTCTTGGCTCCAGGAACTTACTCACGCCCTTAGCGGACTAACGACGGCACTGTATCCAGTGTTTGGGCGTGCTGACTCTCGTCGGCAAAATCACCAGCATCATTAACGGACTCACAGACGCGCTTCCAAGTGCGTTTTGACATGAGTACCCCACTCCAGTTAAGAGGGCAAAGAGCGAGCATGGACGCTGACATCCCCTTCCTCGTGCAGTTAACCGCTAACCTTGCAGATTTGGATGTCTACCTTCTTCCCGTCTCGCCCGCCCCCGCGCCGAGGCTCTCACGCTCCTCCACACCCATGCCCCACACGCTCACCGGCCAGGCAGCACAATCACAGCCCGCCATGTCCATAAAGCTGCCACCATTCACACAGGGGAACCCAACGTCATGGCTGTATAGAGTTGAAAGCCAGTTCAGGATGGCGGACCTAAACGACGAGGTGCTGCAGGCTGACACAGTCCTTCACGCCCTGCCGGAGGAAGTCTATAAGAAACTTGTCCCGTGGGTGTCCGCCGCACGCCCCCTCACATACCACCTCCTGAAGAAGCCCCTCCTCGAGACGTACTCCCTACCAATCGCCAAGCGGGCCACCCGCGCCATCGACCTTGCCGTCAACCCGCGGCAGGATCTAAGCGCGATGGAGTCATGGGGCATGAGCGAAGACCTGCTCACACTCCCAGACTTCGACGGTAGCAGAAAGCAGCAGGAAGTAAACCTGTCGTGGGAGATCTTCCTTCGTCAGCTCCTCCCGGAGGTCCAACACAGATTCCCGAACCCTACGCCATGCCCCTCGACGCCCTGATTCGCACAGCGCAGCACCTTACGGACTGCATGAAGGCAACGAAGCGGTTAACAGCGCCCACACTGCCAGTAAACTCCATCCAGCAGGAAGAAGGCGCGGAGCAGGAGGTCAACGTCGCCACCAGGAGGCGCCCACCGCCCCAGAGCAAGTGGAGTTACCCGGGTCTGTGCCACTACCACAGGCAGTTTGGCAAAGATGCCCAGAACTGCCTGCAACCCTGTTCATTCGCCCGTTCAAAAAACGGGGAAGGCGGCGGCCAGCAGGACAGACCGCCATGGCAGCCGAAAAACCCAGGGGCCCAGAATCATTAGGCTTCTACGTCCATGACACCATCTCCCGCAGGATGATGCTGGTCGACACGGGGGCCGTTAGATCGATCTTCCCGGCATCCAGAGAGGACCTCAAGTGTGAACCAGATCCGGCTGCATCTCTGACGGCTGCCAACGGATCCCCCATCCTCTCCTACAGCACCAGACCCCTGTCAATCTCCATCCTTGGCCGGAGTTATTCCTGGGACTTCGTCGTTGCAGACGTAGGGACCCCGCTCCTGGGTGCTGACTTCCTTGCTCACTTCAGGCTGGCAGTCGACATCGGGCAGAAGCGCCTCCTCGACACCAACTCCTGCCGGTCCCTCCCGTTGGCAACGGGACCCAGGGCGCCCACCATCTGCTCCGCCGCCCCCCACCAGTACGCACAGCTGCTGACGGAGTTCCCGGACGTGTTCAGGCCCGAGCTCTGCCAAGTCCCCGGGGCGCCAGCCAAACATGGCATCTACCATCATATAAAGACTAAGGGCCCCCCTACACATGCGAAGTGCCTTCAGGAGGCCAAAAACGCTTCGCTGAAATGGAGCAGATGGGAATCTGCAAGAAGGCCTCCAGCCCGTGGGCCTCCCCCCTCCACATGGTGCAGAAACTGGATGGCTCCTAGAGACCCTGCAGCGACTACAGGTGCCTTAACATCGCAACGGAACCCGACCACTACCCCCTGCTGAACATGCAGGACCTCACGGCCTCCTTGCACTGGGCCAAAATATTCACTAAATTTGATCTTTTAAAATCCTATTTTCAGGTACCGGTGTTACCAGAGGATATACCAAAGACCGCCATCATCACGCCCTTCGGATCCTACGTGTTCGCCTTCTCCACCTTTGGCCTGAGGAATGCCGGGGCGACTTTCCAGCGGCTCATGGACAGCATCCTGGGGGACCTGAAGTTCTGCGTCTGCTACGTAGATGATATCCTCATATTTTCCAGGTCCCACAGTGAGCACCAGAGACACATCCGGGCAGTCCTGCAGCGCCTGCAGGAGAATGGCCTCGTCATACGTTTCGACAAGTGCACCTTCGGGGTCCAGAAAGCTGACTTCCTGGGCCATGAGATATCCCCGGCAGGTGTCCGCCCGCTCAATCAAAGGTCACAGCCATCACCAGGTTCCCCGTCCCCACCTCCATCAAGGCCGTCCAGGAGTTCCTCGGGATGGTGAACTACTACAGGCAGTTCATGTCCGGGATTGCGCACACCACGGTCCCCCTGACGGAAGTTCTGAAAGGCCAACCAAAGTCCTTGTTGTGGGGACCCAGCCAGCAGCAGGCCTTCTCCCTGACGAAGGCTGCCCTCACCTAGGCAACCGCCTTGGCACACCAGGATCCCAGCGCCCCCCTCCAACTGACAACGGACACCAGCAACATCGCCTGTGGTGCTGTCCTGGAGCAGGTCATCGGTGGCGTCCCCCAGCCCATCGCCTTCTTCAGCAAGAAGTTCAACCCCCAGAGGCCCGCTACAGCACCTTCGACAGGGAACTCTGCGCTGTGTACCGAGCAGTCCGGCACTTCAAGTTCCTCCTGGAGGGCACACCATTCACAGTCTCTACGGACCACCAGCCGCTGGTTCACGCATTCACCAAGCAGGGGGACGCGTGGTCTTCCAGGCAGCAGCGTCATCTCTCAGCCATCACCGAATTCACCTGCTCTGTAAGTACCTCCCCGGCTAGAAAACCCCATGGCAGACACCCTCTCCAGAGTCGAGCTGAATGCAGTGCAGCTCAGAGTAAATTACGAAGACCTCGCCAGGGAACAGATCGCGGACCCAGAAACCCCAGCCTACCGCACCGCCATCACATCTCACATCCCTAAAGTGGAGGACGTGCCCCTCACACCCGGGGGCCCTAGTCTCCTCTGCGATGTCAGTACCGGCCAGTCCTGCCCCTTGGTTCCAGCCTCCCGCTGCCGACAGGTATTCAACATCATTCACGGCCTCTCACATCCCTCCGGCAGGACAACGGCCAAGCTGCTGTCAGGGAAGTTCCTCTGGCACGGGTGCAGAAAGACGCGAGGACCTGGGCGAAACAGTGCCTGCAGTGCCAAAGCAGCAAGGTGGGCCGGCACACACAGTCTGGGGTAAGCGAGTTCCCGCAACCGCAGCGGCGCTTTGGCCACATTCACATCGACGTCGTCGGGCCCCTTCCCCCATCAGGCGGGTCCAGGTATCTCCTGACGGTGGTAGATCATTCAACGAGGTGGCCTGAAGCCACACCAATGCAAGAGGCTACCGTCAGCGCATGTGCCGAGGCCCTGCTCTCCAGTTGGGTCAGCCGCTTCGGCATCCCGGACCACATCACAACCAACAGGGGCCCGGCTTTCCTGTCCGAGTTGTGGTCTGCCCTGGCTCGGCTGCTGGGAACAACACATCACACCACCACGGCTTACAACCCAGCGGCCAATGGCTTGGTCGAGCAGTTTCGCAGGTCCCTGAAGGCGTCTCTCATGGCCCTCTGCACTGCCGAGGACTGGAAATATCACCTGCCGTGGGTCCTCCTCGGCTTGAGGACCGCCCCCAGGGCTGACGGTGCCCCATCCGCAGCTGAGAAAACCTATGACGAGTCCCTCGTGGTCCCAGGCGAACTCGTGACAGAAGATCGCCACAACCCATCTGTGCAGAGGCTCTGTGACGTGGTCGGCAAGTTCGCCCCTTGCAAGCAGACATATACCGACAGGTCGGCCACCTTCACACCGCCAGGGCTGGCTTCCACCACTCACGTCTTCGTCAGGGATGATGCCGTCCGCCCGCCCCTGGCCAAACCCTACAGGGGCCCCTTCCGCGTGCTGGAGCAGAACAACAAGGCGTTCCTGCTTGCACTGCCCGGGAGGAATGATTGGGTATCCATAGACCGGTCAAGCCTGCCCTCCTGGAGGAGGAGGACACAAGACGCCACTGCAGCGCAACCCCTGCCCGGTCATCCTTCGCCGCAGCCAGGCCCCCGCAAGCAGCGGGCGCGTGGCCGCCCCCGAAAAAGCCCGCCCTCACCCACAGCCACACAGCCTCACGCACAGGGTGCTCCCCCATTGTCCTCACGCAGCCGTGGCACCCTTCGGCGCCCCAGCAGATATGCAGACTAATCAGACGCATCCCACGTCTTGGGGGGGGTGGTATTTGTAAAGCCTCCGCTGAGCAAGCTTTCTGTGGCGATATCCCATTTTCTTCGCCTATACAATTGGTCACGCCTAACGTGCCAGGTCACACGAATTCAATCATTTAAACTGTGTATATATTTGTTCACCTGTTGTCAATTGTGTATCTTGTATTTCTTCATTCACAGGCATCAAGATTATATCCATTTTGAGTTCTGTCTATTTTTACACTGTAAAGTGTACTCGTTCGCTGTATATTATTGTTAATTATTATCGACCTCAGGTCACTCATGATCTCATTGTCTTTTACGGCTCGGCGCCATTCTGCCGCTATATAAACTGCCTGGATCTTGAATAAAGTAGTAGTTCTCTTTTACCTGGTCGTTTTTTTTTGCACCTCTTACAAGCTCTGAAATCACTGAGAAGAGGAATCATTAATACTCTTTCCAGTGCATTCTCAAATGTTAGTAACTTATGAAGGAAAGGTTTTGTTGCTATAAAAAATATGTTCTGAGGTGGCACAGCCACCAGATAGTCTACCACAAAGAAAGACTAGCAGATGATGTTTTGGAAGGAAGAGGGGAAACTTGAGCAGATAAATGCTAGAGCAAAAAAAGTGTCAGGCAACAAAACCCTGCTTCTGTAATTCTTTTTCCATTCTGGGCTACTTTCCCCTATTGAGGCCTTTGAACTTATAACATTCTGCTTTTCCAACTGGGGTTGCAACTTGAGGAGGAGGAGGAGGAGGAGGAGGAGGAGGAGGAGGAGGAGGAGGGAGGGGAGGAGGAGGAGGAGGAAATGGAGGAAACAAAACTAAAATGGAAAACAAAACTGTAAGGACGATATATGTGACACCATTAAGTATACTCAAGGTTGTGATTTTTTTAGGGGGGGAAGTGGGGGTTGATGTTGATGACCTTGTATGTAGTTATGCTAAACAGATATTTGGAGATTATTTTTTTATTTTTACGAATAAAAAAAATTTGTCCAATCTTAAGTAGCTAATACAGCTAATGGACAGACGTGGAAGTGATTGGAGTTACATATTCCCTGAGGGTGCTCCAATTTGTGAGAAACGACTTCACAGCAACAAAAGATGTCATCTTATTATTACCTCTGTTACAAGCTGACCATCCCAGTCACTTAAAACAACATCAACTTGAACTTACCAGGGTCAGTTTCTGGCCGGGAGGAACAACAACTCGATACGTCATATCGTTGATCTCGAGGTCGAAGTCGTTCATAAGTAAGGATTCGATGCTATCGGACGAAGAAATTCTAATACCATCTGAAAAGGCCAAGGTTATGAGATTTTAAAAGGCCATAATCATGTGAGACAAAAAACACTGATCAAAACAAGGTGCCAAATACATCGCTGCAATGATAAATTTCATATTTCACCAGCTTAACGGATTTTCTCAGGTAATAAAATGTTGCAAAACTGTCATAAACATAGTCGCGAGTCATTTTAACACTTAGATTTACGGTATTGTTACTAAATGGAAAAAAAATTATATTTTCACGAAGTTTCCTTTATTTATATACGCACTGATCATTCTTTACGCTACTTGGAAATGTAATCACGAAATATATGTCATCCGTATTTCCTACAATCATTTATTGGGAACTGTACATAGAGCCAAAGCTTCACCAACACTTAACTGTCTTGAAAGGTACAACTGGCAATAAATGGCACAGCAACTAAATAATTAAAAGTTAAAATAATAAAATAAGAGACACGGTAAAAGTGTCCGTACACTAAGTGAATCTAATACATTTGTGAATCACATGAAATAATATGGTACCGAGAAGTCGAGATTGAAGCGATGATTATATGTAGAGAGAGCTTGAGGAATTTTATCTTTTTTTTTTTTTTTACAGCACTGCTCAGAAAGAGAGAGAGAGAGAGAGAGAGAGAGAGAGAGAGAGAGAGAGAGAGAGAGAGAGAGAGAGAGAGAGCAGCAAAATGAATGCCGAATGAGGAATACTTAGCGGAGCTAATTAGTAACTACTTAGGCAACATCGTTCAAATATTGAGACGTTCATGAAAGTTGGCATGAATGAGGAATTCAAAGGACCAATGTCCTACTTACTTTGAAATGCCAACATGGTGGCCATTTTCCAGTGTGCGCCAAATGGATTATAACATTCTACGTTTTATCGAAGAAAATTACTTAACTGTCCACCAGGCTTCTGTATCATTCATAATGTTTTAGACCATGATGAAACGCAAGCAATGTCTGACTTTTTATATTTTTTTCTAAATCAAAAATTATGACAGTTTATTTCATGTTCCATACCATAACAATCAAACTGAAAAAGACCAATCATGCGGTATATACCGCTTGCCTCTCCATCTGAATGACGACCTTATAAGCCGAACAGATAACTAAACAATCTGTCAAAATTGCCTACGTATAAAAACTAACCTTTGTATCATGTACAAACATAAACAACAAACAGGGATTCGAGATACGAGTGACCAGCTACCTGCGGTTCTGAGGAGTACCCTGTCAATGCCATGATCTTCATGAGTGAGCTGATTGATGAAATCTTGTACGGTGTGAGTGACAGGCCGGAGGGTGAAGCGACACAGATCTCGACGAGATGGGAGGGGCACCGTCAGCTGTGGGAGCCCGTTACACACCTGTACTGTCACACCTGGTGGGGAAAAGGCGGACAAAAAAATCAGTTTCTCTTTTTCTAGTACTTCCTGGAAAAATATTCAATACAAATGCAAATCTGGCAAGCTTTTGTTATCAAAAAGCACTTTTAACAGGAAATGGAACTCAGTACAACTCTCTTTCAATACTTTTACAATCTACACATGTTGATACAACTGAGCACAGTCAGATATGGAGTTAGATACATTAATTCATTTAAATATGAATACTTTTCATTTCACTAAAGCAAAAATTCCTACCATTAACTTTTGTATGTGAATTATGAATACAGGAACAAAATTATCCATAATTCCAATTTCATGTTATGTAGAATTTCCATAAAATCCAAGGAAAGTAATGCAATACAGAATTTGAAAATGCACGATCTTACTTTATGTACAACATAAGGTAAATGGTGAAAGTTTATAAAAAAAAAAAAAAACGCTGAAATATGTATAATTACTGTTTCCAGTGCTTCGAAAACGCACTGAACTTTCAAATATAAACGTCATGATAAAATAATCTTACAGTAACGAGAACGAAAAGGAAAAATTGCTTGCTATACTTTTTATGAAGCAGACCAAACGCAGCAATGCTTTAGAAAATCTTCACTTTTCTTTGGGGACATTAGCGAGGATCAACGTACAATAAATAAATGTAAAAACACATACATACACATTAGTTTGATATACACGAGCGTGCGCACACACACACCCATATATACATGACTTTTATCACATCACCGTGATTCATATACAAGCATTAGGCTACAAACGTCCTTTAATATCCAATTGCTCTACCTCGGAAAAATATATTATATATATATATATATATATATATATATATATATATATATATATATATATATATATATATATATATATATATATATATATTATATAATATACAGGGTGACAAGGAGATAGTCGGTCATCTGTAGGTGGTATTTATTTGCCGACGTTTCATGTAACACTTTGTTACATCATCAAGGCATAAAAAGAAAATTTACAAATTAAAATACATGGAATAAAACTAACGACTTCAAGAGAGTCTCAACATGCTATATAAATATACATTAAAACAAGACAGTTCATACCTAGACTAAAAGGTTGAAGACTGAATGATTAAAGGGAAAAGGAAAGCAGCAAAGAAAACTGGTTCAAGCCAGATACAACTGAACAGAGGTGGTGTGTGAGTTCAACTTAGAACTAGCTGTTTTATGAATAACGATTCCAAAATTAGCAGTTCGTGTGGATGACTTGTTTGGCCCAAAACAGAGAAGTCAGAATAATCAATACTTGTATACATATATTTGAATGATGATATTAGAAAATTCTGGATTGGACAATCTGCAACCAGTACGGTGACTAACACCTTTATGTGAATATCTGACCCTCAGCAATCGTTTAGTCGATCCCACGTAAGTCCCCAAATTACATCTGGGGCAATATATTTATATACGACTGACGATTATTATTGGGCAGATTCTATCCTTAAATTTAAAAATATTATGGATTTTTGGTATTAAAATGACTTGCAACATGTTAAAATGTTTTTCTATTGCAGACCTCAGATTACTTCTAAATTTATCGTCTATAGGACGTATGGGATAGCTGCATAGAGTTTCTTCCGTGGTACTGTACTTATAACAGCCGAGTGAGATAGTTTCTTATTTAAGAAATTCTTGCAGTGTTTAAAGAAAACATGAGATGGAAACCAATTATCAGTAAAATATTTGTGCAAGAAAATTATTTCTTTATGATAAGAGTCCCAAGAAGAGGTTAGAGTATAAGCCCGGTGGAGGAGAGTAAAATTGAATTTAGTTTAAAATAATAAAACAAGCGCTATAAAAGTTTGAACCCAGACCAGTAAAAAGTCTTTTTCTAAAAACGGAAGTGTTAAAATGTCATTATGTCGGAACACCAAAACATCCAAGAATGGTAATTGATTATTGTCCTCTCTTTCTAATGTAAACTTATTATTCGGATGTACTTCGTTAATGTACGAGAGGAACTGATCAGCATGAAAAGCTGATTTGAAAAGAACGAAGGTGTCATCGACAAACCGTTTATATACAAGAGGATATAAACGTGGGATCGACTAAACGATTGCTGAAGCAGATTCACATAAAGGTGTTAGTCACCGTACTGGTTGCAGATTGTCCAATCCAGAATTTTCTAATATCAGAAATCATTCAAATATATGTAATACAAGTATTGATTATTCTGACTTCAGCCAAAAAGTCATCCACACGAACTGCTAATTTTGGAATCGTTATTCATAAAACAGCTAGTTCCTAAGTTGAACTCACACAACCTCTGTTCAGTTGTATCTGGCTTGAAGCTTTCCTTTTCCCTTTTAATCATTCAGTCTTCAACCTTTTAGTCAGCAGGTGCTTTTCATGAACTGTCTTGTTTTTAATGTATATTTATATAGCATGTTGAGAACTTGAAGTCGTTAGTTTTATTCCTATTTTAAGCCTTTGATGTAACAAAGTGTTACGAAACGCGTCGGCAAATAAATACCACCTACAGATGACCGACTATCTCCTTGTCACCCTGTCCTGAGATACTGTGAATTGCTTGAGCCAACTACTTCTGTTTTATATATATATATATATATATATATATATATATATATATATATATATATATATATATATATATATTGTATAATATAACCACAACAGACATACACATATGTATATACATATTTACATTATATATATATATATATATATATATATATATATATATAATATTATACACACACACATATATATACATATATATATATATATATATATATATATATATATATATTATATATATAGGTATATTAGCAAAACAAGACTGGGATCACCCAGCCCATGGAACCACCCATTAAGAGAAACAAAGTATGAGCCATCTAGCTCAAAAGGCAAGGTTAGCAGTATCCTGTTATGAATGCAGAGCTAAAACCAACCAGCCATAAAATCTGAAACCATAGCCATAAAGGTGAGGCAGTAACAACCCAGCTGTAAAAGTGAAGTTGGAACACCCAACCATAAAGGTGAAGTTGAAACCAAGGAGCTGAAAAAGCAAGGTAGTAGCTACCCAGCCATAAAGGTGGGTTAGCAACCCCCGCCCCCCAGCCATAAAGGAGAGTTAGCAACCACCCATCCATAAAATCGAGGCAGAAACCACCCAGCCATAAAAGCGAGGTAGCAACCACCCAGCCCTCAAGGTGAGTTAGCAACCACCCAGCCATCAAGGTGAGCTAGCAACCACCCAGCCATAAAAGCAAGGTAGCAACCACCCAGCCATAAAGGCGAGGCAGCAAACACCCAGCCATAAAAGCAAGGTAGCAACCACCCAGCCATCAAGGTGAGTTAGCAACCACCCAGTCATAAAAGCAAGGTAACAACCACCCAGCCATACAGGCGAGGTAGCAACCACCCAGCCATGAAGGCAAGGTAGCAACCGCACAGCCACAAAAGCGAGGTAGCAGCCACCCAGCCATCAAGGTGAGTTAGCAACCATCCAGCCACAAATGCAAGGTAGCTACGACCCAGCCATAAATGCAAGGTAGCAACCACTCAGCCACAAATGCAAGGTAGCAACCACTCAGCCACAAATGCAAGGTAGCAACCACTCAGCCACAAATGCAAGGTAGCAACCACTCAGCCACAAATGCAAGGTAGCAACCACCCAGCCAAAAATGCAAGGTAGCAACCACCCAGCCATAAAGACGAGGTAGCAACTACCCAGCCATAAATGCAAGGTAGCAACCACCCAGCCATAAATGCAAGGTAGCAACCATCCAGTCATAAAGACAAGGTAGCAACTACCCAGCCATAAAGGCAAGGTAGCAACACCCAGCCATCAAGGCAAGGTAGCAACCATCCAGCCATAAAGGCGAGGTAGCAACCACCCAGCCATAAAGGTGAAGTAGCAACCACCCAGCCATAAAAGCAAGGTAGCCAACACCCAGCCATCAAGGCGAGTTATCAACCAGTCAGCCATAAAGGTGAGGTTGCAACCACCAAGCCATAAAGGCGAGGTAGCAACCACCCAGCCATAAAGGCGAGGTAGCAACCACCCAGCCATAAAGGTGAGGTAGCAACCACCCAGCTGTAAAAGAGAGGTTGCAACTACCCAGCCATAAAGGCAAGGTAGCAACTACCCAGCCATAAAGGCAAAGTAGCAACCACCCAGCCATAAAGGCAAAGTAGCAACCACGCAGCCATAAAAGGCAAGGTAGCAACCATCCAGCCATAAAGGCAAGGTTGCAACCACCCAGCCATAAAGGCGAGGTAGCAACCACCCAGCCATAAAAGTGAGGTAGTAACCACCCAGCCATCAAGGCAGAGTTTGCAACCAGTCAGCCATAAGGGAGGTAGCAACCACCAAGCCATAAAGGCGAGGTAGCAAACACCCAGCCATAAAGGCGAGGTAGCAACCACCCAGCCATAAAAGTGAGGTAGTAACCACCCAGCCATAAAAGAGAGGTTGCAACCACCGAGCCATAAAGGCGAGGTAGCAACCACCCAGCCATAAAAGTGAGGTAGTAACCAACCAGCCATAAAAGAGAGGTTGCAACCACCGAGCCATAAAGGTGAGGTAGCAACCACCCAGCCATAAAGGCGAGGTAGCAACCACCCAGCCATAAAGTTGAGGTAGCAACCATCCAGCCATAAAAGCGAGGTAGCCATCACCCAGCCATCAAGGCGAGTTGGCAACCACTCAGCCATAAAGGCTAGGTAGTAACCACCTAGCTATTAAGGCGAGGTAGCAACCCCCTAGCCATTAAGGTGAGTTAGCAAACACCCAGCCATAAAGTTGAGGTAGCAACCAACCAGCCATAAAGGTGAGTTAGCAACCACAAAACCACAAAGGCTACTTAGCAACCTCCCAGCCATAAAGGTGAGTTAGCAACCACAAAACCACAAAGGCTGACTTAGCAACCAACCAGCCATAAAGGTGAGTTAGCAACCACCAAAACATAAAAGGCAAGTTAGCAACCCCCGAGTCATAAAGGTGAGTTAGCAACCACCCAGCCATAAAAGCAAGTTGGCAATCCCCTAGTCATAAAGGCGGGTTAGCAATACTCCAGCCAAAAATGTGTGTTAGCAAGCACCCAGCCATAATATATATATATTAGCAACATATATATATATATATATATATATATATATATATATATATATATATATATATATATATATATATATATATATATATATATATATATATATATATATATATATATATAATGTGTATATATGTACAAACACACCCACACACACACACATACTGTATATATATATATATATATATATATATATATATATATATATATATATATATATATATATATATATATATATATATATATATATATATATATAGGTATGTGTGTATATATGTACATTTATATACATTCAGTAAGCTACAAACGTCCTTTAATATCCAATTCGCTCTACCTCGGAAATAATATATTTTCATATATGTTACTGAAGGGGAATTTTTAGTTGATAATAAGTTCGTCATCCTGTGGGCTCGAACCAGCGTAGGACAAGAACTCAGGACTACAGTGGACGATTTAACCCAAGCGGCCAGCACTTGCTGGCAAGTGAGGTATAAGTGGATATGTAGTCCTGAGTTCATATACAAATCCACCTGGTTCGAACTCAGGTGTTTGATTTATTATCAACTAAAACCCACCTCTGCCATGCTAACATATATGAAAATATATTATTTCCATGTAAGCGTGATACTAAAGGACGTTTGCAGCTAACTGATTTATATGAATCAGAGGTGATGTGATAAAGTCATATATCTAAATATAAAAACACCTGAGTTGTATACAGTACAGGTTAGCATGGTATATATACTGTATATGCTTGGTGTGTGTATATGTATATATATCCTGAGTGTGTGTGTATTTGTATATATATATATATATATATATATATATGGTATATATATATATATATATATATATATATATATATATATATATATATATATATATATATATATATATATATATATATTCAGAGAAGACATGGAACGAAAACTTATTATCAAGGCTGTCTTTTTATCTTACAGCCAACGTTTCGTAATTATTTACAGAATTACATCCTCAGGGCTGTGCATAAGAAAGATAAAAACATTTGTACAGTCTTGAATACATTTAAAATACGGTGATGTAAGAATAAAGTGAATTAAAAATACATATATATTCAGAGTGAAGACGGACTAAATGGAAAAACCACACATCAGTTAGGCTAAATACAATTTATCTTAGCAGCCAACGTTTATTTAATTATTTACAGTTGAATTTATAATAACGACTCGTTATTTATAAAACAACTTGTACCATCCATAAATACAAGTTGTGTTATAAATAACGAGTCGTTATTTATAAAACAACTTGTATCATCCTTAAACACTCTTACATCTGTTAGTCAATTGTATTTAGCTTAACTTCTTTCTGTGGTGGCTTCTTTCCATTTAGTTCCTTTGCTGTCTCATCTCTAGGTTGGTTGTGTTTTTATTTTTATTCATTTTATTCTTACTCAGTAATATTTTAAATGTATTCTAAGACTGTACTTTGAAATGTTTTTATCTTTTCTTATGCTCAGCCCTGAGGACGTAATTCTGTAAATAATTACGAAACGTTGGCTATAAAATAAAATATAAAAAAAAGACAGCCTAGTGGTCCTTCTTCCTCTGAATGTTACCTGAAGTGTCTCCCTGTTCCTGCATCACTATATATATATATGTATATGTATATGTATGTATATATTATATATATATATATATATATATATATATATATATATATATATATATATATATACACATACACACGGCTGGTTGGTTGCAATTTCCTTTATTTCAGGGTGGTCAATACCTCATCGTTATGGTATATCGATTATATATCCTTTACGGTTGGTTGGTTCCAAGGAGAATATAGGAATCACTAACCATAACGATGAGGTAGAAACCACTGAAATAAAGGAAGTTGCAACCAACCGGCTGGTTATATTATATATATTTATATATATATTATTTAGGTGGTCATATATATATATATATATTATATATATATATCGATTCAGTAGGGAAAGGCATCCTCATCATCTACAGTTTATTTTCGGTTGACGTTTTGGTTCCAAGTCGCATTTTCAAGGCTATAAAATATAATATAACCATAACATCAATAACAAATTAATGCAATGAAACAACAGCTCTTTCTGAAGTAAAAAATATTTAAAAACAAAACACATTCCGTATATATATATATATATATATATATATATATATATATATATATATATATATATATATATATATATATATATATATATATATATATATATATATATATCGATGTACTCCACAATGAAAACGAAGGAGAAACCTGAGGAAACGGAAATAAGAGTTCTTAATTTGTGCCATCAGTTTCGTCTTCCATCAGGCCTCTTTCGGGGAACTTTATTGACTAATCAGTTGAAGAAAAACATATAACGGACTTATGTTTACATTTGACTTCAAGACTTACATAAAACATAAACGTGTGAAAATGGTTAACAGTGCTTACAGCTGTTACAGGATAATATAATATAAAATTTAGATTGTCTAGTACATAATTCGTCCAACAGAAAAGGTTAACAGTCTTATTACATTCTTTGCAAGGAATACTGTATACAATATTGTTTGAACTGGGCAGGTTATTTTTAATTAGTTTATTTCTCAACATATTATTATCTCAAAATATTATTATATTTAAATACTAAGTTAATATCAATAGTTTTTAAAATTGGCACTGCAGGAATGAAATTAGGATGAAATGGTAAACAGAGCATATTCTTAAGGTCTTTGTTAACACTGGTTGGATTGTAATGTCTTTTTTGCTTTATTTTTACAAAGCTCCAAAAAATATGGAGGGTAACATAATAACTCTACTATTTTTTATCAATAATTTTAAATCCCTCTTGAAAGAGGAACTGATGCAGAGACCTATCACAAATCTCATGCCGAACCTGAAAAAAAATGGGTCGAAAAGTTTGTCATAAATTTTGGATAGCAAAGCATCTCGAAAAAGAATGCGTCGCTAGAAACAAGGTGTTATAGCTTATTTCACCTTGCAATGGTCACTATTTGACTGAGTCCATATAATAATCTTCAAGTCACACTTCGATATCTGCACAAAAGTAGTACAGAACTATGTTAATTGAAAGTTACAACAACAGTCATTAGATTTACTCCGCCATCCTCTAAACACAAGGAATATTATTGGTATGCTCCTACCACGAGACAAATACTGCTTCGGTGTGAGACTAATACTGAAGAAACAAAATTAAGACAAATCCACCAAATGCTACTGTTTTGTAAAAATTAGGGACTTTCTGTAATAAGCTGCAGATCCAATTAACAATGAAAAATTAATTTCTGGGAATAATACACATTTTTAATACCATCTGGGATTTTTCCGAGACTATGATTTTCATACGTAACAGGTTAATAATGCAGATGATCTATGATTAGTGGAGAGCATTAACGATGTCAACAATGATAACTACTTTAAAAAGATATTATATTTTAATTTAAAATTACACCTGCAGCGATGGAAGAAATATGAACACATCCCAAAACTTATATATAAAAGAAAACAGCTATCCGAGCATTTTGTGTGACAACAACAAGGCACGTTGTCTGCAACAGTAAAATAGACGCAACATTCCCAAGTACTTTTACAAGTACAACTCCGTTACAAAACTGTTTAAGATTCGCTGCATCTCAAACCTCGGACAGGTTACTTTTGAACGGAGGATACGCAGGAAGTTATTCAGGACTTCCCAGCAGAGCGCTTCGCATATTTCGGCTTCCACTTGTGGTTTACGGCTCGTTCGTTCGTGACCAAGGTCACGTCCATTCACGTTACAAAAAACTGAGAAAAATCATACTTAACTTCAAGGAATACTTAACTCAGTAGGTGATACTGCCTTCCATTTTTGCCTCCTCTTTTCTATTCGGTGCGTAACTAGTTTCAACGCATTTCACAGAAACCAGTCTTCTCGAAACAGACGCTGGTGCATAGCCTCACTGAACAGGATCTCACACTATTGCAGTATGAATATTTCTTCACCTAAATGCAGACACCTTGAGAGAGCGCCGCCATGCAAAACTGCTTGCTTGGTCTATAGATTTATCGCAATCTGCTGCTCGTGCAATTAAATGAAGCGCCCTAAGGCCATCACTCAGTGGTGCCTCAGCATTTTAATGAAATCTATCTCTCGTCACTGAGGAACAATAAGCGAAAACTCGTTCTTTTGACTAAGTTGCTGCTTTATTCTACTGAGAGAGAGAGAAAGAAAGGAAGTAGGACTTGCGTGGCGACATTTCACACAGGCCTTTTGCGCAAGGTGATGATGACGACGACTTAAATGCAACGAAGATAATACTTCTTCACACGTACTACATCAATCACACGTAACCTAGATTACCGCAATGACAACGAGAACGAGGGAGGAGATATTTCAAGACCACCGTAACACTCTCTCAGTGAGGCATCATGAATCCTAAAATGTTAATCAGGAATGGTTTCCTTTTCCATTAAACGATGTTTCAGTTTCCCTAATCCCAAAGTAGTGACGCTAACCTCTGACCTTCTGCAAATAAATTCAAAATCATTCCATCCAGCAACAGAAAACCTGCCGCTTCTATTTCGGCAGAGATTGTCTTAAAATAAAATATTTAATTCCGCATCAGGTTCAGTTTGTCGTTCTTTTCACACATTCACCGATGACCTTTTCGACTGAGTGACCCTCCCCAAGGGAGGCAGCAAAAGAATTTTGTTTCGACGACGATCCTCTACGAAGGCATCATGACATCCTAATCAGAATCGAAATATAATCTCCATCTGCTCATATCTCTAACAAGTTTAAAAACTTTTAATGACCCAACCATACCAGAAGGAAAAGAGAGAATGGCAAAAAGGAAAGACTGACACGTAACGAGGCAACCAAAGGGCATTCTGATATTCAGAAACAAACATTAACATTAACGAAATCTCCTTGGTGTTCACCTAACATCTGATGACCAAACATATCACTTATCAACGAATTCCCTTTACCTTAGGCATAACTGCCCCCGGATGGGATTCGAATCTCTATCTTTACTTTGGACACAGTCATGGAGTGTCGATCTATCCATCCGGCTATCAAGAGATAACCGAATTCTATGTACATATTCCTCACGAGTTCAAGTTCTGTACTGAGCAATGACATCAATCCATCTCCACCATGACAACTGACTGATTAGTGTAACGGTTCGCTGATAATGAAGTTTTGTCACTAATACACAATTAATATTGGATTCACTTTGCCTTGGGTATAACAGACTTACAAATGAGCTATCATGGAGAAGAAGGGTTGATTTAGATTCTCTGTACACAGCCTGATTTCGACAAGAAAATGCACAGCAGAGTCGAAATCAACTCTGCTGATAGCCAAATCGGTAAGTCTACTTTCTATCACTTTATCTAAACCACAGAGACACTGGGATATTTTTTGTTTGTTCCATCCTTACTGAGTCCTTACACCATGAGTCTCACACTGAAAGAAAAGTTAATGCTAGAATAAACAAATATGGGAGTTATTACACTAGTATAAAAGTTGGCCAGAGATATGGTTTTGCTATGTCTCCATGGCTGTTCGGTATCTTTATGGATGGAGTAGAGAAAAGGCAACTTTCGTGAACGAATGAGAAGTGACCAATTTTTGCAGACGATTCAGGGTTAGTTGGTGATAGTGATGAGAAACTGAGAGTGGTAAAAAGTTTTTGGTAGTGTTTGAGAGGGTGAAAAATTGCAGGAATGAATCAAGTGATCAAAGTAAATAGTCAAGGGGATAAAAAATCATATTCAGATAGGTATTTGGGAGTAAATGTGATAGATAATGGCAGGATGAGATAAAATGTGAGCCACAGAACAGGTAAAACAATGAAGGAAACAGGATCTACGCTAGACGTTTGGCGGAGAAGTGTCTATGAAAGCCAAAAGTTGATTTATGTCAAAAGCAAATTCCAGAAAGAATACAGAAGCTGCTGAGAGGATATATTTGCGTATTATATAGGGAGTACGAAGGGTTGGAAGGATGATAAATATACATAGATATACCAAGAGATGTGAAGAAGTCGAGCATAGAATAAAAACATATATCAGATTATTATGTGGTAAATAGGGACGACAATGTAGGATTATATATTTTAAATGGGTCTATAAAGCCTCAGTTTAGGGAAAAGGGAGCAAAGGTAGATAGCTCGATGGTGTGGAAGAGGTCTTGAAATGAAAGGTCCGCAGCACCCAGGGAACGACAGAGGGCATGCAATAGAGTGAAAGGTGGAATGTGAAGGTTAACTGATGGGCTTGTGATGAGCCATCTGTACAAAACAAATAAAACTGCCTTTGCTTTACAATTTACTCCACAGGAGGTTCAGCTTTAATTCAGGAGCTGAAAGATAAATGTACAGTACCTTTTGCCTTGTTGTTCTCCGGAGCCACATGTACTGGGAGAGATGGCTTACAGATGGCCACACCTTGGGTCACACACTTAAGGCATGTAACATTAACCGTAAAAAGTGGAACAGTTGTTTCCATCTTTTTCACAAAAAATATCAGTGAGACAGGAAACAGCAATAACTGCAGGTAGGAGATAAAACCAAAAACATTACAGAACAACAAATGTATCTAGTTATTCCATAAAGGATATATCACTAAACGGAAATTTTTCAACGTCATTATCGAGTTTTCGTAATACTTAGTGGCCACACATTAAAGGCCAGGGCCTCATTTCAGATGTCTTCCCAAATTACAGTGGAACGACCAATTTCATACGAGAAAAGATTAAAGATTAAGGATGACAAAAACTGTCCACCAAATGATTTACCTGCGAAAGTACAAATGTTTAAGTACACCTTTGTTTGTTTGTTTGTTTAAGGAATATTAAACCGAGTTTCATGGAATTCCTGATCTCTATACTTGATGGAAAAAAAAATAGAGTTTTAGAGACTGGGGTGCCTTGGAAAAATTGTGGTGTCCCTAAGAAAATTTTTACGTGCATCTCAGTCCTCGTGCAGCTCCCAGTCCATGACAATAAGAAAATACGAAGTAATATTTATGGCATATTATGATCTCATATAAATGTATTATTTTTTATAACAAAACAACCTACCTTACTGTTTTGAAACCGAGTATCAGCCACCTATAGAAAGGAATGGCTGAATATACTTCAGAGCGCAGCTATCCTACAAAGTTACCTCACGAGGAATGTTGCTTAATTCAGAGAACAAAAAGCCTGTGTTAACCTTAACCTTCGACGACAACCTGACTGTGATCCTGAAATAACTTCTTTAACCTTATCCAATAAACTGGAGGAATCCACAACATCAAGATTAAGATTAAGATTAAAATACTAGCTTTTGTTTATTATAAACTATTGGTTTTTGTCAAGATGAATAACATTAACTTTTCATTTTCATCTAAATTATGTAACTGCAAGTGTGACTGCCACATAGTAAACGCTGCAATATACTAAACTGAAAAAAAGGGCAAAACCTTAAAGTGACAAAAGCTATTACAACC